>NC_064818.1:1825467-1985131 GCF_023721935.1 Panthera uncia
AAAAAAAAAAAAAAAAAAAAAGAAAATGAAGTAGGAAAAAATTAATAGCCTATAATTTTCCCCAAGTGTAAAGCAGGTACAGTATAATAATACAATGTCTGTTGGAGTCACTAGAGTCGTGAGTAAGGAGGAAATCGTGCCGTTTGCAACTACATCCAAGACATGATTCTGAGTGAGATGAGCCAGACGCAGAGGGACAACTACTACCCAAACCCACTTGCACGAGGAATCTAAAATAGCAGGCTTACAGAGACCGCGGGCAGAACAGTGGTCGCCAGGGGCTGGGGGAGGGATCTAGGGGCCGCCACTCGGGCAGGTGTGCAAGTCAGGCAGGATGTCAGCGTGAGAGGCTTGTGCACCTACAACTTCTGTTAAGAAGGTTGATCTCAGGGGCGCCTGGGTGGCTCGGTCGGTTAAGCGTCCGACTTCGGCTCAGGTCATGATCTCACGGTCCGTGAGTTCGAGCCCCTCGTCGGGCTCTGTGCTGACCGCTCAGAGCCTGGAGCCTGTTTCCGATTCTGTGTCTCCCTCTCTCTCTCTGACCCTCCCCCGTTCATGCTCTGTCTCTGTCTCAAAAATAAATAAACGTTAAAAAAAAAAAAAGGTTGATCTCAAGTGTTGCCACCGCAATAAAACCAGAGCGAATAGGCATGTCAGAGTGAGAGAACACATTTCCCATGATGTCTATCTAACAAAATGATTTCACCCAGAATCAAGAAATCCTACACCCCTGTATGGAAAAGATAACCAGCAGATTAAAGTTTCGGTTAAAGATCTGTACTTTCCATTCACGAAAGAAGAGAGCCAGGTGGGTAATGAGAGTAAGAAAATGTACCGAACCCAGGGGATCATCAGGAAAACAAGGAGAGAAGCTTCGACAAGCTGCCGCTGCCTGCTAAGGAGGGCACTCAAGGAAGTCCCAGCATTTGCGATGGGAGTGCAACACTGCACAACTATATTTTAAGGAAGTTTAGTAACTTCTTATAACGTTGGACTGCACACATGTCCAGTGACACAGCGATTACATTTCCGGGCATATACCGAAAATAAATGAGGATACATAATCACCCTGGAAAGACGAGGGTAGTAACACCTGTAGCTGTTTTCATATTAGACAAACCTGGACAAATCTGTCCAGAAGAGAAAGTATTTTAAAGTTATGATATTGACCTATAAGGTAATAAGGCACAGCAATAGAAAATGGGGTGCTCGTATGTACAACAGCATGGATAAATCCCGAAAACATGACGCTGAATAAAATAAACCAGATGCAAAAGACTAAATACTGCGTGACTCCAAACGAATGAAGTTCAGCACAAAGGTGAGAAGAAACCACGGAGAGGGTCGCTAGCACAGTCGTGGCCCTCGGCGGGCTGGGACAGAGCCAGGGAGCTCTCGGAGCGTGTTCCCGTGTAGGATGCATCAGGGTGCTCACTTGCAATTCGTGCATTTTACTACATGTAAACTTAGTCTGAGTGATTGCTCCCAAAGTCTCTCGTTAAGGCTGTAAATTATTTCCTACTTCTGTTCATGTTTTTCAAAATATGAGTGATGTTATCTTACATTTGCATATTTTTCTAAACGATGACCTTGTGGTTTCAGATTCAGTTTTCCATCTAACATGTATCATACATTTATAATTGAGTAAGTGATTTATAACTGAGTAATAACATCACAGGTAAATCTTGGTCACGATCTGTAATTTAGGTGGTATCGCCTGCACTTTAAATTAAAGCTGTACAGCGATTTTACAAGGTTGCCTGAAGCCACAAAGGTGGTGTCCTAGGGACTCCAACCCAGGTTTGCGCCTTCTTCCACTTGATAACTTTAAAATAGCCTTTGAATTAAAAATAGAACTAACCTACCACACAGCAATAGCACTGCTAGGAGTTTACCCAAGGGATCCAGGAGTGCTGATGCATAGGGGCACTTGCACCCCAATGTTTATAGCAGTACTTTCAACCATAGACAAATTATGGAAAGAGCCTAAATGTCCATCAACTGACAAATGGATAAAGAAGATGTGGTTTGTATATACAATGGAATACTACTTGGCAATGAGAAAGAATGAAATCCCGCCATTTGCAGCGATGTGGATGGAACCGGAAGGTATTAAGCTGAGTGAAATCAGTCAGAGAAAGACAGATACCATGTGTTTTCAATCTTATGTGGATCCTGAGAAACTTAACAGAAGACCATGGGGGAGGGGAAGGGGGAAAAATAGTTACAAACAGAGAGGGAGGGAGGCAAACCATGAGACTCTTGGATAAAGAGAACAAACTGAGGGTTGATTGGGGGTTTGGGTGGGGGAGAGGGGAAAATGGGTGATGGGCATTGAGGAGGGCACTGTTGGGATGAGCACTGGCTGTTGTATGGAAGCCAATTTGACAATAAATTACATTTAAATAAAATAGTCTTTGAAATAGTTATTTAATGAATTAGTTCATACACTGTCTACACACTGAGAAACTGATGTGCTCGTGTGCACTGGAGGGTGAATGTAGTTCCGCCCTCTGATGCCCCTGTGGACGTGGTGGCCCAGCTCCCTGTTGGCAGAAGGGGACACTGGCGTGTCCTGTCCTCACACCCCCAGTCCCTGGAGGCCTGACGGTCTCCCTGCTCTGATGCTGTCCCGACAGACCCACGTTATCTCCCTCCCCAGCCCCTGAACTGCCTCCAGAGGTGGTCCTCCAGGACCTTCTGGTTTCCAGCCCGCAGCCTCCTGCCCTCTTCCATCCTTGTCAGCTGCCCCCTCTTATCCGCACAGCCCGCTGACCCCTCTTGTCCCCACAGCCCGCTGACCAGCGGGCTGACTTCCTGGGATGGCTTGTGGTTCTGCCACGGTCACACCACGTGTTCTCTGTCTGCCCAGATGGTGGGCCGGCTCCCGTTCAGTGCCCGGCCACCTTGCTCCCTCACCCCATGTGTCCCCATCTCAGCCCGGACCCTGTCAGCACTCCTCAGTACGAACACCCGTGAGCTAACTGATGAGCCTCCTCCTGGTTTACTCCAGATGTCTCACATTAGCTCTAAGCCTGTGAGCTTCTAGCCAGTTTCCCGTGTGTCCCCCCTCCTCCCCCATTTCTTGGGAGCACTGCTTTCCAACATCTGCACAGACCTCACTACTGGTCGCGTGCACCCAGTGCAGCCCCACCACCTGCCTCATCTGAGCCTCCCCAACCTGCGCCCTGGCCTCCCCGACCCAGGACGCCATTAGGTCATGTCCTCTGCTCATCACCATCTGTAACTCCCCCCAACCTGTGCCCTGGCCTCCTGTCCCCACCCCCAGGACACCATCAGACCCTGTCCTCTGCTCATCACCATCAGAACCTCTCCTCACCTGTCCCCTGGCCTGTGTCCCCCACAGGACACCATCAGGTCATGTCCTCTGCTCATCACTGTCTGTAACTTCCCCCCACCTGTGCCCTGGCCTCCTGTCCCCACCCCCGGGACACCATCAGACCCTGTCTTCTCATCACGGTGGGCAGCTACTGTCCGTGTCCCAGCCGCTTTTCTACCCACACCTTCTCCCCCACACCTCCCTGGATTTCCTCGTAAACAGTGAATCCTGCCCCTGACATACTCCCTTGGCTTCTCCTGCTTCACCGTCTCCAGGGCACTTATCACTACTGAACAGACCACGTATTTTGGTATGTGGCCACACGTCACCTGCGGCAAGAATGTAAGCTGGCGGAGGGCCAGGGTTCTTGTCTCTTTGTTCTCCGCTGTGTCTGAGGGCCTGAAACAGAACGTGCTACCCGCGAGGCATTCAGTATGAAGGGACGACTGTGACTTTGTGCCTCTTTAAGTTTACCTCATTGTTTTCTGCATTTTGCAGCGTTTGGGAAAGTAAGTCCAACCTTTGGTTTTGGCTTACAATCTCAAGACTGGTTTTGTTCAGCTGCAAAATCAGCCATGTCCTTGCTTCTGTCAGTTCGGATGCGTGGAGATGATTTCAGAGACCCGAAATCTTTCTAGATAAAAGTCTTTTTAGTGTTCCAGGAATAAACTTCTGCATTCCCACTTAGCATTTCTTTTTAGCTTTTTTTTCTCCTCTCCTCTCCTCTTTTGTTTTTGTTTTTATTTTTATTTTCCTCTCTCTTTCTTTTTGTCACTAATTAGAAAAGACTATATAAAAACAGGGTCAGAGCTGATCCGTCTTAGTGTCAGTATGGTATATACTTGTTGTATACAGCTGGTGCATATCCTCCTTCGTACAGATTTATAAGGTACATAACCGTTTCTCTGTTGCTGGACAAGTAGTTTTTTTTTTCTTTTCAATTTTTTTTTTTTATAAGAGCAAGTGATCCTTCAGTTACTAGTAGTATATATGTTTAAGTATATATATATTTTCTCCCTTTGTTGTAGGTTAAGAGCATCTTTAGTTTTTTAAGTTTATTTCTTTTGAGAGAGAGAGAGAGAGAGAGAGAGAGAGAGAGAGAGAGAAACCCAAGCAGACTCCTCACTGTCAGCACAGAGCCCAACGTGGGGCTCAAACTCATGAACCAGAAGATCATGACCTGAACTGAAGTGGGAGGCTTGACTGACTGGTTGGTGCCTTAGAGCCTGTTTATTTTTATTCCCACCAACAACATCGTAAAGTCCCTGGAAAAAAATCTGTATGGCACATTTCATAAGATTAATTACCTTCTCATGACAGTCAAACCTATTTTGAAATATGAATTCCTCATTAGTTTATATTCTATGAGAAGATTTTTGCCCTTGACTTTTCTGAAATCATCACACACATATATTTTACATCAAACCAAAAGCCAACTGATGACCTCCTTGTTGTAGTCTTAATACTGTGCTAAATATGAGATACAAAGTTTTTATCTCTAGGTAAGTTTTTCATGGTATACCAAACAATATAACACCTAATATCCAAAGGTTGTTGTCTCTTTTAGGACAGCATTTTAGGAAGTCAGCCCAGCACCCAAGTTAAACCATTATCTAAAAATGAATTTTAAAAGGTCAGAATAGAAAATTCTGGGTTGGTCCCTCCTTCAAAACAGCCATTAAGTGAGGTGTCTGACTGACTCAGTAGGTTGAGCATCTGATTCTTGATTTTGGCTCAGGTCGCAATCCCAGGGTCATGAGACAGAGCCATGAGTTGGGCTCCACACTGAGTATGGAGCCTACTTGAGATTCTCTCTCTCTCTCTCTCTCTCTCTCTCTCTCTCCCTCTCTCCCTCTCTCCCTCTCTCCCTCTCTCCCTCTCTCTCCCTCCCTCCCTCCCTCCCTCTCTCTCTCTTTCCCTCTTAGCTTCTCTCCCACTCTCATGCTCTCTCTCTAAAAATAAAGTATATATATATGTATATTATATATACATATATTAATAAAACAGCCATTAAGCTGGGGAAAAATTGTGAGTTAAATATGTTGGCCCTCTTGATCCTGATAGACGCCTGTAACAGTCAGAGGACTGCTTGATGCAGAGGGCTGCTTATCTTTGATAAGAAGGTGGCTGTGAGCCCAAGCCTGACACCAACACCCAGTTCTTACTCACAGCAGCCAAAAAGGGGAAACACCCAAGTATCCTTCAAAGGGTGAATAAACAAAATACGGTATATGCATAGAATGGAATCTTATCCAGCCCTAGAAAGGGTATGGATTTCTGATACTTGTGACAACATGGATAAATAGGAAAGCATCATGCTAAGTGAAATAAGTCAAAGACAAAAGGATAAACGGTATGTGATTCAGCTTATATGGAATATCCCAAAGAGTCAAACCCATAGAAGGAAAATGTAGATTGCAATTTACCAGGGGCTGAGGATGGGGAGAGGGGAATAGACAGTTCTTTCTTAATGCGTACAGTGTATCTGTTTGGGGTTTTGAAGATCTTATGGAAATAGTTGTGATGGTTATACAACATTATGAATGTATTCAGTATTACTGAATCATAAAATTAAAAATGATTGAGTGGTAAATTTTATGTATATTTTACCACAATAAAGAAAGTAAATTAAAGTATTTTATCTGAAACAAATGCACCTAGCTTGAAGAATTAGAACACTGTGAGCTTTCATTAAGAGGACCTTCAGCTTGGTGTGACTTAAATGGTTAAGAAAGAAGTGGATTATTACACCTGGAAAGAGGAGCTGGAAATCTCAGAATTGATTGGGCCAGGAATTCAAGGACTCCATCAGTGACCTCGGGTTTGGTCGGCCTCTCTGCTCTGTTTCACTCAGCATTGCTTTCAGCCTAAAGTTGGTTTCCCTCATGGTGTAACTGGTTGATAGCATTACGTGGGTACTTAGGTAACACCCTTGTTCAGTGAGTGGAAGAGGAGACTCACACCCTTCCCCAGAAGCAGGAAAGGTCACTCTAGACTTTTCTTCCATGGACTACTAGTGGTGCAGAAGAAGGTACTGTTGTCAATGGCTCCCTACATGCCAGCGGAATCAGTTTGAGGAAATGCTTTCTCTGTCATGCTCTCCATCCTTCAAAACTGATACAATGTGGCTGCATAGGTGAATATTTTTGATCAAAGTTTAAAATTGCAAGCGGTGGCCATTACAGACAGGATTTAATAAAGTTCATGGATAGGAGATCAAGAGAATAAAAGTCATTATCTTTAAAGACTGGATAAAATTGAGCAGGAAGGAGCTCACTGTGTAGAAGTTTCACTGTCATTTGACTGATTACCGATTCAATTCTCAAGACTGAGATCTTTTACAAGATGGAACTCCCAGCCTTGACAACCCTACGTCCCTGGGATTTGTACGGCTGGCTCTGAGCTCTGTGACACTGCACAGGGAAGAAGATTCATCAATTTCAGACTCTCCTGCAACGCAATACAGGATGAAAATTAACCCGGCAAACATAATTAACATTCATGGATTATTAATTGTTTCTGTAAGGAGAGTGTGCTCATTCCAAAAGACTTAATTAAAACACAAATTTCCTTAATTTGATAGTGTAAATGGAGTGGGTGGTAATATTTAAACGACTTTGCATGAGATTCTTGGAACGTGAAACGGTTTCCCAGAACTTCATTTTACACCAGTCTCCCCGCTTTGTTCAAACTTGTACTAGTCAGCTCTGGCCGCTGTAACAAAGTAATATAGACCGGGTGGCTGCAGCAAGAAAAGTCTACTGCTCACGGTTCTGGAGCCTGGAAAGTTGACGACGAGGTTTCCTGTAGATTCAGACCCTGGTGACAGCCATCTTGTGTCTTCATAGGACAGAGAGTGTACTCACCTGTTCTGTACCTCTTTTTATACGGACAGTCACATTTTTTAGTCTCTTGTTATTAGGATAGTCACATCATGGGAGCCCACCTTCATGACCTCATGGGACCTAATACCTCCCATAGACCCACCTCCAAATAGAATCCCATTTAGGGTTATTAGCATTTTAGCATATGAATTTTCTGGAGCCGCAAATATTCAGTCAGGCCTAGAGTCAAGGGAATGGTACTCACAGGTGGCATATCCAAACAAGATTTGTACAGAGTAAAACCTTCAAATCAACATAATAATATGCATTGTAAATGTTTAATTTTGAGAGAGACAGAGAGTGAGCACACGCCGGGGAGGGGCAGAGAGAGAGGGAGAGAGAGAATCCCAAGCAGGCTCTATACTGTCAGCACAGAGCCCAATGTGGGGCTCGAACTCACGAACTGTGAGATCATGACCTGAGCCAAAAGCAAGAGTCCGACAATTAACCGACTGAGCCACCTAGGTGCTCCACAATTTTTTTTTAATGTTCATTTTAGAGAGAGAGAGAGAGAGAGAGAGGGAGAGACAGAGTGTGAGTGGGTGAGGGGCAGAGACAGATGGAGACACAGAATCTGAAGCAGGCTGTCCACACAGAGCCCAATGCAGGGCTTGAACCCACGAAACACGAGATTATGACCTGAGCCAAAGTTGGACACTTAACTGACTGAGCCACTAAGGTGCCCTACAATTTTTATTTTTAATGTACTCTTTTCTTTTGCAACTTATATTTTGCTGAACAATAGTTTTATCCAAGGAGACAACCAAAAAAGAAAAAAACAATCCCTTCTTCTGAATTTTTAACCCACTTAAATTATAATTAAGGACTACTGCTCAAGATGTTGGTGTGTCCAGTATGGCCAATGGCAGTTGCAGTTGACTAACTGTAGGGTAGACGTGTAACTGAACCACCGTGAGTTGTCTCCTCGGTGAGTCAGTAACTACACCAGGGGGATTGTCAATCAAAGGAAACTTTATTTACAACAAACAAGGAGATCACAGGGAATGACTTCCAAAGCTGAGACTCCTCCAGCAAGGGTGGGTGGGTTCCTTTCATTTAGGCTTAGGATGAATGTTTAGATAGGGGAGCCTCGTCATCATCTGTAGAGAAGGCATGAGGTCACGCAGGTGCCTTAAGGAAACCTGCCTATAAGTACATGGTATGTTGCATAATGAGGCTTGTGCCCCTCCTTGAGTGGATATTTTAGTGTTATAATGAGGAGAGATAATTGTGGGTCACTCCATGGTCCATCTATGCAGGCATGGATCAGAGTTGAACTCAAACTGGTCTGGGTGGTCTGGGGGCCAGAGCTATCGCCTGAGGGGGAGTTGCGGTTCCCATCACATTATGCTGTGCTTGTGGGGTCTGTTGTCTGAGTTAAGAGATGATCTGGAAAGATGAGCTTAAGGAAAATGTGGGGCAAAGTTCAGTGAGTAAATGCAGGTGGTTAGTAAAGGTTCAGTCTTATGGTCTAGCTGATGACAAAAGCTGAAAAAATTTATAAAAGCAGCTTAAGACAAATGATACTCATTTCCTGTTAAATGGTCCTTTCAAAATTGGTACTTCTAGGTCCTTGTGCTAGTATTGGATTTAGGTTTTGACAAAGCATTATGTCTGACCTTTTGATTTCCTTTCCCATCCCTGAGAATCAAATTCTACCATAAAAGGACTTTTGCAGCAAGTATTTTTGGTGGGGAGGTATGGAGGGCAAATCAGTAGGATTTCCTACCGCTAAGGCAATTTCACATGATCTGTAACTCATGTTTAATAGAGGATTTAAAAGATCTAAAAGGGTCCTAATTTGATCTGTATAAGCAAAGGTATGTTTTTGAGTCACTAAACAGGAAGCACTAAACAGGAAAATGTTCAGATAGGTTGAAAAGTCATGTGGAGTTAGTATTCTATTAGTAAGGCCAAGGGAACCTATTAAATCTCTGTGCTAATGTTAATTTGATTCTTATAGAGAAACTGAGTTCCACAGCCGGATACGACTCAGCCCCTAGACTTTGTCACTCTTTCATAAATGCCTCCCACTGACCACAAGGAGGCGCAAAGTAATATCAGTCAGTAAGCCTACACCTGAGTCTTGTAGGGGCCAAGGGCAGGGCGCCCCAAGATGGGCCACTTCAGCATAAACATTATTTTGTGTTAAAATCAATCAAAATCCAGAAGATTCAGAAGAAGTCTCTTTACCTCCTTGTCAGCTGCCACTTATACCAGGAAGAGAGATTCTTCTTTATGTAAGAAGCTTGCCTATGTGATAGGTACCTTTGCTAGGCACCTTCTCCTCCCACCTTCCTGCTAGTGGTCTATCTCCCCTCCCAGACCTTATCCCTCTTGTTAGCTCATAGAAGCATCATGTTGCCTCCCTGTCTTTGGAATTTCCGTGTCTGTGTGCATTCCCCATGCCTATGCTATTAAATTTTATTTTCTCTTGTTACTTTGTCTCACCTCAATTTGATTCTTACTCCAGCCAGAAGGACCTTGAAAGGGATAGAAAATTCTTCCTCCCCAACAGCGTGCGGACAGTGTTTAGCAGAAAACTATGTTTAGCAAAACATTTGGAGACATTCTTTTGAATCTGTTGGAGATTGCCTTGATGGCCAGGACAAATACTATATAACTTAAGCTTTTTTATTAATTTTGCTATTCTTATGTGTTTTCTCCCAGGGAATTCTAAGTAATACATTGACATACAGGTAATACTTAATACTTATTAAGAACATGTGTTCTGAGAACTAAAAGATCTGTGTTCACATTCCTGTTGACTGTTGTAACATATAGACAACGATTTCATTATCTCTTATTTTAGAAACTTCTGCCAATACTTTAGTTTCTTCATAATTTTCTAAATCAATTAATCTGTCTAAAAGAACCTTACCCCAAAGAGATAATAGCTGTCAAATAAGTAATAACTATCAACAGAAGAAAAGTTAAAACACTTTTGCAACTTTATGAAGGAAAATGAAATAAAGAAATGATACATTATGATGTCATTTGTGCTACATTAAGATAATATGAACTGGCACTATTTCCCATGAAAACATCTCATGCCAGGTACTTTACTTAAGCTTTGATTTAAAATGTTATCTTGCAGTTGTAACTATCAATCTTAGTAAAACTATAACAATTAATAAGTCTATACTCCTGTGATATCGTGATTTATAATAAGAAATATGTATTTGATCTTCCTCCCCTTTTCTGGCACAGAGCTCCTAAAATTCTTGGAATTTACTAAGAGAAGAAAATGATTAAGGTGTCTTTTGTTGTGTTAATTAAGTGGCTTTTGGAAAGCCCCTAGGTACCCTAAAGATGGGGGCTACATCCAGCCACTCTCAGTCCTACCCCCTCCAGGGAGGGGCGAGGGGGTGGAGGCAGAATCAGTCACCGGTGGCCAATGATGTAATCAAGCAAACCTGTGTAATGAAGCCTCTGTGAAAACCCAGAAGGATGGGGTTTGGAGAGCTCCAGGGTGAGGGAACACTTCAGAGTTCTGTGTCCCTTCCCTACGCCTCATCCTGTGGATCACCTCCATCTGGCTATATTCCTAAGTTATATCCTTTTATAATAAACCAGCGATCTAGGAAGTAAAATGTTTCTCTGAGTTCTCTGGGCCACTCTAGCAAATTAATTAAAGCTGGGAGAGGGTCCTGGGGAGCCTCTGGTTTATGGCCAGCTGGCTAGAAGCACAGGACCTGGGGTGAGTGTGGAGGGCAGTCTTGTGTTTGAGGTAAGTTGTAGGACACCCAGCTGGTGTCAGAGTATTGTCAGTTGTGGGGGGTGAGCCCCTCATGCATGTTGAAATTGGTGATTAAACCCTAAAATAATCCCGCATATATATGTGAGCAAGAAGAGTTATGTTTTTGTTTCACTTCCTCGTCTACCCTGATTACTCAGAAGGTAGATTCATTATTGAAACCTGGGTTATAAATATTCTCTGGTCTTAGCTTTTGCCATCAGCAGAGAAGTGATTCATAATATGAAGTCTGAACACCAAAATGTCCTGCGTTGTTCCAACTTAATTAAAGTTGATTTCCTGCTTTAAGACAGACCCACATTTTGGATTTTATACTCCCCCTGATTAAAAAGAGAACCTAGATATTTGTTCTTCCGAGAAAAAACATTTTTGTTTTCTTAATTTCGTGGCCCTTGCTCACTGCCTGACCTTGGGCAAAATCCTTAACCTCTCTGTGTCTTATTTTCAATAACTATGAACTGAGGATGATAATTATAGTATATTCCTCATGGGGCTGTTATGTGAATTAAATAAAATAATCCTCAAAAGAAAATGCTTCACACAGTTTGTGGAATATAATAGGCTGTAAATATTAGTAACTATTAATATTTTCATTCAACACGTTACATGATGTACTTTTTTAATGAACTTCAGAATTTCTACTGTCCTTAGAACCATGTATAGACATTTATCTCCAGAGAGCTGTGTATTTTTTTATCGTACAGCCTGTGGGTTACATAAGGGACCAGCTCCACTGCTCATTAGGGTCAAGTTGAGGATCTTCTCATAAACATATTTGTATTATTCAACATACATTAGGTTATTTAGCAATCACGAACAACCCTAAATTTTCGGTTGTGGAACACAGAGAAACGTTTATTGTTGCTGCCACAGAGTCTGTTCTGTGGGTCAGAAAACCCTCTGATGTGACTACATATTGAGCCCATTGTTCTAGGTCGCTTTTGCTCTGTGACACCATTAATTACCAGGTGTTCCCTGGTCATTCTGGCAAAGTAAGAGAGAAGATGGAGAATCACAAGCCATCTTGGAAATTCTCCCAACTGTAACGAAAGCGCTTCTGTGTATTTGTGTCACTGGGGCCAGTGCCAGCCTCTGGGTTTCATGTTCCCCCTTCCCTGGTGGACCCGGGCTGTCTGGCTCATGGCAGCAGAGAACCGGCTCTTTGGTAAATGATGGTGTCTACCGCAGTGCTGAAAATTTCATGTTTCTTTATATTCTGTCTCCACACATTCTTCTTTCTTAACCATCAGCTTAATTAGTAGCATCTTCCTCTGTATATGATTTATAAGTCAGCCTAAATCTTTTCAGGATAAGGTGGTATAAAGTGAAAATGTCTTGAGAAGACTTTTATCTTTTCACTGCTGCACTTGTACAATGCCTCTCAAATAATACATTTGTTAAATCTATTAATGGATAAATATTAAATGAACCACATATCCATGTATGTAAATATAATTCTGACATAATCAGGGAGTAAGATTTGAACTGGATTTACTATTTATCATATATTTTGCTGTTTTCTTCATATTGTTTCCTTGTGACCAACATCGTATTTTATACGAATGGCAATGTTTAAAGGGTTTTGTTCATTGTCAGGGATTTATTTTAAGTCAATCCTTTGACCTACACAAGGATTAGGCCACCTTAATATATTGAGTAAATTAACCTTTAAATTAGAAAAAGGAAGAAATACATCATAGTGTTAAGAAATGACGAATAATGATTGAATTCCTGATATATAAAGTGTTCTAGCTTTTTATTAATTGTATTACTTTGAGCAAGAGAAAACTGAAGCATAAATAGAAATCACTGATAGCCAATCATAAAGGTTTGGTTTGTGAGTCTATCTGACCGATTGATTGATAAATTGATTGAACAAATCAGTAAAACAAAAACTAAAGTATTTTTGCTGTGTCAGTTGGGGGCACTCTAAACTCTGATGAAATTTTATTTCTATGTTTGGGCAACACCCAGGAGAGTAGGCATCATCTATGAGGACTAAACATTTTTGATGTCTAAAGAAATTAAAGCAGACAATGGTTAGATTTTGTTGTAAATACAAATGTTTGAACAGTTATAAAAAAGATTTAATTGTAAATACACAGAGAATGCAAGTGTATCTTAGGATATAACATTTGCTTATTTAGTTACCCCTTTTCCATCCTGCGGATGAAATGCTTGTCAAGGAGGAGATCTAAGCTGATTGCAAGGAAATATTAAACGCAACCGTGCTAGCCATGTCAAGCCCCAGAGCACAACATCTGTATCATAAATCACACTCTGTCAGGCAGCTACAGGAGGGGCAGGGAGTTAAGACAAAGTGATGGATTTGATCTTTTCTGCCTTTGATTTATTAATAACTGGTTGGACTATGGGAAAGCTTGAAAGACTCACATCAAGGGTGGCAACTCATTTGCAAAAAGCTTTGTTTTCTTTTTTATATTAATGTCAATAATATTTGACACTCCAGTCTGAAATAGGCTTGAACTACTTTTTGATTTCTCATGCCAGCTATTAATAATCCTCCTTTTATCTAGGGAAAAAATCACTTTTGATCTTTCTGCAAATTGACGTTGTCAATGTTACTTTATTTCTGCTAATTCCTAAGATTGCCTTTTATTTCTAACAAAGCATTCACAGATTGCTGTGATAGATTTTTCTTCATTCAAATCTTATAAACCCCAGTCGAATTATTGAAAGGATCTTGTAAGTCATTCTGTTAGGTTTTTAAAAACAACAGTAGCATTAGCATGCATATGAAGTTGATTTTCACATGTTTTTTTTTTTAACGGCGTTTTAACTATATTTAACAGTATTTTAAGAGAGTCTTAGACAGTTCTTAGAACATCTGTTATTTTACTTAGATTTATTAGTTCATTACACGAACCTGTACTGAGAGTGTCCTATGCGCCAGGCTGTGTGTTAGACTCGGGTGGATTGTGGTGGGACCCGGTGGCAACATGTCAGGTTCTGCCTGTTCTGCTGGACGTTGTAGTCTGGCTGTGAGCTGGGAAGGAAAGGCCATAGAGCAGGTGGTTCTGCGTAAACTGTCCCGGGGGACACTTCTTCAGGAGGTGGAACTTGGGCTTCCGTCGGAACACCAGGAGGACGTAGGGGTGCCACAGCGGATGAGGTGCCTTCCTGGCCGGGAGACAGGCTGGAAAGGGCACAGTGAGCGGGCTCTGGAAACTGCAGGTGTTTGAGAGTGGCTGGATGCAGAGCACCAGGAGACGCTTCGTCATCTCCAGGAACTCTCAGTCTCTCCCAAGAAAAGGTGCAAACAAAACACTACAGGACATCGAAGAGGCTTAGGAAAGACGGTGACGGTGTGAGATTTACGTTCTGAAAAGCTTGTGGTTTCTGCAGTGTTTGATCTCATCGGACGGAAGGATGTGGGGAAACTGTGATTCGGCTGAGGCAGCAGCGGTTTGTACCCTGTTCACACCGATCCTGTCCCCAAATGAAAGGCTAATAGTTGATTCAAATGGACTTACTGCGGTCATTTTAATCTTGACAATACCACTAAACATTTTCCCCGGTTACTTCTTGTGCCCATGGCAAGTGACCCTCACACCGTCCACACCCTGGCCCTCTGTGGTTTTCAGACCAGGAACACGCTCTGCGGCCTCCACGGCTGGCAGTGTTCCTTCTGCCGGCACATTCTGTGATTCTTGTGACATTCCAGGCCCCATGTGCATTTTGCAGTCCACGCTCTATACCGAGCGACCGTGTGTTTCTACTCTCATTTAAGCAGAGGATTACAAGTAAGGGAGAGTCCTTTTTCCCGACAAATATGCAGCTTCATTTCTTACTTTCTTGTGGCCAAAAATCATACTGAAATTTGTAAAATTATTTCTGACTATGTAAAACCGTTTTCCCCCCAATATTACTTTTTATGGCATAGCATTATTGTTAAGGAAGTAGCCAGTTAGTACCAATCAGTTCATGCATGGATCCACTACGGTGGAGTTTATAATCTGAGCTCATTTTCCTCCAGTAATAATTTGTATAATAAAATATGCAGTGAGGAAAATGGATTTTCCAAATATATTTCTCCACAATATATCCAGTGGATGAAATACAATAAAAGTGTGTATTTGAACAGGAAATGCATCATTTTCCCCGCTTGCCAAACAAGTTCTGATGATGGCATCTCAGTCAAGTTCATACTCAAGGACCTCCTTAGGCACACACCCCCAGTCCTATGCCCTTCTTTCGGCCTTCTGTTTTCATTTTGGATCTCTGTGGTGTTCAGTCTCTTGAGTTTCTCTGCTTATTTTGAAACCAGCTATTGTTCTTCACCCTGTGTTTTTCATAATAGCAACTCCCTTTCCTGTGGGAAATTACCTTTTCCTAACATTTGCAGTTCTGGCCGGACCACAAGCTATAGCATTTCTCTGCAACACGAGGGTGGTTGTGTGATCCCAGGCAGGTCAGTGATCCGACCAGACGTGTGAGGAGGGAGGTCGGCACTCCCGCCCTCACAACGTGAGAAAGCTCTGTGAACTCTCACCAACTCCTCTTGGATCCATAAGAGAACAGAAGTCACCGAGCAAACTGCTGTCCCCAAAGTATGAGAGATGGGGGTGTGTGAAGAGCCAGAGTCCACTGGAGCCCATACCCTGCATCAGCACCAGGGCAGAGCTCCTGAGCTGGAATCGGTGATTCGCGGGGGGCACCAGGTAGACAAGCTTCAGATTCAGCTTACAGCAAGACACATCACGGTGATCCAGTTAAAAGAAAGTTTATATAAATATATTAATTTCATAAGGATCCAGTTTCGCAGCACAGAAAATTATCAGGTACGAGAAGGATTATATAATAATAAAGGGTTTAATTCTTCAAGAAGACTTAACAACCCTTAACGTATATCTGTCTAACGACAGATCATCCAAATTCATGAGGTTAAAAGTGATAGAAGCACATGAATCCACTACTATAGCTGAAGACGCCACACTCCTCAATCAGAAATGGACAGACTCAGCAGGCAGGAACTCAGAAAGGACACAGCTGGACCGAACAGAAACCAGTCCCGTTCTCTCTTCCTGGAAATTGATTCTGGAGCATAGACATTGGGACTAGAGCGGGAAAACCTACATCAGCGTCTGGGGATGGGATCCAGGCATTCATACTCATAAAGATGCCCAGATGATCCCGTTACGAACCTGAGATGCGCCAAGTGATTTTCTTTGAGTTCATCCTGCGTAAGAGACCCAGGGCCATGCTAATTTTTGGCCTCACTTTTCCAACACTTCCTTCAGTTTGCGAGTTTCCTTTCAATAAATATCCTTTATTCTTTTTAAGTCACATTATTTTATGTTGATTATAATTTTTAAAGTCTTGATAAATGTTGCTGTCTTAAAGTATTTGAAGGACCCGGACATTGTTGAGATAGAACATTTTGTACCATGCACCGTGCTAAGCCTCTTAAACTACGTCATCACATTTACTTTTGTCAAACACAGACCACTGGCTACTGTCATTCCATTTCACCTGTGAACACATTGGATGGATCTGTTTGGGAATCCTTGGAAAACTTTATGAGGAAACTGTCTAGGCCCTGACTCTGACAGGTGCAATCTAATGTCTTTGAGACAAGGACAAGAGTGGAGGAGGCATCAGGGTCACATGGCCAGCATCTCACAATAAGTGACACTGCCCTCAGGCTCCGGCCACAGATCTGTGGAGCGCCTCAGGAAGCGACAAAATTGGATTGGATAAGAGAGAGAGGTGGGTCCATGGGAAAGAGAGAGAGAGAGAAAAAAAGGATTCAAAGAGTACAACAGAAAAATTAGAATTGTGACAATATGAATAATAAATTTCATTGGATATATATTTTTTTCAGTTTTAAAGCCAGAATCTTCCTTGGTGCAACGTAAGATGTCCTGAATATGATGAAAGAAGCTGAGTTCATATGGTCGTGCACAACACAGCAAAGAGGGTGTAGATAGCTCTTCATGCTGAAATGAAGACAGGGGCAAAATTGTGCATGTCCATGGCTCTTGAATGTAGGGGTCAGTTCATGCAGGTTGGGATACTACTCCAAAATTTCCTGATATGATGACGTGTCAGTAGCAGAAGTTATTTCAAAAGAAATCAAGCAGTCATTTTCTCTGATGCATTGTAAGTGTTCAGATCTTCTCATTAACTTTTACTATAACAATTGGAATATGCAAAATTACAGCTTCTCTGGTTGTCTTTGAAAATCACTTCTTTCCGGATGCTCCGGAAAGGCAGACATTTCTCTACTGAGTACATAATGGGGTTTGATAAAGTTATCAATATCTGAGGGATGTTACTAAAACCTGAGCTTAAATTTTCTCAGTATTACCTATAATGTGAAAACGTCTTGGATGCATATCATCATGGGTGAATGTTGAATGCAGGAATATTCCTCTGTTTCCCCATGCTCTCCCCTGCAACTATTCTCTGGTACTTGTTTAAGTGCACCTGAGAGTGTTAATGTTTGCTCACCTTTTACCTTTAGTAAACCACCACTTTGCTGGAAATTGCGGGGTAGAATAGGGTTCCTGCGTTCCATCCTTGAATACTGTCATTTATTTTTGGTAGTCCTGATAGGCAGGGACCATCCGGAGTTACTGTTTCTAATTCTCACTAGGTGCTTTGCACACCATCAACTGTGTGTTACTGGAGAGTCTTCACTGAAGGTTATTTGCAGGTTGTGTATCAATTGAAGAGCACACTTACTTGGAAAGCTAATGACGGCACATCTGTAAAAGGGTTTGTGCAACTGCTTGAGGAGGAAAGGGGCGCCATCCAGCAAGCAGATTTTCCCCATGCACAGTTCCCCGGGACTGGTGATCTCTATTCGTACACGTTGCAGGGCTTGAATTTGGCTGCCTGGGGTCACGCCTTAGACTCTTTTGAGAAGTTTATCTGGTAGCCTTAGAAAAAGATGAAAGAAAAGCACCTTTTAAAAATCTGTTTTGTTTTCTAGTACCTTTCTAGTCATGTACTCAGTCCAGATCCAATGTAACAGCTCTTGATCTTAAGACAAGCTCATGTAGCACTGGTAACAGCTACGCGATTTGTTTCACAAAGTGCTGCCCAATTCCACGCGAGACATTACGAGGTCCTCCTTTTCCTGTGAAGAAGTAGACATTCACTCTTTCTTGCCCAGTGGCATCTGTGTAGGGAGCCGCCGCTTGATGCAAAATCCGTGGGAAGGGCACAGCTGACTCTGGACAGGCCTGGCCCTGCGTGGCTCCCTACCGGGGGGGGAGTGGGTGAGCCGCCCTGTTCATTTGCAAGTGCACCTCTCTCATGCAGAGGAAAGCCACAAATAATTCTGATAAATTAGAAAGAGAAATGAAAGATGATCTGGTGCATATAACAAAGGAAGCTAACTTGATTTGGAGGGGGTAGGATCATGAAAGATACCCCTAGGGAAGCAATGTTTATAAACAGAAATATACATAGGTTAAAAAAGAACAGTGATGAAATATTTAAAGGTACAGAAGACAAAGGGATATGGCTGGAGACAGAGATAAATAGGCTAAGAAGAGGCTAGAGAGGAAGCTAAGTTTTGTGGATTTCTATTAAATTTGGAATTAGGATCAGTAGAATGTAGTGGAGAAGCTTTAAAAGCAAAGGGTCATGACACAGCCATAATTATGTTTGCAGATCGTGGCACTGACATTAGTGTGAAGTATGGATTGCTGGGGGCAAAGGTGAAATGGAGCGGCCAGATGGGAGATCATTTCAGCAGTGTGAGCAGTGAGCGTGGCCTGTGGAGTGGAGGTAAGTGACGAAATGTCGCAAACGAAGTAAAGGAGGCCAAAGCACCTCCATTTTGATGGCTTTGCTTCATTCGTCAAATGTTTATTTGGTACCTGCTGGATACTCAGTGGTCAAAGGGAACAGGGTTGTGTAGAAAACTAAGTCCTGGTCTGCGTGGAGCATACACTTTAATGAAAGGGAGTCAGTAACCAAATGAATACACACACATAGATGTAGAATGTAATGACAGGTGACCGGGGGGAAGAGTGTTCCAGGCAGAGAGCAAGGCAAACCCAAAGGTCCGTGATGGAAAGATGATCCGTGTGTCCAAGGAGCAGGTGGGGTGGTGTGTGTGTGTGTGTGGTTACTGCTCGGTGGATGACTTGGAAGATGGTAAGAGGTGAGGATGAAGAGGCAGCCATGGGCAGGTTATGTGGGACCGACCCTTCAGCCGTGGCGAGAAGTCTGAGTGTGACCCCAAGTGATAAGGATATCCACTGTAGAGATTTGAGAAGGAACGTGATGGTATCCCTCACAGAATCACTCAGAGATATTACTGTAATGTCTGAGCTTTTTGTTGAACAGCTGAGAAAACAGTATTGCCATTTAGTCAGGCACAACTGTAGAAGAAGAACAGAGTTTTGTTTGTGGAGGGTGGAAGCTGAGGACTGGATGGCGTGATTGGAGACAGCTTACAAGTTCATTTTCTATAGTTTGAGAAGTGCCTGGATAGTATATAAAAAGAGGGAAGGACATGTGTTCATATATTTTGCTCATATTCATTGGCCTACTCACTTTTGTTGAGTAATATATTGTGATGAGGATTAAAAATCTAGGAAAATGTTGCAAAATTATCCAAGGAGTTAAATTTTGTATGTGCTATATTTAAGGCAATTTCCTATGATGACCTTCACAGAAAAGAAAAGACATTGAGACCAATAAGCATGGCACTCTGTGGCTCCAAGATCATTCAGTCAGGAGAATAGAGTACGTTAGAAATGTCCCTAGAAAGTACAAAGAATGATTCATCTTGCTAAGTAAGGCAGCGGTGCCTTAAGTTCCATTTTGATTCTGACTAGTGTGCTTTTCTTGCATATTCTCAAGGAATGTCTTACTGCAATTTCTTTTAAATGTCATTGTCAAGATATTCTCAAATATTCATTCTATTCTGAGTTTTGTTATTTATGAGGTAATTACTAAACTTGGTGTGTGGTTAAATTATCTGTTCATTCTATTAAGAAGCATAATATTAACTACTTATCATGATTGATAGACGATAGATAGATAGATAGATAGATAGATATAGATAGATAGATAGATAGTAAACAATAGACAGTAGGCAGATAGGAAGAAAGAAAGAAGACAGATGGATAGATGGATAGACACACAGGTAGTCATAGTTAAGATCTTTTTGAGAAGCTCGCTTTGAGGTGGAATAGGTCATGAAGGACATTTACTATGGCATCATTTTCTTGTTGACCATCAAAAATAAGCAAAAGTATAACCATGAGGTACCTAAATGGAGGAGACTGAGTGCCATAGATACTCTTCCCCACTTGCTCATGGTCAGGGTCTTGGTGGGGGAGACCGCAGTGCCCTAGCAGCTACCCAAGCCTGTGGTTTGTTGGAACTTTCATTGTGTCTTGAAGGGAAGTCTTGACCCCATTTGGAAGTTTGAGTCTCTAAGCCCACAGAGCCTGCAGATGGGAGGAGGTGAGCATGAGCTCCAAAAGTCAGTCATGGGACTTTGATAAGCAGCCCTAATCATGTTTCCAGTTTATGGTTTCCAGACTGGTGGCATATTCTTCCTACTTGGGGACATCATCTGAATGTATATGCTTTAAAATGCAAGAAAATCATCACCCCCAGCTTGCCATTCGGGAGGCCATTCCACTTATAGAGTCAGGTACACACTTCCACACTCTTTTGCTGCAAAATGGATACCTTGGTCTAAAATGGTATTATGGGAGGGGCGCTTGGGCAGCTCATGAGGTTAAACATCCAACTCTTGATGTCAGCTCAGGTCATGATCTCATGGTTCATGGGTTCCAGCCCCACATGGGGCTCTGCACTGACAGCACAGAGCCTGCCTGGGTTATTCTCTCTCTCTCTCCCTCCCCTGAATTCTTCTTTATGTCCCATGTAGTACATCAGTCTGCTTATAAATATACCCCATACGTCCTTACTTCCCGTCTTGCAAGCTCTCTCCTTTAACCCCCCAACAAGCTAGTAAAGCTCTCTGCCACTCAGCACATGGGCGGATCTCCTCCTCGTCTTCTTGATTGAATGGTTTTGGTGCCATTGAGGCTCACACTTGCTTGGTTAGATTTCACCAGGGTCTTCTGGAACCACTTTTGGAAGGGGCTCTAGTGTAGCTGCTGTATATTTTTAGCTTGCAAGCACATTCCGAGTCTGGTTACTTGTGAAATGTGGTCAGCAGAATAATGCCTGCCCCCCAGTGTTGGCTACTTCCTGATCCCCACGCCTGGTGAGGATGTTACCTTACATGGGAATGTGGAATTAGGGTTGCTACTTGCTGGCCTCAAAACAGGAAGATAATCTTGCATGTGCAGGTTCCCGAATATAATTGCAAGCATCCTTAGAAGTGGGAGAGGGAGGCAGAGGGGGAGCACCAGAGAGATGGCAGTGAGAGGACGTGGACCCCGCTGATGGCTTGGAAGATGGGGGGGAGGAAGCGATGAGCTGAGAAAGTGGCCAGACTCCAGACACGAGGAAAAGAAAGGAGATGGGTTCTACCCTAGGGCCCCTGGAAGCGAATATTGCCCTGCTGACATCTTGACTTTATCCCACCGAGACCGATTTCAGGCTTCTGACCTCCAGAAACGAAAGTCGCTAAGTCTGGTTTAATTTGCTATGGCGGCAACATGAGACTCATACATGAGCCACGGTCGGCTTCCCTATTTTAGTTCAGCCTGCTGCACGGGGTGCCACATGGGATTCTAGGTGGCAGGTGAGGGGAGGTGTTAGTGCAATGATGGTGTGTGATGCGTGCGCTTGGCAGCCTCCCTGGGCGGCGTGGGTGAGTGCTCTGCGGGTGTCCACCTGATGACGTGCTGTGACCCGCACCCCTCTGGTCAGTGTGAACAAACGTGCATCCCTTTTCTTGTATGTGGGTCTATGGGGATGAAGTCCTCCAACCTTTATTTCACTTTATTTCACCTTCAGTTTTGAAGTATATTTCCACTGAGTATAGAATTCTACTCTGATAGTGTTTTTCTTTAGCACTTTGAAGATGTTCTATTGCCTTCTTGCCTCCAGAAAAGTGATCCGTATGTATCATTATTTCTTTGTATTTGTGGTTTGGGGAGTCAGAGAAAATCCAGCTCCTGAGGGGCAGTTCTGGTCCTGAGGTGACTTTGTGTCTGAGGGTCACTTGGTGCCCCACGTGCTTCATCTCGACTATGGCTCATTAGCATGACAGAAACTTCAAAACAAATGCAGAATTTCCCCTTCAAGATGAATTGTCTTGGTTCCAGACCCCTGGGGGTCTGCGTTGTGATTCATCTGTTGGGACTTACCAGGAGCTCCACGTGGTGTCATTTTCCAACACTGATACCACTAGTAATCTCGAATATCAGAGGATCTAATGTGTCATATGACCTTCGTGGTGGGGCTGTTTGTATTGTATCCTGAATGAGCTCCTATAAACTGTCCAATTCTGAGCCTCACTCGGAGCTGACAGCTTCTCATGCTTCCCAATATGTGGGTCAAAGCAGTATTCTCAAGAGAGAAATATTCATCTTCCAGAATCCGAGGAGGCCAACCAAGCCTTGTTTGCACTCCTTTTTTTGAGCCTGGAGATGAAAAAGTCAGTCATTTATACTTTAGAACACTAGATTCCTCAAACTGAACTGACGCTGTGGTCCCTAAATCTTCATAGTGATTATCTCTCACCTTCTAGAACACATGTGTCCCTCCAAGGTCTCCAATGTGGTAGACATTAGATCTGGTTAGCACAATGGCCTCAATACTGTGAATCAACGATACATCCTGCAAGATGTCCAGCTGGTCCAGATTCTTCAGACTTTTGTTATGTCATCAGAGCAGGAGAGGTGATACTTCTCTGGGCCAAGCTTGTGAATATTTATCATTGTTCCTTCTAAGAGAAAGCAAATTCTTTCTGATTTTCCATTCTAAGGGTGAAAAGAGCTCATTTATGAGGTTAATTGCCAGACACCACACACCTGTGGCCAACGGAATCTGCTCTTGCAAATATAGTGGATCAGGCAAAGTGACTACAATCAGAACTTCTACCTCTTCAAGCTCACACTCAGGTTCCAGATTCTACCTAGTAGTTGCAGGTTCCAAGGAGATAAAAAGGGGGTAACTGGAGATTCTGTGGGGAACTACCACTCCTACATCTGATAGATCTTTCCGTGTGATGCTGATTCCTGCTGTTACCCCTGGGTGTACTGGTCCTTATATTTGCTGGTCTGGTGCAGGTGAGTGGAAGGTTCCTGCCCACCCTTCTCCACTGTGACAACTCTTAGTAGGCTGAGTGGCTAATGAGGGTCATGGCAACTGCCAAGTGTGTCTGTTACAATCACACATTCAGGGATCTGGGCTCATTGGACCCACAGGGACCAGATCTGAGTCAGGGCTCAATTTGTTATCTGCCACCATAAGTCTTTGGGTTCTAGTGTCATTGTCATCTCAGAGCATTAGTCCAACAGTTTTGAAAATGTGTGTGTGTGTCCTTTATTAAATATTCATCTGAGTAAATGAACAGCCCGTTTGATGAAGGGCTAGGGAGCCATTCTCATGTATACTTCACAGTGTTCCTTAAAAAGGAACTCAGTTCTGGAAACTGGCTCAAGTCTGGAAACTGGGAAAGAGTGTGATTGCTTTCTTTTTACATTGGGGAAATTCCTTTGTCCCTCCTGAGTATCCATGCCCAACTGACTTTGATTTTGGAGATCAAGCTGTAATCTTGCTGATCGCCTATCTATTTGGTCACTAGAGTTGCCAGCTCCTCTCAGTGGTTTCTGTGAGTCTCTTCCAGTCAGGGTCCTTTGGACACCGCTCTAACTTTGCCATACATTATGATAATTGAACCCACCCAGCTCCTGAAGTTTAAGTCCTGTTACATGGCCTCAGTTGTGTGAGGATTTTATCATCCCCGTGGCTACCGATGAGTGTAGTTCTTGCACAGCATCTCCAACCTGTGAGACCCAATTCACAGACAAGATATGGCACATGACTGAAGAGTGTGTGCCCCAGCATATCCCTCATTGCACTGTAAACAGTGCCTCCTTTGGGCACTCCAGAACTTAATCATCTGATGGGCTTTCCCGGAATTACGTTCCTCTCCAACGTGCCCTTTTTCTACCATCTTCTGAGGCCAAGGAGACCCTTCAATCTCAATTGATGGCTAATGAAAGCTATCACCTTTTCTCTGTTCTAGGAGCCATGCTAACATGCGTTGGTACTGGATCAATAGTGAAATTGAGAGTGCCCCAGTTCCTACAAACTCTTATCCAAATCTATGTCCTAGTATTCCTCAGCACCCTCAGATTACACACCTATGCGTACTGTCTCAGACCCTCTAGTTCTTTGTGGTATAGTTGTTTCCTCCCTTATCAGGTCATAAGGACATCAACATTACTTCTCTGAAATCAGATATGTCATTTAGATAAAATCTTATTACTGCTGGTTGTCTAACATATCCATCTCTCTCTCTCTCTCTCTCTTACACACACACATATATATACGTATATATATATGTATATATATATATACACACACACACACACACTCATATACATATATATATACATATACACACATATACATACATATATTTTATTTTATTAGTGAACAAATTTTGTTTTACACATATATTATACGAGTATAAAAATACATATATATTAAATACATGTATTTTATACATATATACATACATATATACATATATATACATACATATACATACACACACATATATATACTTATATATATAACAGATTTACAGTTTACTCATAAAAGGAAAAGATTACCTCAGTAAATAATTGAAATAAATGGATAGTCCTATTATACCAAGTGTAGGTGTCCCAGTATTGCCACAAGTTAGTCGAACATCTTAAAAATACATAAATTATGTATACAGAAATTTAAATTCAGAAAAACAATATCTTTAGTATATGTCTTGTATTCAAATATATTTTCACAAAGCCTTCTATGCTTAATACTTAAATAGTGCTACGGCTATTAAAAGGATGTTACTCTTGAAAATGCATTTGGAATAAAAATGTCACATAATAATGATTCTGTAGATCAAAAAAAATAATTTTCTAGGATTCCTGGGATATTTTTAAAAGTAACTTCCAAAGGTGATTTGTTAATTTTTAATGCTTAGTTTCTAACTTACAATAATGTAATTGTAATGTTTAATGTATAGAATGTGAACCATTCTATTTCATCTTATTTTTCAACTATTTCTGTCACCAATTGTTTATTATCAAGGAAATATTACCCTAAATATTAATTTACAGTTCTTATAATAAAAAATCATACTTTGTTGAACAAAGTATCTGATTTATGACTCTATTAATGTTTTAGCATTAAATTATTTTTATGGCCGTGTTATTTATTTTCATGGCCATAACTAGATTTATAAGTAACTTCATTCCACTTTTCTTTACATATCTAGAAAGTTCACAATTAATTCCAAGTTGGGTCATACAGCTGTCGCTGAATTGATCACGAACCCCCACCTGACAGTGCAGGAGGAGGAGTCTTCCTTCCACATTCTCTTCCATCCATTTTCCAGGGCGTGACCCTCTGAGATGAGAACAAGTTGAACTCCTGGGGCACACATATAAGTTGCCCGGAAGGAAACTTTGAGATGCTTTAACTCATGCGTTGAAGAATATTGAGCTTAACACAGAAAAGAGGAGAGCTTGGGTAATTTTAGAATCACATGTGAAGTTTGTTTCCTCTTCAAGGGGAAAACTTCAAAAACAAACTTTCAAATGGAATACTTGTCAAAGAGGAATCACTTAACTGCACGACATGGAATATTTGGGGCATGGTGAACTGTAGCGGAATAAATCGTTAGAAATTTTCAGTCGGTTTAGAAATCTGGCCACTTAATTTTCAAAGCTGCAGAGCTTTTAGTAAAAGTTTTTATCTCATTTAATATGTACCTCATAACCTACTCTGAAAAGCTCTTAGTGGGTTTCACTTTATTTCGCCCCAAATATTTAATAAATGACATACCAATAGCACTTTTGCTTTTGCTTATGCTTTAGTCAGAGTTCTTTGGTTAATAAACTTCACTACAGTTAATTATGTAAACGTCTTGTGTGTAGCTTGGAAATGGATGGTGTAGAATCCAGGACCGCAAGGGAAAGCTGGATACAGAACTGGGGAGCTGTCCAGCGTCAAGGCAGTGGCTTTTACCAATCTCTGTCATTCCAGGGCAGTGTTTCTTTCCTCTCCTCTTTGATTCTTTGTATCTCCAGTTTTCCAACCAGCACCCACTGCTCACAGGTGACCCAATAACATTGGGTTCATATCCCTTCATATCCCTGAAGCTATACTGGTTTGCTGCGTCCAGTCTGTGTTACTATTATATTCCCATCCCAATTAGAGTTCTCCAGTGAAGAAGGCTTACTGATTTCTGACCATTAGATGGATAGCTTTCACTAAAATCCGTTGCCCATCCATGGACAATCCATGGGGCTGTGTGAACTTGAATGACACATACACACAGACCCCCAAATAGGGTGTGTGGCTTAGAGCTCAGAGAAGAGGTCTTTGCATGGACAGGTTACCTTAAAAACCATAACTGTCTAGTAAAGTAGTGGTGTTCAAAGAGCTCCATGGATCTGAAAGGGAATCATGGCGGTAAATTGGGGTGGCATGGATCATGGGGTGCTGTGGACGGGCGAGCTCCAGAACTCTCATTTCACGTTAGCTGGTTAATTTCCATGTTCGCTTGTTTTGTATATTGAGCTTTATTTATTTCATGAAAGAGTTAGGTTTGGAAGAATAAGTTTAAAATTTCTTCTGTAAGGTGTTGGTGATTGTTGTAAAACTGTAGCTTAGCTTGAATCCCCTCCGTGAAATGTCTAAATCCTTTTGATAGATTAACAAACACTTGGAAAATGATTTAACTTATTGAGTAGAATTCTCTAACGTGAAGGTTAGAAGTAAAGCCTTAATTACTCAGGGTTACTGAATTCAATATACTTGGCACTCAAGTTTGCCCAGGGAGACACATATATTTCCTATTACAGATGGCCAACACAGCACTGCCTTATTTTATTTTTATTATAAATAAAGCACTTTCTAATATGTTTTTAGGTGAATGCAACAGTGTATGTACTCAACTACCTCCCATTAGAGAAAAGAAAAAGGTATTTTTTTTTGTTTTTAGGTGCAAAACATACTTAAAGTTAAATAAGACTTTTTTGAAGGTAATAAATAAGATGCTATAGAATTTTAATGAAAGACAATATAAAGACTAATTATAGATATCATTGGGAAAAATAGAGACAAAGAATAGAGAAATGTAGATAAGGATATAAACCCAGCTAAAACAGCTAACCTAGAGAACATTGCTATATCCCTCCCCCATTTCCCAGGATTGTAAAAGATGTTGAAACATTTGAACATTACAGAAATAACCTAGGGACAAATACAATATGTGTATCCCAGATGTAGTATGATATGCTTATTCTATTTACAATAAAACTCAGCATAAAGCTATACAACATAAAAGTCACCAAAAAGGAGAGGTTAAAAAAAGGAATAGAGGCGCCCAGCTGGCTCAGTTGGAAGACCATGTGACTCTTGATCTCGGAGTCGTGAGTTCAAGCCCGTGTTGGGCATAGAGTTTCCTTTAAAAAAAATTAAAAAAAAGAATATATGAATTATTAATTAATATGGAGCAAGCATGGGCTACTTTTAAAAACTAAATACTATTATTGTTCAGTACATTTTAACTTATAATTTAGTGAGTATTAGTGTGATCTTCATCTTATGATTTTGCTTTACGTGGTGCAGTAGGTATATGCGTGTGTGTTAACACTTTCAAATAAGTGCTTCATGCAATGAAAATGTTTTAATAAGAAAAATGAGTCAATATAAAGCAACTTCACATATATTATGTCATTATACATTGTGGAACTTCCATATTATACTAGAAATGATCCAATTTTAAGTATAGTTTTATATGCAGTTTTCAAAGTTAATGCCTAGAATAAAAATAGAATAAGATTGAAAATTTAATGCAAACTATACTTTGCATATAAATAAGAATATTACAATACTATGTTTATATAGCTCTACACCATGCCCAAAAGCATATATGGCAGACATAGAAAAATATATTCTCTCCTTATAAATATAAAAGCAAGATAATTTTTTTAAATTTTTTTTCATGGAAATTGACATAATTGGTGTAAAGTGAATTGCCAATGTTTATTACTTCAAAAGTTTTGACATACTGGCACCTGAGAAAATGCCGTCGTAATCAAGGGAATGGAAATATCCATCTCCCACAAAAGTTTCTCTGTGCCCTTTATGATCCATGTCTCTCCTCCTCTACCAATCTCCAAGCAGCTACTCTGTATTTCTGATACTATAGAACAGTTTGCATGTGGTAGAATTTCATGTAAATACAGTCACACGAAGTGTGGTCATTCTTGTCTTTTTCACTCAATGTAACTACTTTGAGATACACACATGATGATACACGGAACAATAGTTCATTAGTGTTTGTTTTTCTTTTTTAAATTAATAGACTTTGGAACAGTTTCAGGTTTACAGAAAAAATCAAGCCATTAGGGAGAGTTCCCACGTACCCCCTCTTTTCCTTCCCCACATTTTCCCCTATTATGAACATCTTGCTACAGTGTAGTACATTTGTTGTGATTGACAGATCATTGTACACAGTGTCAGTTCATTATCAACAATATTATTGGTATACATTGATAATATTGATATTGTAATCTTAATGACCATAATATTGTTACATGATTATTAACTGTCATACATAGTTTACATCAGGGTCTGCTCTTGGTGTCGTACATTCTGTGGGTCTAGACAAGTGTGCCATGTTGTGTAGCCTCCATTACAGTTTCACACAGAATGGCCTCACGTCGCTGAAGTATTTCTTTATTCATCCCACCCCCAGCCCCTCACATTGGATTGGGCGACTGTAGGGTTTGTTCTGAGAAAGCAAATGCCTGAGTACAAATTGCATTAATGTGAAGTAAGAGAAGGAGGAATATAGGAGATTTTCTTTATTATATATGGATTGTAAGGTTTGGCTCCTTAAAGCAAATTAAAACTTCTTAATACTTACTAATTACCCTTCAATCCAAATGTCGTATCATAGAGAACAATCTAGTCAAATTAGATCAGTGTCCTAAATGTAAACTTAAACTATAAACCTTACAGATATAACAAAAATTGTTTGTGGCTTTTGACTTAAGATTATTTAGATATGCCCCAAAAGAACATCCCAGACAACAACAAAAGAGTGAAAAATTAGACGCCATAAAATAAGAAATTCAACACTCCTGCCCTATAGGCCACACTGGGAGAAAACAATTGCAAACCATATGTCTGATACAAGATATGTACCCAGAATTTATAAATTCAATAATAAGGAAAAACACAACCTAATAAAAAAAAAAACAACAATCAAAAAAAGAGGTTTGGGAACACTCACTTCTACCAGAGAACATACAGAAATGTCAGATAAGTACACAAAAGAGGTACTATACCACTTCATGTCTGTTAGAACAATACAATTAAAAAGATCGGTAATCCCATATGTTGACAATAGGTAGAAAAATGGAAACTCCCTTATACTGGTAGTGGGAACATAAAATCCTATGGCCACTTTGGGAAAATTGAGCAGTTTCCAAATTTAGATATACACCACCATTGCACCCACCTGCTGTACACCTAGATATTCACCCAGTAGAAATTACAGCATATCTCCTTACAAAAACTGAAACACAAGTGGTCATGGCGGCCTTATTTGTAAATCCCCCAGACTAGAAACATCCCAAAGGTTTATCAACAGATGAATGGATAAACCAAATATTACATAACTATAAAGTGACCTTGTAACTCAGCACTAAAAAGGAATGTCTTGGGGCACCTGGGTGGCTCAGTCGCGCCTTCAACTCTTCGTTTCGGTATATGTCATGATCTCATGTTCATGAGTTTGAGCCCCACATTGGGCTCCACTATGACACTGTGGAGCCTGCTTGGGATTCTCTCTCTCCTTCTCTCTCTCTACCTCTCCCCTGCTCACTCTCTCAAAATTTGGAAGATGAGCTAGGAGAAAATCTAGGTGACACTGTGTGATATATTCGTGCTGCGTTCAAAACCAGGCGAAATGAACTGGTGATGTGGGAAGTCAAGGGGCTGTAACTGGGAGGAGGGACTTAGGCAATGGCATAGGGTGTGCCCAGGTCTTCCTCTGTCAAGGGGTCCCTACTTGGAATTAGCACAGATCTGGAACCCAGGTGAGAAGCTGTGTCTGCACAGCAGCAGCATGAATCAGGTTTTTGGCTCCCTGACATGGCGGTTTTCTTGTAACATAAGTTAAACACTTACGTAGGTTAAACACTGCTAATGGCTCTCCATCTAGTTTGCTCTTAGGGAAGCCATAAGCAATTAGCCACTACCAAGGCACTTTTTGTGTGTGAAGTATAATCGACTTATAACCAAGGCATTCTGATTGCCTGTCAAACCTGCCACCTGGGGCCATGGTATGCCCACATTCTCTCTGGTGGTTCAGGGCTGCATCCGACCAGCTGATCCACCGGGATCACATCATCCTTCTTGAAATCTGTGAACATATCTCAATGGTGACATCCTCTGTTGTCGCAGGTGGAAGCAAGCACAGAACGTTTCACTGATGCGGGGCTCCCCTCACTGATACGTTGATCAGGGCCTCACAGAAGGAGGTGCCTTCTAGATCTCAACATGGAACGGAGCTGAGGACTGAGTATGCAGGTGGCACACGAACATCCATTCCGTTGTTAGATTGTTGAGTGTGTGGGGATCTTACAAGTAATTGACCCAGAAGCACTGCTGAGTGACTCAGACCTTACTGGCCGGTTGAATAAATTCTGGAAAGCTACCGCCAAGCCATAGCTGCGGAAGCTGTGCTGTTTCCATCTGACATGGCCGGGGAAGGTCCAGGAGTGGTTGAGGTTCTACAAATGTTACTCTGAACGTGTCCGCCTGTAGAGAGAGATATCTTCTCCCTAGAAGCAGACAGGCAATTAATAACACAGAAAATCTCTGTCCTTTCCAGGCGCTTAGTGTTTTCAAGCATTTCTGCTGACAGTTTCAATGAGTTGCAAAACACGCCTGGTGAGATTTGGTCTGATTTGTCAACCGTAGAATGGCTCGGCAGCATGTGCGTCTGGCATACTGTCCTTTACACTTTTCTCAGGTTTATAGTGGTCACACGTTATCATTACATGTTTAAAATATTCATCAGGATAATTCTTGCCTGGGAGCTGAAGCACCTGATCCTTTTAGTCCGTACATTTTGTGGCAAAAGGATGGATTCCAGTCCCCACACAGGAATTTCACATGTTGCGCACGACCAGCAGGAAGCTGGGGCAGAGCTGTCGGATAAGCAGAGAACATCCTCTGGCATAGTCCCAGAAAACTAGGCTGAAGGTGTGCACTGAATGAAATTTGTTCAATAACCGATATCTTAACAGCTTGGTTCTGGACAGGTGAATGCCAAGTGCCTGGGAGAGACGTGTACAGTTAGGACCGTGGACCGGCTCCAAATGGTGTATTATGACCGCCGTGAATTCTAAGTGAAGAATTAGAAACCGGGAGTCAACACTACTTTCAAGAAGCTTGGCTCTGAAGGAGAGCACTTCAAACAGAGTTGCTAGAGGCAAAATCACGGAGGCTTGTTTGTCCTTTGAAGACGGGCTTGTACCTCAGCATGATACTGTCTTGTGCTTAGTACTTCCACTGATAAAACGATATGCACTATTCCTACTTCCTGTTAACAGGTACATTTTATCTAGTGTCAACATACATTTTCAGGAGCAAAATGGAAAGTTTTAAGGTTAAAATTATAAAGACAAAATAGTGAACATGGTATTTACTTAGTGAGTACATAGCTTTGTTTGACATTCACCTTACATCCCCCACCCCGAGAAGTTTGTTTAGGCGTGCCGATCAGCCCAGTTAAAATAAAAGGGGTCTGAGCTCAGCTCAGGGTGTCTTGTCATGTGTTGTTCACAGCCACCCAACTATTGTAACGGTTTCTGTCAGTATAATGGTCCACAGTGGAAGTTCATTGATTTTTTTATTTTTATTATTATTTTTTTTAAATTTTTTTGTAATGTTTATCTATTTTTGAGACAGAGACAGAGCATGAACGGGGGTGGGTCAGAGAGAGACACACACAGAATCTGAAACAGGCTCCAGGCTCTGAGCTGTCAGCACAGAGCCCGACGCGGGGCTCGAACTCACGGACCGCGAGATCGTGACCTGAGCCAAAGTCGGACGCTTAACCGACGGAGCCACCCAGGCGCCCCTCATTGATTTTTTTAAAAAAATTTAAGTTTATTTATTTTGAGAGAGAGAGAGAGAGAGCAAGGGAGGGACAGAGAGAGAGGGAGACAGAGAATCCCAATCAGGATCTGCACTGTCAGTGCAGATCCCGACACAGGGCTTAAACTCATGAACATTGAGATGAGGACCTGAGCGAAAACCAGGAGTCAGAAGCTTAACTGACCGAACCACCTAGGCATCCTGAAGGCTCATTAATTTTTAATAAATAAGAGAGAGAGGGAGAAAGAGGCGACAGAAATCAGATATTTGACTTCTTTTTTTAAAAAATTTTTTAAGGTTTTATTTTTGACGGAGAGAGACACAGAACATGGGCGGGGGAGGGGCAGAGAGAGAGGGAGACACAGAATCCAAAACAGGTTCCAGGTTCTGAGCTGTCAGCACAGAGCCCGACGTGGGGCTCGAACTCACGGACCGCGAGATCATGACCTGAGCCGATGTCAGACGCTCAACCGACTGAGCCACCCAGGCGCCCCACAGATATTTGACTTCTTTAGAGCTTAAAATATTTTTCTTATGCCAGGCTTTTGATATGATTAGATTTTCTTTGTAGATTTTTCTTCAAAGTCTATATTACTTGCAGTTAGAGTTTCTTGTAATATTGGCTAATAGGCAGGCTAAATCTCTCACGTTAAGCTTCAGTTAATACACACAAGATATTCCCTCACCGTGAGACCGGTGGTTGATCAACTAGAATCTGGGCTCACAGTAGGATAAACAGCCTCATGAAAGAGGCTGGATTATGGCAGTTCAGCATTAGTCATTAAATATTGTGACAGGCACATATTGCCATTTCCCCTGAGAGAGGGTGACGAGAGGTGGTCAGTTTTATGCTCCTGCATGTTATTTTATGTTCTTCTATCCTCTGTAATTCAGAAATGTGTGATAACAGCTTTCAGCTTCAGTCTTATAGCTGTTGTATAATTTAATTGAAAACAACTGGGTCATCTCATTTAAACTCTTACTATGTTGATTCTCCATATGTTTTGTAAATTTATGGAGTCCTTTGAGATTATCTCACTTTTCCAAAAGATTATCAGACATAGTTTGAATCCATTATAACAGGATGAAAACCAATATTTTTAAGATCATCTTCAATAAACAGTTAAGTGGTCTAGTGGTTCATAAAACCACTAAAGCCGAAAACTCAGTTACACATTTTTTCCCTTTCTTTTCCAGTTTCTAACATGGACTTAATACACTGTTTTTGAGCCTAAGGAATAATTATATATATAAATCCAAAATTAAGTATATCAAATGAGGATAGAAGTCTCCATATATTAAAATGACAAATAAGTGGTCAAATATCAATTTAGAGAAAGATTTGTTATTTGATATCTATCTGTGCCCTAGGAGTGCCCATGCTACCTATTAGTATTATTATTATTGCTATTATTATTATTCCTGAGAAATCAGTGGACAGAATTTTGAGAAAGGCTTGCATAATTAGAAATAGAACATACTCCTCTGACTCTTTCTGCTAAAATGCTGCCCCCGATGCCACCATGGCTTCTGTGCATCATTGCCGTTGGCTAATTGGGAGACTCTGTATCACAAGCCATTTGATACGTGCATTTTCCCCCACAAAGTTAAAAAGGGAACTGTTTTCAAAGTGAGGGCAAAACTAAAATTAATAGCTAAAATGGAACATATCCTGCGAAACACCTTGAAGTGCCTCTTAATGACTCTCCTACATTAAGGGACTCCTTGAGGCTCATTGTGCAGCACATCTACCATATTGTACAATCCCATTTTTCAGTCCCTGGCCTCAGACGTATAACATTGTGATTCAGATGTGTGTCCTTCTTCACTCTGTGTTTTTACATTTTTACTAGTTTCGCTTCCTGATATTATTGTAGCACAGATCTTTGAATTACTTCTTCCTGGATTGTCTCTAGAGCCCTTGATATTTATCCTTTGGTCTCTTGACTTAATTTTGTTGTTGTTGTTTGTTGCTGTTGTTTATTTATTTATTTTGAGAGAGAGCAAGTGTGCAGGGGAGGAACATAGAGAGAGGGAGACAGAGAATCCCAAGCAGGTTCAATGCTGTCAGTGCAGAGCCCAATGTGGGGCTTGACCCCACGACCCTGGAATCATGACCTGAGCCGAAATCAAGAGTCAGATGCTCAACCGACCGAGCCATCCAGGCACCCCTTGACTTAAATTTCTAACACCATTTCTATCATGATTTTCATTCTAGCCCTGTAACTAGGCTGGTTGCTATCAGAAGGTGCCATTGGCCAAGTTCCACCCCACTACATGTTTACCATGTCTCTGATTGTGTTCCCAGTTGAACATTGTGATTATTCTGCCCAACGACTCTCTTTGTTAATAATTATCAGCTCTGTTGGTGACTTGATCTTCCCCCTGGAACAATTTTTTATTCTAATTTGAATGCAAATGGAGGGGAATAGTGCCATGTTTTCTTAAGCTCTTTATTTATTTTACTCAGAGTCTATTATAGATGCTCACAATTAATTGAATTGACCAGATTTGTAACATATTAAACATAAAACATTTTCTTGGGCAGACTAGAGCTTCCACTACATTCTGGAACAGAAGTGTATCTCTAGCTCAGTGTTTATGTTTCATCCTTTGAAGTAGATGCATCCTCTCTCGTAGACATAATTATGCCCTAAATAAAGAGCTAGTCTGACTCTCCGGACTAGCCTTACAGACAGTCCAAACATGTTTAAATCAATGAGTGAAAAAATTCTCCAACAGTTTGATGATAATGAAATATTTTATCACGTTTTAGGAGGTTAGCATAATTTCATAACATGATTAAACAAATAGAAGAGAGACATACTGTAGGTCAGTTTTACTAATACCTCACTGAATAAATAGCGTTGGGCTGTGATGGTTAATTTTATGTGTCACCTTGACTGGCCATGGGTGCCCAGGTTAAACATTATTTCTGGGTGTGTCCGTGAGGGTGTTTCCAGAAGAGATCAGCATTTGAACTGGCGGGCTCAGGAAGTTAGACCAGCCTCTCCTGGGACACGCGGGCAATCAACTCTGAGGAAGACTGTGTGGCTTCTCAGTCTCTGTAATCATGTGAGCCTGTCCCTCTAGTAAATCTCCATAGATGATGTAGATGTAGATGTAGGTACAGATGTAGATGTAGATACAGATGTGGATATAGATGTAGGTGTAGATGTAGGTATAGATACAGATGTAGGTGTAGATCCTACCTGGTTCTGTTTCTCTAGAACAGAATGTACTTCTAATAAACCACTAGCCAAAACCTGGAGTATTTTTAGTAAAATTGTAACATGGCAATGGCCAGTTTATTTTAGGAATGTAAAGAGGCCTATACATTATCAAATCTATTATTGCAATGCCCCACATTAATTGACTAACGAAAACACAAAACCAAGGTAAGAGAGTTTTTAAAAGGTGATGTCCAAAGTTCAATACTTAGTTTTGATAAAACACATAGAACACTAAAATATTAAGGTAACATCCTTAACCTGTAACCACTAATGGGTCATGTTTAATGGTAGGGAAAAGACAGGGGACCCCACTATCAATATGCTGTGTGATAGATTGCTAAAACTGCGGCCAACATAAGGAGAAAAGAAGAAACTCCCCCCAAAAAAGTGGCTTACTGTGTGGAATAAAGACATAATGGTGTTGTTTTATGGGTGTGTGACTTTAATTTACATAAAAATCTGAGATAATTAAAAGGCCAATAAGATAAGGCACTGATAAGAAAACTGAGCATAGTAGTTAAATACAAAATTAACATATTCAAATCTCTTTGTTTCTACCATCAACAAATAATAACAAAAATAATTTTTAAAAGTATTCTCTGGGGCGCCTGGGTGGCTCAGTCAGTTAAGCTTCCGACTTCAGCTCAGGTCATGATCTCGCGGTCCGTGAGTTCGAGCCCCACGTCGGGCTCTGTGCTGACTGCTCAGAGCCTGGAGCCTGTTTCAGATTCTGTGTCTCCCTCTCTTTCTGACCCTCCCCCCTTCATGCTCTGTCTCTCTCTGTCTCAAAAATAAATAAACATTAAAAAAATTTTTTTTAAATAAAAAAAGCATTCTCTATGGCAATGAAATATGAAATACATATAATTCAACTTACCTGTACGTGGAAATATATTTACAAATAATTTTTCAATAATGTTTATTGTGTGAAAGGTCATCTGACTAAATGGGAAGATATTTATGCATGTTTTGGGGTCTTAACATTATAAAGATATCAACTCTTCTCCAGTAAATCTGTAATCAACATGATTAATTATCAGTAGTAGTTTTCAGGGAAAAGGTAACCTTATAATGTACATGTTAGAATACATATTCACGTGGACCAAAGCAGTTTTGGAAAGGAAAAGGGGACTGCAATATACTTCAGCAGATATTAGGACATATTGGAAAGTGTCAGTGATTAAAACCCTTGGCATGAGCACAGGAGAACTGTGGGCTAAGGATCCATACATGTCCATGATTGTGGAATATGATTGACACGGTATCACATTTCATAAGGGAAAGCTTAGTCTATTTAACAAATGGTTTTAGGAAAATTGACTACACAAATTAGTAAAATTAAATGAGATCCTCTAATAGACACCATTTAAAAATAAATTCATTCTGGTTTCATGACCTAAATGAAAGGGATAGTGTTTTCGTAAGAATATACAGGACTGTTATAACATTTAGTGTAGAAAATTTTCTTAAATAAGCTCCCCTAAATAAAAGGCAAAAGGAAAACACCATGTCAGTTTAATTTTATAAAAATAAAAGATTTTTCAACTGAGAAAACTAAAAATAAAGTAAAAACTATGAGAAAATGATTTCAGTTTATATAACCATGTAATAAGAGGTCACTTCATTAAGAGGATAAAACACTTTGTTTCATGCACCCGACACTGAAACACCCAAATATATAAAGCGAATATGAACAGATCTGAAGAAAGGAATAGACAGCAATGCAATGTGGTAGGACACCACAGCACCCCACTCTCCACAATGGAGAGCTTACCCCAGTGAGTAATCGTTGAGGACAAATTGGGCCTGAACCACCCATTAGAGCAGGTGGACCTCACAGGCACGCGTAGAACATTCTGTCCAACAGCACACATGTAACATTTCCCAGGACAGGTCTCAGGTTAGTCACAAAACAAGCTCTAATGAATTTAAGAACATTGAAGTCATATCGAGCATCTTTTCCAACCACAATGGTATGAAACCAGAAAGCAATCACAAGAGGAAACATTGGAAATTCACAAATATGTGGAGATTAAACAACATACTCCTAAAAAACCTGTGGGCAAAGAAGAAATCAAAAGATAAATCATGAAATATCTTCACAAAAATTACAATGGAAACACAGCACACCAAAACTTACGGGACACAGTGAAAGCAGTTTTAAGAGGGATATTCATAGAAATGAATGCATATGTTAAAAGATCTCAAGTAAGCAATATAACTTCACCTCAAGGGACTAGAAAACGGAGAAAAAACTAAGCCAAAAGTTAGTAGAAGGAAAGAAATAACAAAGATCAGAGAGGAAATAGAGACCAGAAAGATAGTAGACAATCAGAGCAAGTAAGAACGGTTTTTTTTTGGAAAAGATATACAGATATACCAACTTTTAGCTAGACTAGTGGGAGTGGCGGGGGGAAAAAGAGTTGGATTTAGAAATGAGAGAGAGAGGAGACTAACACCACAACTGATACCACAGAAATACTAAGGATCCTAAGAAAGTACTATGACCATTTATACAGCAACACATTGGATAATGTAGAAGAAATGGGTAAAGAGTAGAATACATACTGAAATGCTGAAAATGATCAAGAGAAAGATGGAACAATTCAATGGGTCACGTGGGGAAATAAGGATGAAAACTATACTAGTCTAGGGGCACCTTGGTGGCTCAGTCAGTTAAGCAGCTGACTTTGACTCGCAGTGCGTGAGTTCGAGCCCCACATTGGGCCCCATGCTCTCAGCGTAGAGCCCACTTCAGATCCTCTGTCTTCCTCTCTCTCTGCTCCTCCCCTGCGCGCGCTCTCTCTCTCTCTCTCTCTCTCTAAATTAAATAAACATTAAAAAATTAATAGTCTGAAAAAAAACTCAACAATAACAAAAATCAACTCATATCCCCTGGGTTAGAAGAAACTTTAACATCAGGTAGGATCGACAGAGGCAAGAATTGGAGGATAAAAGGAATAAAAATGCTTCCATGACCGCGCACAGATACGGATACATACTTCAGTGGTGACCATGTGCCCACAGGTGATGAAGAAGGGTTGTAATGGTTCAGTTTCAGTCATACTGGTTCAATTTTGTAACTGAAGGAAAAATAAAAAGCTGCTTTGAGGCCACGAGTTAGTGGGAACCACACAAATTAGTTGGAAAACTTAGAGATGTAAAATGTCCATTCGGAGCAACAACGTAATAATTCTCCGTGACGATGTTGTCACATAAAGCAGAGGCAGGTGGCTGGTGGGAACCAAGCGTGGGGCACGAGTGTGGAGGTGGGGGAAGGTGTGAGGGGTGCAGAAGCAGATGGCATCGGGGGGTCTGCAGCCCCTGAGCGGTACATGGGAGGAGAGGGGGCTGTCTGGATGCTGGGGATGCTGAGAGTGTAGTGATGCTGCAGGGAGGCCCTGGTGACACCCCGGTGAGGCCCCATTGATGCCTTAGTGAGGCCCCGGTGAGGCCCCAGTGAGGCCCCAGTGACATTGCACGTCTCTCCAAGTGCGGGGATGCACCACCACCTGCCCCACGGGAAGAGTACAGAGAGCTGGCCATCCTGATTCCCTCTAGGAGGTGCCAGGTTGGGAACATGTGCACCGCCCACTGCCCGGGCTGGGGAGGGAGGACTGTGGTCCTTGAGCCCACGCATTCTCTAAGCCCGGGCAGGTGCTCCTGGGCATTCGCAGACAGGGGTGGGCTCTGGTCCCCGTGTGCTGAGCAGAAGAGCGAGCCGCGGGCACACGGGATGCTCGTGGGGTCCTGTCCTGTCCTGCCCCCTCCACCACATTCTGTCCTGTCCTGCTCTCTCCACCCCATCCTGTCCTGTCCTGTCCCATCCCCTCCACCCGTCCAGTCCTCTCCTGCCTGCCCGGCTTTGCACCTGCTGTGTGCAGAGGGGAGTGTGTGCGGGCTGCAGTCACCACGTGGGCGCACCCTCTCCTGACTCCGCTGAACACTCTGCTTCTCACCTGTTCCACACACGAATCCCACTTCCCTCTGTCTGAACGCAGCTCCTGCTCTCTCCTCTCCTGCAGAGTATTTCTGGGGTTTTCCCTGTCCTTCATCACCGACCGCACTCCACCCTGCTCCCTGGAGACCCCTGTCCCAGCCACCTGCCCCCTCCTGTGCCTTCCCTTGCAGGCGGTGCCTTCATAGAACCATCTGTCGTCCCTTTCCAGGGGCCTTTCCTCTCTTCCTCTAAACCACGGTGATTAGACGTTTATTTCCATGACTGCAGCATCTGATTCTGTTAAGGTCTCCACATCTTCCTGGTTGTTGAGGGCGTGAATCCATTCTCGGTCCCGATAAGCCCTAACCCATTGGAGCATCTGACCTCCTGCACCTGGACCCAGGTTCTCCCCCACCTGCAGCTGGGCTCGGGCTCGGAGGGTGGTCACCTGGGGCCCGTGGCAGGGTGACATGCTTCTTGGAAACCTTTTCCAGCAGAGGGCACTGGTGCCATGAGGAAAGGACGTGGGTCTGGTTTGCTCCGAATTGCCTTCCGTTCTTCCCGGAGCTGGTTGCCACGCCCCTTTGGTTTTCCTTCTGCTTTCCGGGTCCTTCCTTCTCATTCTCCTTTGGAGGCTCATTGCTCCCCACAACGAGCTTGTGTTGGGATCTTCCACGTGTATGGGTTTGGCCTTCTCTTCTGATCCCACGTTCTGACGACCTCGTTCATCCCTGTGGCTCTAAACACCCGTGGGCTAGCGGCTCACACATGCTTACCTCTTTCTCAGGCCACTTCCCCCAATTCCTATTTGCATTCCCACTTGAATACTCAATGTACGTTTCAAAATTACATGCGCCGACACCCGAGCTTTGGACATCCAGAGCACCTGCTGAAACCTGTGAAGCCCTGTTTGACCTGACTCCCCTCCATTCCTCTGCCCTTGCCCACGGCAGCTGGCTCTGTCACACACCCGTAGGCGGGCTCTTCCTCCAGATCTCTGCGCTGGTCTTGCTTCTGCCTGGAAAGTTCTTTCCCAGCTGTGTACATGGTGCACACCCGTTACAGGGGCTGTTGGAGCGGAAAGTGCTCTGGACTTACTTTCCAACCTTTCTGCTGCTGTGGCAAGACTTGTGACCCAGGCTCTTCAGCCTGATACATCCAAACTCAATTTTCCAGCAGGGACAGGTAACTAGCTTCATTCATCATTCATTCATTGATGCCTTTTCAGTAACTTCCTTACTAGTTAAAATTCTGTGAAGTGAGTTGGGGCACGCTTTTCCTGGATGCTTACCCTCCCAATGAGGTTATCTGCTATCCTCTAATTAATTATGTTTTTGCTTAACTCAGATTGACCCACCTTGTGTTGCTTGTAACTAAGAATTCCAAAGACCAAAACAACAGTAGTAAGTAAAGCACTCCTACAAATGTATGAGAAAGAACCAAATGGCACAGTAGAGAAAAAACGTCTGGGGAGATTTATTAATATTTAAAATGTACATCTTATTTGGTCCCTGATAACTTTTTTTCCGAGAAGGCACTTGAGGCGGAGGTCAGTTTATGAACAGGTAACAGGAGGGTGGTTACGCCATCAGCGCTTATAGTGACAAAATGAGAGAAACTGAATCATCCACAAGAAGGAACCCTTAACGCCTGTACCCTGGCTGCACCACAAAGCATTATGCACCTGTTAAAAAAGAATTTTAATTCATAAATCCTTCCCCGGAGGAAAGTGAGAAAAGAAATTGCATAGAAATATGAATACTGTGATAGCATGTTAGTAAAAGTGTCTGTTTGTATGTTTTAAAAGGCCGATGTATAATTTTTATCTATACATTGATAATGTACATTAGTAAAGAATAGTTATCATTTTGTGGGTGTCCGGAATTTAAGGAGCAGATAGCTAACACATGACTTAAAACCATCAATGGGCAAAACGAGCATTATCACTGGAGACTCCTGGTCAAGAAAAATGATCAGTGAGTCATGGTAGCAGCAGCAGGAGAAAGTGCCGTTGGCCCCTGTCAGACTTTGTAAAATTTCCCTTCCCATTTGCAGCCTCCCTTGTCAAGGGAACAACTGCTGAACAAAGACGTAGGCAGATGTCACACAAGCCGGGACTTGGAAACATCCTGCCCTTCTCTAAGGTGCTTTCCTTTGAGGCTTCTGATGGTTTGGGGGCGTCTTGAGGGCTCATCTCATATTGCTTACAAACTGTGTGCATGCGTGTGTGAGTGTATGTGGCATGTGCATTCGTGTGCGTGCGTGCATGTGTGTGAGCACGTGCATTTGTGTGCATGATGTGTGGGAGTGCGTGTGTGTGTACATTCGTGTGCGTGCATGCATGTGTGTGTGTTCCTGTGTGTGCAGCCATGTCTGCATGTGTGTTTGTGTGTGTGCACGTGTGCGTGTTTCTGCACATGTGTTTATGTGTGTGTGCATGTCTGCATGTGTGTCATGCGTGCACGTTTGTTCGTGTGTGTGTGTGCGTGTGCGCATGTGTGTGTACCTCAGCCCTGTGCCATCTCCCCGAGCGGCCAGCTGCTGGAGTCCTGCGGGTGTCCTCTTGAGTCATCTTTGCAAGCTGCTGCCCAGGCCTCCTGCAGCTTACCCAGCCCCACTCGCCCATGGCACTGCCCGGCCCCACGCTGACGCCCTGTCCCCAGATGACCGCACCCCCACCTCTTGCCGCGGCGCTAAGATGCCGCTCCTGGAGTCTGGGTCCTGGGCAGTCTCTCAAGAGATCCACTCCTTCTCTTCCCCTCAGCTCAAGAAACAGCCCGAGAGGTGTAGTTGGTACTTTAGTTTCCTTATAACCATCAGTTTTCAAGTAAAAATAGATAAAAGTGTTAAAAAAAAAATACAGCAGTAAAAAGCCTTCTTCCTGTCTCGGCATAAATTGTAAGAACAGTATCTATTTGTCACAAAAAACATTAGGCATCCAACTTTGAATGTTTCCTTGCGCTCTGTCAGAACAGCCTGTTGTCCAAATAGGAAAGAGAAACAATAAATTCCTAAGGGACTAGTTTACATATAAGTTATTTGACTATTTTGAATTAAGTGTTTTTCCAGTCATCAATATAAGCACAAATATGTGATTTTCCTGAAGTTTATGTAAATGCTATCAAGTTTCATTGCATTGCGATATGTGAGAGCTGTTAGGGAGAATTTATTTTGTGTCGGATACCTCTTGAACTTTTTTTTTTAATCTACATGAATATATGTATATATAGTCATTAAGGTAAACTCTGTGTGGAAGGCAGTATTATTATTGTCCGCACTCCATAAATAAGTGTTGTGAAACTTGGAGCGATGCCCAAGGGGGAACCAGGCTGTGCACACGTTCAGTTCTTAAATGACACGCCAGCATCCCTGGCCTGGCCAGACCCCCCTAAACATAAGAACAGGTAACCTGTTTTTAGTCTCCTCTGGGGAAGACGAGCCCTTCCCGCACATAACGCAGCAATGCTTATAAGAAACGCACGAAATGCAATCATATTTTTAATCATGTATGCAAAAAAAGAAAAAGCTTTAAATCCTATTCAAAACTGGAACTACATTTTTTTTTTTCCAGCGTTTTTTTTTTTTTTTTTTTTTTTTTTTGGGAGGGGGAGGGGAAGAGCAGGAACGGGGGGGGGGGAGAGAGAGAGGGAGACACAGAATCGGAAACAGGCTCCAGGCTCTGAGCCATCAGCCCAGAGCCCGACGCGGGGCTCGAACTCACGGACCGCGAGATCGTGACCTGGCTGAAGTCGGACGCTTAACCGACTGCGCCACCCAGGCGCCCCTGGAACTACATTTTATATCACCTTTGGGGATCCTTTCCACAAACCCAAAGGTGTAGAGATTGAGCTAAAACTCAATTAGTTTAAGAGTTTAAACTCTTAAAGATTAAGGGTTTAATCTCAAAATATTAAGATTAATAATATCTTAATATTATTAATATTAATAGTCGTCACCTTGGGTACGTCATTTAATATGACTATGGTTACTGACAGTTAAGCATTATTATTCTTATTATTAAAAGAGTATTGTCTGGTCCAAGGTCAAGCAGAAGTCAAAAATAAAGCACGGAAGATATTCTGGATGATTCCATTCCTTTCTTGTGACTATGTATCCCTACAGAGCATAAGTTAGCTGAAAAGCAACGGGTACCTAATTAAGACAAACTTTTCAGCATAAGCGGGATAAAACGTGTCCAGTTGAGTAGATTAAACTACAACTAGATTAAGGGCGCAGAAATGCCCTTAGAGTTTTCAGTGTCATTATGTAGATGCCCCATAGAGGAGAAAGCTTAAAAGTTAGGCTCAATTTTTTTAGGTTCTATATCGGCATGGAAACTATAAAGACTGTCACTTTGTCACAGTCACAAGGACTTATTAATGGCATCCTGGCCTCCCCGGATCTCTTGAAGGCTGTAGGTAAAGTTCCCCAGATTAAGGGGAAACTTTCCATTGAACCCCAGAGCCCAGAGACAGAAGCAACACTGTGAGTATGAGTTCTGTGCCACAAGCCGGGAGGGTTTTCACCCACACAGAACTTGTCTTTCTGGTACACGACTGCTTGTGTTACTGAGATGCTCTGGAGGAGCAGGAAGTCTGGTGACTGCGACTGCCAGGCCTTCTTTCAGATGCACGTTACAGAGAGAGTTTAGTCTCCTGGATGGAGCGAGCTCATCGGGTAATTTTCCTGGGACGAGGGAGCCTGCTTTGGTTTCCTCTGACGGGTGATGTGATGTCTGATTCCAGTGGTTTTGTTGTGTTTTCTGCTGTAGTTGCCGTCAGTAGGTGAAAGGTTCGAATCAATATGATCTGTGCTTTTAACAGACCTATGCAGCTCAGTTGATTTCCCTCTAACACCGCCACGTGTCTGGGCCGGGATCTGGTTGGAGGACATAGGTGTACATGAACATGGTTTTACTGCTGATAAAGGATGTCTTGATGAACAATCGACGTGGAATTTAGAAATTGCGCAAATGCACTGAGTTCTTGGCACTTCTTCCGTGGACCAAAACGCGGGTTGCGTGCATTCAGACAAAGATGGAAATCTTTATTTTTTAATGTAAAGTAAGCCAGATTTCATGTTAAAAAGTCAGTTTGACATACTGATTTTATTTTTCTAATTGGTTCAACTGGAAGGCAGGCTGTTGCTTTACTCCTGGTCTCCATACGAGGTCAGCTCAATTTTTGGTTATTTATATTGGGGATTATTTATAGTGAGACCTTGATGGCTGTAAATGCCTGCTTCCAATTTATCACCACTTGCTTTCTACTACCTTAGCTGTCACTGGCCTCACTTAAGGATCCCAGAGGGATACAAGTATTGATTTTTTTAAGCTTTAGGAAACAACACTTACGAGCTTAGTCTCATCTGACATTGATCTGTAAAAGTAATATTTCTCAACTAAGAATTGTCAAAAATACAGGGTGTTCTGGTTATAAGCCAGCTTTCAACTTCGTAAGCTATTTTATTCTGAGAACACTAACGTTCGAGGTGAAAAACGGTCCAAATAGAACAAAAGAAAGGCAAAAGTTGCCACTTGATGAATTAAACATTCATAATTTATCTCACCCCTGACTTAGTAAGTATACGCTTGAATAATTTCCAGAAGCATTAGAATGAGAACAAAATCCGCACCACGTCTCTTTGGCAAGGTCGATAGTGGGGACAGGGACGCTGAGGAGGAGACAGGGAAGACACAGAGAGAGCAGTCCCCGCAGAAGACGAGAGAAAGGGCAGTCTCTAATATATGGGCCTCTACTTCTTGACGCCAAGTCGTACCAAAGATGCCCTTGGGTTCCTCTCGCCTCGGTGTTGAGGTGAATGACTGCTGTTTTAGCTTCTGGGGATTTGTTGTTGCTGCTGAAATTTTAGTTATACTCTCTAGTTCCTCAAGTTTAGGCTATTTGTTTATAGAGTAGATAGACTGGAAGGTGGGATTTTCAAGTAGTTAGTTTCATCTGACTCGTCAGTCCATTCAGTATCAGAAATTGCCTCTGGGGATCTATTGGCCTAAACACTGTGATTGATTATACCAGTTCTCCACTTCACATCCTTCCCTCAGTCATCGCCTTTCTTGTTCCTACCAGAGAAAAATGTAAGGCTGAGCCGCGCTTTGGACCGTTACTTTAGTCGGACTGATGGCCAAAGGGCGGAATTGTGTTACCAGATTAATTTCTTTTTCTTTCTCTTGTGTATTTTCACATAGACTTTTTGGGATATGGTTTGTTTCTCTCACACAAATTTGATAATTGCTTACCATAAATTGCGTCTAAGAATAAATTTACTCCCTCATGTATGTCTTTCCTGCTGCCCTAATACATCTCTCTTACTAATATCCTGTCACGCAGGCTACAATTTTTCTTTATAACATATACCATGCTGAGAAGCCATTGCATGCGTATGTATTAAGCAGAGCCCTTTAGTTATTATTAAAAGCCAGAAACACAGCTTAAAACAGTTAAACAGAGGGATTTCAGTGATTCCTATCACTGTTAAGTTCATAGATAATACTAGTTTGAATGCTAATATTCAGGTGTTCAAATGCTAAAATAACACACCCACGCTCACACACGCACGTGCACACACACCCCATTTCCCAAACTCTTCATTTCTCCATCTCTTATTTCCCTAAACATTTAAGCTAATTCTCTCCCCGCTGAAGATAAGCTTTTTCTAAAAGTTAGGATCTCCCTCACTTCCTTCCAGAATCTTTCTCAGGTACAGAAATAAAGGCACCGTCTCTGAGTTCCTGCAAATTGGTGATTGAACTCCGAATGCTTTCATCCTTATTGATATGCTTCAGGATCGACACTTCCAGACAAATAGGCACGCTTGTGCTTGTGCCTGTTGGTAACACGTGGGCTGTGAAAGAGGCAGCTTCCCCGCGGAAGGAGAGGAAGGAAGGGACAACCAGGAGCAGAGAGCAAAGGCGTGGGGCTTATGAGGGGAAAGCCCCAGATGTTCGTAACGGAGGGGGTATCGAGGGGGCAAGGTCAGTTCTGCATCTGATTGGACAAGAGGTAGGTGCTGGTAAACACCTGTGGCTGATTCTGGTACGTCATAGACGTACGTTAGCAACAGCATGACTGGTGAGTCACAGACGAATCTCAGCAACACTAAGACTGGATGCTAGTTGATCTTCTCTTGTTCCTTCTGCAACTTTTACTAACTTTGACCTCCGGGATATTTCCCGTTTGCAACTCACAACCAAAAACACACAATGTTTCTTCCATCACAGCAAAATACCAGGCGGTGCTGTTTTCCACCACTGTGTTTGCCAAGTAAGGAGCAATGACAGAAATCTGAAATGAACTACAAATATTTAATGCATTGAGAAAATGGTCGTAATCTATTCTGATGTATTCACATGTGGTCCACATCCCCGCAGACTATCTTTTCTAACGCCCACGCCCAGAGACCCTGCCCATACTCTCTCCCTTCTCTCTGTCTCACTCATCTTTGGAGACATCCCTCCCTCCACCCCCAGAAAATGCATCAAACCTGTGGAGCAGTCTGGAATCCCACACAACCATCTCCCCTTCTGTTTCATTTCCAGCATGATTCCTTGTACTTTGTTGCACATAATTGCATGTAACATGCCTACATTTCTATATTATCTTGAAGGGTGATATCCTCCTTTCTATTTAATGTAGGCGTTGTGCTAGGCAGAGGGAGTGCAAAGATGAACGGTGATGATCTCCAATCAGGGGGAGACCAGACGCCGCAAAGGAAGGGCACCAAGGTGTTTCCTTGTGGTTGGTAACCGTTTGGGGAGTGACACTTACAACCCCAAAATTATTAGGGATCCCTAATTATAATATGTATTACTGTTTACCTATTTAGAATTTATTCCGTGAATATCTCCTTTCAGTGAAGTTTTTGGACTCCCAGATGTAGCAATCTAAGATAGCACAGGAAATTAATAAATCTGTTCAACCCTCATTCGAGAAGATGTGCATATCCGCACACTCTTACCATCACAAGCCAGGGCTGATATTACCAGTTCTTACCAGCGTCCCTCGCTTCAGATTTTCCTTTCCAAACTGCTCTATGCAGTGATTGTCAGATTAATATTAGCACTCAGCTGCTGGCACACCACTCTTCTGTTCAGAAAACTTGCATAAAATTGCTTGCACCTTCTGGAATGCTGTCTCTCTGTTCCTTTGTATAAAGGCTCTTTCTCACATGACCTCCTTGCACCTGCCCCTCCTCTATATTTCTGTGGTCTGAGTCTGTCCCTAGAAGGAATCTTTTCCACTTTGCATATATTCTCACCTGCTTTGTTTACCCATATACATCACATTTCCTTAACTTAGATTGAACTCATGATGAAGGCAAAAATCGTGATTGTTTTTTCTCTATGTTCCAACAATCTAGTATACTGCCTCTCACAAATAATGCATTCAAAAAAAGTTTGCACAAGCATGAACAGTAGAGCAATGCATTTAGGAATTATTTAGGCAAAGTTAAGACATTAAAACACTCTGCAACCCCGGTATGTTTTATTAAAATTCATATATGTATATTGTCTTGACTTTCAAGATGATAGGGCATAAAACATGTGGGTTCTTTTGCTTTGTGTGAAATGCCACCATGTGAATTTAATCATTGACATACAGTTAAATTGTTCAACTGTATTTCAACTAGCAGTACAAAGAACGACAGTATAAAAGGGAGTGAATTGTAACTAGAGATATGAGTTTCTTCTAAAATTATCTAACTGAACATGTTATATTAAAAAGGAAAAACTATGAGTTATTCTTATTTTTACTTTATAGTATATATCATCAGAGAAATGACTCGTGGGAGAATATATTATGTATATTAAATTATACTTGTTACTACGTTTTCCAGTGAAGCGCAAAAATACAGTGAATTGAGTGTCTCATAAATATAATTACAAACTGACAAGTTCTGCTCATACTGAGACTCCTCTTGGGGAAAAGTTACAACAATAATGGAGAGATTTGAACTTTGACAATTCTGAGTTTTAAATTCCAGTTCCCCACTCTATAAAATAAGTGTAACATTTTCAAAAGTCCATTTGACCTCTCTGATCTTCTAATCCTCAGTTTCTTTATATGTCATGTTGGCATAATAATCTCTTATCTGATAAAGTTATAACGGAAGAAACAAATTAGTATAACACAAAGTATAGATCAAAGTACTTCATAGATTTTAAGCAATCAAGAATGGTATTTTTATTTTAGATGTTTTGAAATTGCAGATATTCTCCAAATTGCTTGTGTCTAGTAGAGAGGAACCGTGGCAGTAATTCATCATAATGATAACTGTATGAGAAGATCCTATGAGCTGAGTCTAAAAGGGGTTCCAATGACAGAGAATTTTAGAATTTACTGGCAGAAGCGATAATCACAGCCGCTTGACAGTCTTCATGACTAAAAGTAGGCTAGTAAAACCAGTGTTAGTCAGAACTTTGGTTATTCAACAATTTAATTATTTGAAATAATTGAATAATAGTTCTTCACTAATCAATATTATTGATAAACTGCCATTAATATTTTAGTATTGGCATTGCATAATTATTTATAAAATATAGTACTTTATTCATATTATTGAGTTGCATGTTAATTGTAATATCAGTGATAACTCAGATTTAATCATAAGACGCTTTCTAATATTTAAGAGTTAACACTCCCTGTAGAAAATTACGTTTCAATGCATGTACTTAATTTTGTGACAAAAGGTATGATAGGCTGATCAATAAAATATTTCCAGGCAAATAAATAGATCACATAATGATACAATTCTGTAGGGGAGGTGAAAAGAATATGTGAATACAGCAAGAAAGAGAAAGCACAAAATTTCTGGATACTGAAAATAAAGCAAATTCAAATTTTTTAAATTGATAATGACAGGTATTCAATCATTACAGCTTTTAGATTCCATAAATCCTTATGAAAAATGCAGCATTTTTTCTTTACATTGCAGTATTTAATATTTCAATTATATTATACTAATATTAGTTATATTAATTGAAATATTTTTGCAAATAACTAAAGTATATATTTAAATAAAACTTGATTTTATTTATAAATTTATAATATCATATATATGTACGTATATATACATATGTATATATTATGTATATAATATGTATATATTATATATAATATAATATAAATATAAATTTATAAAATCAGGCAAGGAAGTACATACTTATGCAAAATAATTTTATGTGGCTTAGAGCAAAAAAAGAATTTGAAGCCACACTTTGACAACTGTCAGTGCAACAAAATAGTGAAGTAGGAGGTCTGAAATTTGCTAATATATTGACCAAGTAAGACACAGTCAATTGATAGAACCAAATGTCATTAAATAATTAATTAGGGACTATATTTTAATGGTTGAGAAGTAAATATATGGGAGTTGAGCACGTATGGACTCCAAATTTAGAATACTTGTTTTATACATAAAACATTAGAGTGCATGGATGAGTATGTTCTTTCTTAAAAAAAGACATGACCTAATTTAAATAGACTTTAATTGCTTTAATTGGTTAAAAAATATCAACATCAAAGAGACATGTCTGAGGTCTCTTTACTTGGTAAAATAATGGAATCCATGAAATTCTGAAAATTGGTCAGACTTCCATGAAGTTGATGAATTGATGTTTTTGTTTTAAAATTTAATGATACACACTTAGCATGATATAAGTGAACTAGGTTTATATTCTGCTTGAAAAGCCAATGCCGGCTGGAAGAATGTGGATCTCTTCCTAAAATTTTTTTTTCTGAGTGGAATGAGATGGGGTAAGGGAGTATTGATTTTCCATTGCACATCAGTAAAATATAGAGTTTAGTAAAATTTAGTATTTGCAAAATTTCCAAATGTATACCTTTTTTGTGAATAGTATCAGTAGTAGAATTCTTAGAAGGCTTGTTAGTATCTTTCACTACTCCCTAGTTCATAGACTCTTAGAATAGTAGAGGACTTCATAATTCACATAGTTTAAGATTTGGAAACAAAAGTCAGTTCAGAATAAAAGGTTATTTAAGAGACAACAGTATCGGGGCGCCTGGGTGGTTAAGTGTCCAACTTCAGCTCAGGTCATGATCTCACGGTTCGTGGGTTTGAGCCCTGATTCAGGCTCTGTGCTGACAGCTCAGAGCCTGGTGCCCGCTTTGGATTCAGTGTCTCCTTCTCTCTCTGCCCCTCCCCTGCTTATGCTTTCTGTCTCTCAAAAAAAAAAAAAAAAAAAATTAAAACCTGTAAAGAAAGAAAGAAGAAAAGAAAGCATATGGACCCGGTCCTGGGCTCCTCCTGCAAGCTCACCCCACACTCTCGTATCCCAAGAAGCAGGTCTGTCCATCTGTCTGTAATTTTTATTGAAGTGTAATATATAAACTGTAAAGTGCAGGAACAGCGTTGCTCTTCAGTGGACAACAGAGCACATTACACGTGTGAATACACTCCTGAGCCCACAGTGCAGATTGCTGTAAATAGAGGACACCTCCTTGTCCTTGCGTTTAGCTTCGTTGTATTTCTCAGATTTGCATTTTTTACAGACTGGAAGTTTGTGTCAACCCTGTGTCAGGCAGGTCTCTTAGCGCCGTATTTCCCAACAGTATTTGCTCACTTTGAGTCTGTGTGTCCCCTTTGATATTTCTTGCCATATTCACACTTTTTCATGGCTATCATATTTGGTATGGTTATCCCTGGCCAGTGATCTTTGGTGTCCCTGTTGTAATTGTTCTGGGGTGCCATGGACAGTGCCCATGGGAGACAGCGAGCTTAACTGATAAACGTGTGGGCTCTGACTGCCCCAGCACCTGGCCGTTCCCCTGTTTCTCTCCATTTTGTCAGGGCTCCCCATTCATTGAGACACAACAATATGGAAATTAGGCCAATTAATACACCTACAATGGCCTCTAAGTGTTTGGGCGAAAGAAAGAGTCGCGGGTCTGTCACGAATCACAAACTAGGAAGGAGTCAGCTCAGAGAGGAAGGTGTGTCCAAAGCTGAGACGGGCTGAGAGCGAGGCCGAGGGATGCACCAAACATCAGCCAAGTGGAGGACCCAGAGGACAGGCTCCTGAAGCAAAGGACAGGTGCTTCTCCAGTGAGCGCACGGATGGCAAGAAAGCCACACAGCCTACTGCTGATACGGAGAAAGGTTGTGTGGTCTGGACTTATGATCGAACCGGCCCCGACGTTCCTTCAGGCAAAGCCTAACCCAGAGCAAGGCCCTTCACTTCTGTGCAGGCTGAGAGGTGAGGAGACTGCAGAGGAGAAGTCTGAAGCGAGCAGAGGTTGGTTCGTGACCTTTAAGGAGGGAAGCCTCCTCCTTGACGTAAAGGCCCCAGGTGAAGTCACGGTGTATGTACATACACATCCAGCCACCCTCACACTGTCCTCAACCCTCATCGCTGTTCAGCTTCCCTCGAATGCTTCCAATTTCCTAAACACGGGCTTTCCATTTGCTTGTAGACATTTGAATCATTTTAACAGTATTCTAGTGCTTTGTATAATATCATGCTTTTCAAATATTGTACGTACATTGTTTTTTTTAAGACATAATACTATTGCAGACTTAATAAGGTACCACGGTGTGTAAACATGACTTTCGTATGCCTGGGAACATCTCCTTTCTTTCACTTGATGGTGGTATTCACTGCCCCAGACAGTTTAGGACTGAACTGCATGTCTCTGAAGCATGCCTGTACTCCTATGGCCATTTATATACATCTTTTATACCTTCTTCTAAGCTGTCCTTTTTTTTTTTTTAACTTTTTAAAAATGTTTATTTATTTTTGATAGGCAGAGAGAGAGCGTGAGCAGGGGAGAGACAGAGAGAGAGGGAGACACAGAATCCAAAGCAGGCTCCAGGCTCTGAGCTGTCAGCACAGAGCCCAACTCAGGGCTCTAACCCATAAATCACGAGAGCATGAACCTGAGCCAAAGTCAGATGTTTAACCGACTGAGCCTACAGGTGCCCTTAAGCTGTCTTTTGATTAACTCGGTATATTCATTTAATAATTTCCAGTTTATTGTTATTTTTGATGGATCGTGCTTTTTGTGTCCTGATTAAGAAGTTTTGACTACCATAAGGTCATGAAGATATTCTTCTATGTTTTCTTATAAAAACACTACTATTTCTTCTTTCATATTTAGGTAATGACCTTAAACAATTTTTCTGTAATAGGGGTAATTGTTACATTTTTTAATGGCTTCGTTGTTGTTGTTTTCTTAACGATACATACACACATTTATGTACACTTGAAAAGCAGGCACAACTGCTCTCTGGGCTCAGAGTCAAGCTCATGTCTGCCCTTTGGCAGAGGGACTGTGGTTGGCAGGTTCAGACCCATCAAACTGTATGATTTTAATTGTTGTACTTCTCCTTAATTTATTTTTCGATGTAAACTTGCATAAATCATAAAAGAATAACTCCTAAGAGAATATCAACAAAATGCAACGTGTGGAACTAGTATGCTGATTCACACAAAAGTACCAGCAAAATAAAATTGTGGGATGATTAGGGAAATTTAAACACTGACTTGTTTAATAAATAATACTAGGAATTATTGTTATTTATGCCATGGTAATGCCTTTGTGGTTATTTTTTTCATCTTCTATGTTTTATGTTATTTTTTAATTTTTATTCTTTATTTTAACTCTGGTATAGTTAACACACAGTGTAATGTTAGTTTCAGGTTCACAGTGTAATGATTTAACACTTCCATACATCACCAGGTATTCATCACAACAAGTGCCCTCCTTAATTCCCATCACCTATTTCACCCTCCCTCTGGTGACCATCAGTTTGTTCTCTATATTTAAGAGTCTGTTTTTTGATTTGCCTCCCTCCCTCTCTCTTTTTTTCCCATTTGGTCATTGGGTTTGTTTCTTAAATTCATATATGAGTGAAATCTTATGGTATTTGTCTTTCTCTGACTGACTTATTTTGCTTAGCATTATTGCTCTCTAGGTACATCCACAGTGTTGCAGATGGCAAGCTTTTTAATCACAGAGTAATACTCCATTGTGTGTGTGTCTGTGTGTGTGTGTATACACACATCACATCTTCTTTATCCATTCTTCAGCCGATGGGCACTTGGGCTATTTCCATAGTTTGGCTATTGGTAAACAATTCTTCTATAAACAGAGGGGTGAATGTATCCTTTTTAATTAGTGTTTTTGTATTTTTTGGATAAATACATAGTAGTGCAGTTCCTGGACCCTACGGTACTCTATCTTTAATTTTTTGAGGAACCTCCATACTGATTTTCACAGTAGCTACACCATTGTGCATTCCCACCAACAGTGCATGAGGGTTCCTTTCTCTCCACAGCCTTACTGACACCTGTTGTTTCTTGTGTTGTTGATTTTAGCTATTCTGACAGGTGTGAGACGATATCTCATTGTGGTTTTGATTTCCATTTCCCTGATCTTGAATGATATTGAGCACATTTGGATGTTGAGCATCTTGGCCATCTGGATGTCTTCTTTTGGAGAAATGTCTGCTCATGTCTTCTGCCCATTTTTAAATTGGATTATTTGTTTTTTGGGTGTTGAGTTGTATAAGTTCTTTATATATCTTGGATACTAATCCTTTATTGGAAATGTCATTTACAAATATCTTCTCCTGGGGCGCTTGGGTGGCGCAGTCGGTTAAGCGTCCGACTTCAGCCAGGTCACGATCTCGCGGTCTGTGAGTTCGAGCCCCGCGTCAGGCATCTGGGCTGATGGCTTGGAGCCTGGAGCCTGTTTCCAATTCTGTGTCTCCCTCTCTCTGCCCCTCCCCTGTTCATGCTCTGTCTCTCTCTGTCCCAAAAATAAATAAAAAAAAAAAAACGTTGGAAAAAAAACAAATATCTTCTCCCATTCCATTGGTTGCCTTTTAGTTTTGTTTATTGTTTCCTTTGCTGTGCAGAAGCTTTTTATCTTGATGTAGTCCAATTGTCTACATTTGCTTTTATTTCCCTTGTCTCAGCAGACATACTTAGAGAAATTTTACTACAGTTGATGTCAGGTAAATTACTGCCTGTGCTCTCCTATAGGATTTTTGTTGTTTCAAGTCTCACACTTAGGTCTTTCATTCATTTTGAGTTTATTTTTGTGTATGCGGTAAGAAAGTGGTCCAGTTTCATTCTGTTGCACGTTGCTGTCCAGTTTTCCCAAAACCATTTGTTGAAGAGACTGTCTTGTTCCCACTGCATGTTCTTTCCTCCTCTGCTAAAGATTAATTGACCATGTAGTTGTGGTTTACTTCTGGATTTTCTATTCTGTTCTACTGATCTCTGTTTTCATCACTACAGCTTTGTAGTATAACTTGAAGTCCAGAATTGTGATGCTTCCAGGTTTGTTTTTCCTTTTCAAACTTACTTTGGCTATTTGGGGTCTTTGGTGGTTCCTTACAAATTTTAAGATTGTTTGTTGTAATTCTGTGAAAATTGAATTGGTATTTTGATAGAGATTGCATTTAATGTCTAGATTGCTTTGGGTACTATAGCTTTTGGTACTGTAGGTATTTTAACAATGTTTATTCTTCCAATCCATGCACATGGAATGTCTTTCCCATTTGTTTGTGTCATCTTCAACTTCTTTCATCAGTGTTTTATGGTTTTTATGCAGGTCTTTCACTTCTTTGGTTAGGTTTATTCCTATATTTTATTATTTTTGGTGCAATTATAAATAGAATTTTTTTTCTTAATTTCTATTTCTTTTTTTATGTTTATTTATTTTTGAGAGAGAGAGGGAGCATCAGCGAGGGAGGGATAGAGAGAGAGGGAGACACAGAATCCAAAGCAGGCTCCAGACTCTGAGCTGTCAGCATAGAGCCCAAAGCGAGGCTCGAACTCACAAACTGTGAGATCATGACCTGAGCCAACATCAGATGCCCAACCAACTGAGCCCGTTAATTTCTATTTCTGCTGCTTCATTATTAGTGTATATAAACGCAACAAATTTCTGCACATTGATTTTTTTATCCTTTGATTTTACTGAATTCATTTATGAGTTCTAGTAGTTTTTTGGTGGAGTCTTTTGGGTTTTCTATATATAGTATCATGTCATCTGCAAATAGTGAAAGATTTCCTTCTTCCTTACCAATTTGGATACCTTTTATTTCTTTTTGTTGTCTAATTTCTGTGTCTAGGACTTCTAGCACTATGTTGAGTAAAAATGATGAGAGTGGACATCCCTCTCTTGTTCCCGACCTTAGGGAAATGCTTTCAGTTTCTCCCCATTGAGTTTGATGCTTGCTGTGGGTTTTTCATACATGACCTTTATCAGACTGAGATATGTTCCCTCTAAACCTGCTTTGTTGAGGCTTTTATCATGAATGGATGTTGCACTTTATCAAATGCTTCATGATATGGTTGTTATCCTTCCTCTTTTTGATATGGTGTATCACGATTGATTTGCAAATATTGAACCACTCCTGCATACCAAGAATAATCCCAATTGATCATGGTGAATTTTTTTTGATGTGTTGTTGGATTCAGTTTGCTAGTATTTTGTTGCAAATTTTTGCATCTATGTTCATCAGAGATAGAGGCCTGTAGTTCTCTTTTTTAGTGTTGTCTTTACCTGGTTTGGGTATCAGGGTAAGGCTGACCTCATAGAATGAATTTGGAAGTTTTCCTTCCTTTTCTATTTCTTGGAATAGTTTGAGAAGAATAGGTATTAACACTTCTACAAATGGTTGGTAGAACTTGCCTGTGAAGTTGTCTGGTTATGGACTTTGTTGGGATTTTTTTTTCATTACTGATTCAATCTCTTTACTGATAATCGAAATGTTCAAATTTTCTATTTCTTCCTGCTTCAGCTTGATAGGTTATATGCTTCTAGGAATTTATCCACTTCTTCCAGGTTATCCAATTTGTTGGCATATAGTTTTTCATAATACTCTCTTACATATATTTGTATTTCTTTATTGTTGGTTGTTATTTTTCCTCTTTCATTTGTGATTTTGTTTATTTGAATCCCTTCTCTCTCTCTCTCTCTGTCTCACTCACTCTGACTCTCTCTCTCTCGGTAAGTCTCTGTAGAAGTGTATCAATTTTGTTCATCTTTTCCAAGAACCAGCTCCTGGTTTCATTGATCTGTTCTATTGTTTTTTAGTTTCTATATCATTTATTTCTGCTCAGATCTTTATTATTTCCTTCCTTCTTCTAGTTTTGGGTTTTGTTGTCCTTTTTCTAGCTCCATTACGTGTAAGGTTAGGTTGTTAATTTGAGATTTTTCTTGCTTCTTCAGGTAGGCCTCTATGTCTATAAATGGCCCTCTGAGAATTGCTTTTGCTGCAGTGCAAAGGTTTTGGACCATTGTGTTTTCATTTTTATTTGTTTCCATGTATTTTTTTTTATTTCTTCTTTGACTTCTAGGTTCCCCAATTCATTGTTTAGTAGCATGTTGTTTAACCTCCATGTATTTGTGGTCTTTCCAGATTTTTTGTTATGGTTGATTTCTAGTTTCATAGTGCTGTGGTCAAAAAACGTACATGGTATGACTTCAGTCTCCTTAAATTTGTGTTGTGGCCTAATATGTGACCTGTTCTGGAGGATGTTCCATGTGCACTTGAAAAGAATGCATTTTCTGTTTTAGGATGGAATGTTCTGAATATATATGTTAAGTCCATATAGTGTGCCATTCAAAGCCACTGTTTCCTTGTCGATTTTCTGTTTGGATGATTGGGTCCATCAATATAAGTGGGATGTTAGGGTCCCATACTATTGTTATGTTATTATCAGTTGGTTCCTACGTGTTTGTTTTTAACTGTTTCATGTATTTGGGTGCTTCTGTATTGGGTGCATAAATATTTACAATTGTTTTATCTTCTTGTTAGATTGTCTCCTTTATTATATAGTGTCCTTCTTTGTCTCTTGTTACAGTCTTTGTTTTACAGTCTATTTTGTCTGATAAAAGTATTGCTACTTCAGCTTTCTTTTGACATCCATTCTCATGACAAATCTTTCTCCCCTCACTTTCAATCTTCAGGTTTCTTTAGGTGTATAATGAGTTTCTTGTGGGCAGCAGATAGATGGGTCTTGTTTTTTTTTTTTTTTTTTTAATCTCTGTCCACCTGTGTCTTTTGTTTGGTGTGTTTAGTCCATTTATATTCAAAGTAATTGTTGATAGATATGTATTTATTACCACTTTCTTAATTGTTTTCTGGTTGTTTTATAGCTATTCTCTGATCCTTTCCTCTCTGGCTCTCTTTCATGGTTTCCCAGTTTTCTTTAGTGACATATTTGGGTTCCTTTCTCCTTATTCTTTGCATATCTCTTAGTGGTTTTTGATTTGTGTTTGCCATTCGTTTTGTATATGACACCTTCTGAATATAGCAGAATGGGTTCCTGGCCTCCTAAGTTCGAATCCATTTGTTACTCCTCATCCCATCATGTTTTAGGTATGTGGTGTCGTACTTACCATCTTTTTATTTTGTGAATTCCTTGACTGAATTTTCCCAGAAACACTAGTTTTGACTGCTTTTGTGTTTACTGCTTTTCATACCCTGACTTAAAGTCTTACCTTTCCACTCAAACAATCCCCTTTAATATTTCTTGCAGGGCTGGTTTAGTGGTCATGAACCCCTTTATTTTTTGTTGATCTGGGAAACTCCTTATCTGTTTGTGTGCTGAATGATAGCCTTTCTGGATAGAGTATTATTAGCTGCAGATTTATTCCTTTCATCACTTTGAATATATCCTGCCACTCCCTTTTGGCCTGCAAAGTTTCTGCTGAAAAATCAGCTGATATCCTTATGGGGTTTCCTTTGTGTGCAACTCTGTTCACTTGCTGCTTATAAAATGTTCTCTTTATCACTACATTTTGCCATTTTGCTATGTATATGTCTTGCTGTGGATGGACCTCCTTTGGTTGATTTTGTTGGAGAATCTGTGCCTCCTGGATCTTGATATCTGTTTCCTTCCCCAGATTAGGGAATTTTTTATCTATTATTTCTTCAAAAATATTTTGCTCTTTTTCTGAGATCCCTGTAATATGAATGTTTTTATGCCTGATGGAGCCACTGTGTTCTCCTAAGTCTATTCTCATTTTCCAGAATTCTTTTTCCCCTCATTTGTTCAGCTTGTTTACATTCCATTACTCTGTCTTCCAGGTCACTAATTCATTCCTCTGCTTTTTCCAGCCTGCTATTTAGTCCATCAAGTGTATTTTTAATTTCATTTATTGTGTTCTTCATCTCTAATTGCTTCTTTTTTATCTTTGTTTTAAGGGTCTCACTGGTGTCTTCCACTCTTTTCTCAAGTCCAGTGAGTATATTTATGATCATTATTTTAAATTCTCTATCAAACATGTTACATATATTCATTTCACTTAGGTCTCTTGCTGTGGTTTTTCCTGTTCATTTATTTGGGACTAATTATTCTCTGTTTTCATTTTGTGTAACTCGCTGTATCTGTTTCTGTGTGTTAGGAAATTAGGCTATGTCTCTTGCTTTTGGAAGTAGTGAGAGGGGTATGTGCTTTTAATTAGGCCCCTTCCACATGGGGTGCCCAGCTGGGGAAGGGTGCATAGTGGCAGGCTGGCACCCTTCTCTGACTCCAAAGGGGATGCACAGCCACTGAGGAGATGCGGGCCAGCTGAGGTGCTCAGTAAAGTCCTCCCTTAGGTGCCCCGTGCTACAAGCCTCGTGCACAGCCACCATGGAGGCAGGCCCCCGGCCGGTGCTGCTCTGCTATACACCCATGAGGGTGCAGTTTTCGCAAGGTGCACTGATCCTCTGCAGAAGGCCAGGAGAGGCAGTGGTGGAAAGGTTTGAAGAAGTCTTTCTGTCGAGGGGCCTACAGCCCTGACGCGGGGGTGGGTGGGGGATCCCACAGCCCTGGGACTTGAGGCAAGCCTGGATGCAGGGCTGGGGCCTGGTGTAAACATGTTAGGTAGTGAAGGCCCACATCGTGCTGGTTTTCACGGATGGCTTCACACAGAGTGTGTTTATGCTGGAGGGTGTGGGGTGGCCGTGGTGCCCCCTGGCTCTCTGTTCCTGCAGGAATCCCTCAAGAATTCTGAGGTCAGTGACTACTTGTCCCTTCCTGAGGCCCCAGGTGCCTTTCATACTCCTGTTCCCAAGCTGTATCTCCAAGGGCTGTTTGCTATGCTAGTGGGGACTCAGCTTCCTGCCACCCTCGGGTCTCTCCGAGAACCAAGCCTGCTGATTTTTAAAGTTCTAGGCTTTAATTCTTGCTGCTTGTATGTACTCAAAAAATCTGGCTCCTCTCATTTTTTAATGTTTATTTATTTATTTTGAGAGAAAGAGAGATACAGAGAGAGAGAGAGAGAGAGAGAGAGAGAGAACCTCAAGCAGGCTCCGTGCTCAGTGCAGAGCCCAATTAGGGGCTCAACTCACAGTCGTGAGATCATGACCTGAGCCAAAACCAAAAGTCAGATGCTTAACTGACTGAGCCGCCCAGGCTCACTGGCTCTTCTCAGTTTTAAAGCCAAGTGCCGTGGGAATTTCTCCGCCTCTCATGGGCTCGATGTGCTAGTCTGTTTCTTGCCCCTCTTGGTGCCCATCCCTCCCTCCCTCCAGTGTTCAGACCCCAGTTCCTGCAGGGTCCTCACCCTTCCTACCCTCTTCCATATAGCCACTTCCCTACATCGAGTTGTGGAGTTTGTTGGGTCCTTTTCTGGTTGTTTGCTGCGGTGCACGTGTTAACTAGTTCATCTGTGGGATGAGGCGAGTTTAGGGTCCTCCTGCTTGGCCAACTTCTGCAATACCTATGTTCCGTTGTGGTTATTAAGGCTCCTATTAAGTCTCTCATTTGTACACAGCAAGGTATTTATGGATGACACTATTTAAAATGTTTTGGATTTTCTTTAAAATAATCCAGTAAGTGACAGTGTGTGTGAGGATAGGTAGAAATGAAATAAAATGGGTCATGTCAACATTTCAGCGCTGATAATATTTTTAAATAGATGAAAAACACATGCTACTTTATTAGTCTGTGTTCTCCTGTATTTTATTGTACTTTTTTTCATCTATGTCCTGGATATTTAAACTTTTAATAATAAGTTGTAAATGTATTCTGGCCATGTCACATCTCCAGATGAGGACACACCCAGGCTGACAGCGTGATTGCAGCCTTGGGAGACCTAAGCAGGGGATCCCATTATGCTAAACCTGAAGTCCTGACCCCCAGTAATTCTGAGATAAATGGGACGGTAGCGGGATGCTAAGTTTGCAGTAATCTCTTGGGCAGTGATATAGAACTCATACAGTTACCATTAAATTGCTGACTACAAACCAGTGATTCTACTCAGCTATGTTTGTCACAACCATCAAACAAATTCAGATAATTTTTTATGCTATAGAGTAAAAATTTGAGTAGTTTTTCAAAGTTCAGACCAATCAACAGGCTATCCAGCTAAATGCATATTAGGTTCCTCCAAATTACAAAGCCCAGGACAGTTCTTATGCACCGCCCATACTCCAGGTAGAGACAGACCAGAGAAGCGCCCCAATGACATCAGGGAGCGTATGCCAATTGCTAAATCCAGGGGCTGGTTATGGTGTGGACCATGAGAGGATGGCCTACGAGATCCCTGGAGGGTTTTGAGTAGCCTGTGGTCAACACATCTATCCTCAGTGTAATTTCCCAGTCTGGAATTTGTTCTGTCCACTCCTGGCGATGAAGTTGCTTTTGTGGAAATAGAGCAATGCGTTGGTAGAGTGAGAAACCATTTGCATTTCTGGAAAAAATATTCATGAATAGAAGCTGTCTTGAAAAATACAGCTAGCTATAAATAAATCAATTATTCTTTTAACATGCGCTTCTTTCTTCTGAGCTATATTTCAATATTTCAGTCAAAAATATTTATGAATTCTCTTTGAAGGGCATTGACTCCTGCTACCTAATAAGTAAGAAAGGCTTGGGTTTTAGATGAGCAGTCTAGACTCATTAAATAGCATAAAGCTGATGGCCAAAATGGGATACATTTCTGACGCTTTATGAAGGTTAATAAGCCTTATTATTCTGACCTGATAATCAAAACATAAAGCACATCTTGCAAAATGATTCAATGATTACAAAAGTGCAAAGCGGAATACAGTCTTTTAATCAACAAATAAGATGTACATAAGAAGCTCTTATTACTAGTCAAATTAAGTTCTGAATCTAATTATAAGTTCAAAGAGTTATTGGTAGAAAGCTATGTGGTACTCTTAGTAAGAAAACATGGTTTCCCTTAGTGATGTCAGAAAATTTCTATTTTAGTTATAAAAAAAATTTAATGTCATTTATTTTTGAGAGACCAAGAGAGACAGTGTATGAGAGGGGGAGGGTCAGAGAGAGGGAGAGACAGAATCCGACGCAGGCTCCAGGCTCTGAGCTGTCAACACAGAACCCGACACGGAGCTCAAACCCACGAAACCGAGTTCATGACCTGAGCCGAAGTTGGATGCTTAACCAACTGAGCCACCCAGGCACCCCTAATTTCATTTCAGGTGGAATACCTGAAGTGATAAAATTCTAGTAATTCATTCAACTTTGAATGGCTTTCAGGAGACGCTTCATTCAATTTTGAATGACTATCAGGAGACACTGAAGGTAAAGTAGGTTAACAGGAATATGGGTTAACGTGAGGGAAAAGTCCTTGGAGTAGAGGAAAGTCATAGCTTTTGAAATACTTAATTTTGTGTATACCTGGACGAAGCTGCAGGTTTGACCATTGTTGCAGGGGAGGGATTCCTGGGGACATGGCACATCACTTCTAATTATTTTAAATACAGTAAAACCTTGGTTTGTGAGCATGATTCACTCTGGAAACATGATTGTAATCCGAAGAACTTTTATAGTGGGGAGCCTGGGTGGCTCAGTCAGTTAAGCGTCCAACTTTGGCTCAGGTCACGATCTCGTGATTTGTGGGTTCAAGCCTCACGTCGGGGTCTGTGCTGACAGCTTAGAGCCTGGAGCCTGCTTCGGATTCTGTCTCTCTCTCTCTCTCTCTCTCTCTCTCTCCCTCTCAAAAATAAACAAACATTAAACAAAAACAACAAAGTACACGTATATCAAAGTGAAACTCCCCGCAAGAAATAATGGAACCTCAGATGATGATTCCACAACCCAAAAATATTAATATAAAAATGATTACAATACTATAATATAATACAAAATAATAAAGAAAACATAAAATGTAAAGAAAAACAAACAAGTTAACCTGTATTTCCCTTTGAAAAACTTTGTGGCTGGTGTGGGGGAGACAGGAGAGAGGAGGGTTACTGTGTAGGACAACTTTCACTATCACTAACAGAACCACTGCTGTCTATTGGCTCAATGGAATCTTTTTCTGCATAGGGGCCATTGTATATGCTCGCATGGGTGCTGACTACAGTGCAGTTAATGAACTCTTGTCATGTACTGTATTTCATGTAACCGGCAATAGGGCAGCAGAGGAACGGGTCACTATCTGCAGGCAGCCTGACCGAGAATGAAGCAAAGCCTTCCTAACCTTACTCTTGTCTGGAAAAGCAAAGGACCGTCCACAGGTGCTTTGAAGGGACAAAAATACACCAGTGCCAGTTGTGGGCACCTTCCAACGTCCTGAAAAATCACTGATTTCTGCCAAACACCACAGCCTGAGACTGAGCATCTGAGAATGGGAGAAGATCACCCCCAATCCCGCAGCCAAAAAGAGAGAGACAGAGATGGAGACAGAGACAGACAGAAGACCCATTGGCTCCGTGTGATCATGCGACCTTCCATGTGCTACTCGTATTGCAAGACATCGCTCGTTTATCAAGTTAAAATTTGTTAGAAAGGTTTGCTCGTCTTGTGGGACACTCGCGGACAGTTGCTTGCAATCCAAGGTTTTACCATATTACCAAAGAAATAGGACAGTGCAGCTTCTTTTCAACTGTGAATGTCTTGGGACACATCCCCCAGAACTGACTCGCTCTGGCCCTGCCCCTTCTAGATTCAGACCCCGGGTGTGAGCAGCAGGGTCCCAGCATAGAGGAAGTGAGTAACTGGCAGTAAAGCATCATAAATCAGGGCCCCAGAGAAAATATTAGAGCTGCACCTGCAGGGACATCTTCTAAGAAGTGGAAACCAGCAGAACTGAAAGCCCGCCAACTCTGGCCGGATGCCCAGCCACGGTTTTCCAGAGCAAAATCTGAGGAACACGGTGGGAATCTGCCCCTGGTGTGGCGGGAAGCCAGGAGATGTGAGTCAGGCTTACCAGAGAGTTTAGATTTAGCAGAAGGCTCGTGAAAGGCCTTTTTCAATTTGTGTTTATCTTCTGTATCTTTTCAATGTTATGTGTTATTCACCCACTGTCCACAACAAAGTCTTCAGAAATACACTTTAGAGGCAGACTCTTATCTCTGTGGATAGGGAGGAAGAGGGTCGGGAAACCCCATCTCTGAGGGTGGACCAGGGAGCAGGCTAGTGCTGCACATGCCGCTGCCCCACCCCTGACCCCCCAACCCCTGACCCCAGCCTGGCCACAGGCCCACAACTCTGGAGCTGTACTGGTATTTCTCAGCCTGAGGCTCCATGGGCACCGGGGTCACCTACTTCTTATGCTTCAGGCCAGAAGCAACAGGGAGCTGCCAGGGATCTAAGCCCCCAGCGCACAGCCTGGGCCCCTGTGACTGCTGTGTGAGCTCCACAGCTCTGCCACCCACAGGACGACGGAGTGACTCGGGCACACCAGCTTCTGGGCTTTCCCCATGGGGTCAAGTTGTACATGCGCTCAGAAGTCGCTCTCCGAGCTCCTCCCTCCCCAGGCTCAGTTACAGAACACACTACCTGCGCTCTAATTCTTGTGTCAGGGTCCGTGTGCCGAGGGAGCCCGAATGACACAGGTGCCTCCAGACAGTCCTAATGGAGCCCTGGCGTTGATCCCACTGTCGGTGGCTTGGGGAAAGGCACTGACCCTTCCAGGTGTGGCACGACATTTGAATTATGCTGACCTGTGACCCAGGTGGGCAAGGGTGCATTGGGTGACCGAGTGTCCCTGTAACTGCAGGGACGTGGAGGCAGTGCTCATTCAAAGGACTGGGATATGTTTGTGGGTTCCCGTCTGTGAAGTGTCAGCTCGAGTTAGCCGACTGTTAACTCCAAGACTAGGATGAAAGCAGAGTTACGTGACCTTTGGTCTCTGGCAGCTTGCTCCCACCCCTCGTCACTGCTAGGCTCAAATGTCAGCGTGTTACCATCAGAAGCTACCATAACAGACTTGAGACAGGAAGACATAGCTGTTTTCTATCAAACGAGTCACAAGGCTCGAGAATGCGCTTGGACTTTGATCTTGAGGATGCTGGAATCGGGGTTAAGTGATGTGAGACTAGGAGGACCTCGGGGGGCTTCTTGTCTGTGCCTTCAGGCTGGATGTCCTTCTCGTGGGACACGGGAGCTGTGGCCAGCCCCCTGCTGAGGTGGCTCCTTGGAGCTTGGATAAAATCATGATCACCCTAAACTGGGTGGAAATGCTAGAACTACTTCATTGGGGTGTTAGAGAGATTGCCAGAAAGCTCAGAACGATGAACATGTTATTAATATACCTGGGAACACACCCCCTTACACAGTTCTCCGGGAAGGGCCAAAGGGCACACACTCTTCACCAAAGCAGTAAACGGTGTGCTAAGTGGGGGGCAACGTTGTATGGATGGCGGCCATCTCCCCTGTGGATCTGGCCTCTCTCAGGGACACCCCCGTTGTCAAAGGCCACGGCAGTGTTCCAGAACAGCGTAAGGTGGTATCTTTACTCTGTTCACAGAGGCAAAGTGACATAATGACTTTAATGAGCAGCAAGGCCAGAAGATCGAACCCACAGGGTGTGGGGTGTCGTCTGATAACCCTGTAGCGCCCTGTGGGTGAAACAGATGAAGGCGAAGGAGGGCATTGCCCAAGTTAGAAATATGTGAAAGTCCTTAAGAGTAGGTGAACAGTAGGCCCATCACAGCCATCATTCTAGAAGATCAAAACGTACCACCTTTCCAGACTTGAGCCGGATCTGAGACAGGGTGTATCTGCGGAACGAAAGCCCCAGCGATGAGGCAGCGAGGATATATACAGCATGTGCGCTCCTCCCGTTATAGAAGAGGCTTCGACCGCTTACCAGAGTACCGCTCGCTGGAGGGAAGGGGATACTGGGCTTCTACAGGGCCCATCCCGTGTGGGTTCTGACGCCCGTGCCGTCACAGCTCCGCGAGAGTGGGCCGGCACAGAGACGAATCCATGCCCTGTCCTCTCCCTGGTCCCCGAGTGCAAAATCAGCAGCAGTGTAATTAGCAGCTGGCAGAATCCTCGTGCTGATCTGCGAACAGGCACACTACAAGGAACAGCCATGCGGAAGCCACTGAGCAGTCCCCTCTGTGGCCAAGGTGGGGAAGCAGGATTCACACGTCACCCTGGATGGGGTGAGAGGGGTTCTTGTCACACCTGAAGACCGGGGGGGCCACATGAGTCCACATACGTATCTCCGCTTCACTCAGCCTCCGTCTCCCCAAACTACAGATGGATACCAGCACGTGGCAGTGAACCATAGTGACCCTCGCCGGGAGTCACAGAAATCTGCTGGGTGTGCTGTTAATGGTGCAAAGACTCAACACAGCTTCTGGACGTTGTGTTAAAGTATCTAGATCATATGTTGCTTTTAATCCCCATCAGGTGGGATGATAATCGATTAATGTTCTTTGGAAAATCCAGTGAAAAGGATCCCTGATGAGACACATGTGCCAGAATCTGGGTGACACCCTACAGATATTCAGGGCAAGCCTCATTACCGAAGGTTTTGTGGGCCCTGTGGTCTGAACTGTGTAAGGACATCCCTTCCAAAGAATGGACAGTTGACCGTATTCCGTGTATCCCGTCTGCTGAGCACAGACAAAGCACGAGGCACCACCTTTTAGCTTGTAAACGTATGTCACATTTGGGAATGGTCATGCCACTGGCACACATAGAGGAATGTCAGTTTGGCATAGGGACCAGAGAAAGTGAAGCCACTGCGGAATGTTGAGGCTATGAGGTGAGCGGCCTTGTCCAGTGGCCCACAGAATCTGACAGATTCCTACTGGGATAGTGTGTGCGGTAGATGAAGTCGTCGTATGAGATCTGAGTCATGTCATGAACTGCGAGGAGTCTAGGTCACAGTCCCGGCACGTATGTGGCCTCAGAAGGGACAGTGCTGCCATGAGACTTAGCACAGGTATGTCTAGAACTGCCCGTGGGGGTCAGCATGGTCATCACATAGGGCGGGCACAGTAGTAGGAAGTGACATGTTTAGCACTGAGTTTGAACAGGTCTGGAGGAGACAAGAAAGTTACCGAAAGCAACTGGAGGCAGGATCCTGGACAGGGGCAAAGGGCCTGACCTATCAACTGGAGTCTTGAAGAATCACATTTAGAAACGCTGGATACAAAGAACTCTGAGGATGTTCTCATGGGGGAGGGGAAAAGGTGTGGATTTGTGTCTTGAGTCAACATTCACACAGACCCCAGCACAGAGGGGGAGATAAACCAGCAGGATTGCACAGCACTGGCTCAGTGGGGCTTAGGAAAAGGGGACATGGGGGTGGAGTAGGGGTGGGTGTGGGTCTAGAGATGCATCTTCCTCACAGTGACTCACAAGGTGAAGAGTTCTGGGGTGAGCTGGCCGGGTCTTCCTCTACATAATGCCTCTTTCTAGAACGTTCTTCTCTTACCTGGTTCTCTTTGAAAAGAGAGTCCCAGGGGTTCCAAAAAGAGTAAATAAGACTGAAAACCACTGCTGGAAAGGAAACATTCAGAGGACCTATGACAGGTCTGGCTCTCCAGGAGTTTACAGTGTACTTCAGAAAGTAAATCTAGGGTATTTACTTCTATACAGAAATATAAATGGACAGTGTTGTCCAAATTATTCAGACATAGGAGGGATTTCCTCCAACCAGGCGAGGAATTTTCAGCAAGAAGTGGAAGCTGAATGGAACTTTTGGAGTCAAAATCTGACTAAAAGGGGTCAGGTGAGGGAGGATGAGGGAGAGCAGATTCCAGGCAAAGACGTCGTGGGTGAAAGTTTGCACGCGTGTCTTAGTTTTCTATTGCTGCTGTGACATTTTCCACCGACTTGGGGTCCTAAAACACGCCCAGCGTTTTCCTGTAGTCCTGTGGGTGGGAAGTCCCGCATGGTTCTCATGGGGCTAAAAGTCACGATTAGGGCAGGTGTCCTCCTTCCTGGAGGCTCTGGGGAAGAGTGCATCTCCTCGCTCTTTGGGATTATTGGCAGAGTTCGGCTCTCCTGGTTGTGAGAGTGAGTCCCCGTTTCCTCACTGGCTGGGAGCCCTCCCCAGCTACAGAGGTGACATTGCCCGGCCAAGGTGGCGAGTCCCTTCTCTCTGGCTCACCCTTCTGTCTTTTCTTCTTCACTCTTGAGGACTCATAAATTTAGATTGAACCAACGAGCTAGCTCAGGGTAATCCTCTTATCTTAAAATTAGTTCACTAGCAACCCTGATTCCACTGCAGTCCTGATTTCTTTTTGCCACATAAGGTGACACATTCACAAATTCCAGGGATTAATACGTGGGTGTCTTTGAGGATGGGAAGGAGAGCTTCAGTTTTCATTTTGAACAGTGGACTACATGGGTGTTGTGAGGGGTGGATGAGAAGGAGGGGTGCATGAGGCAGACTTGCCTGGAACCCATGCCTGTATTTTAGTAAAGATGAGTGAGCCTGAGACAAAGGCGGAGGCAGGCCAAGTGCAGAGCACCGGGTGGGTTTGTAGGAGGCCAGAAGGATGGGGATCTGCACAAGGTTCTTGCCATTGTACCCGGTACAGGGGCGGGCAGGATTGGACACCACAGGTGGGAACACCTCCGCCCGGCAGGCTCCCGTGGGTTGCAGGTGCAAATAAAGGTGAACGTGTGTTTGGGCAGAACAGGGAGAATGGGACACAGGGGCTGGGATGTGAGGCATATCTGACCTGTCAGTATTTGGTGGTGTATTTGTCTGTGTAATACTTGCATCGGTATTGTAAGACCAAATCACTGAATCAGATTCTTGAGGACAAGAGTTAAGAAATGTGCATTCCAGTGGGTTCTAGAGAAGCATGTCAGAGAGCCAGACAACGCTGAGCCACAGAGGAGACTTCGGCACATAGCCCTACATGGCCTATGATGATGAGAAATAGTGAATACACAGTTCACTGAAATACACGTTCAAAGGAAATATTTCATCCAGTACAGCTGGACCTCATAGCTGGACCTTTAAACTTTAATATTTGTACATAGGAAACCATTTCCCATGCATTTGGATAATACTTATATTCAAAGTAATGAAAAACATTTGCTCAAAGTCGTATGACCTTTCTTTACTGGAAGTTTCCACTCAGAACATCTGGGTTTGTCCCCCTGGGGTACATTCCCCTGGCCATACGGAGTAACCAGAATTCTGTTCACAGAGGATGTTGTTTCGCACGAATTTGAGTGCGTGGAGCAGAATGAGAAACACAAGGACAGTTGAAAGGGTTTTTCGTGCCTGTGACATTGACTTCGAAGGAGTGCTGAACCCGTGGGTTTGGGACATACCCTACTGGCAGGAGCACCGCCGCCCGGGGGCCCGCTGTGGGTGAAGCAGGAGAAACCAAAAGGAGAGTTGACCTTCGCTTCCCTTGGGGTTTTAAGGAGGACCAGGGGCCCTCTGAGGACATTTCTACAGGCAGTCAGCTTTCTGACATGTAAATCTGGTTGGATTTCCTCATAAAGGTCCTCAAAGTCTCCTTTGCCGTGCAGGATAAAGTGTAAGAACTTAACAAGTTAGTCGACTGGGTACCAGACTAGCCTCGTCACCAGTCGCTGGTCAGACTGGGGAAGAGCAGACGAGCTGTGTCACCAGTCGCTGGTCAGACTGGGGAAGAGCAGACGAGCTGTGTCACCAGTTGCTGGGCAAACTGGGGAAGAGCCGTCTGTAGGTGCGCCTTCTGGACGCAGACACCCCCCACCCCAGACACAGCTCTGCTGGCCAGCTGCCCCCGCGTGCTAGGGGGTCACGTCAGCCTGTGCCCTGCCCTCCTTCAGCTCGGCATCAGCATCTCCCGGGGTCCTATTTATTGACAACGTATTATTGCTTAAAATATATGAAAATAACCTGCAATGAGTTTGTGCTCCTGCCCCTAACTGGGTCTCATCAAACATTCACTGAGAAGACAGTTGTCCTGTGGTGTGCTAAAATCGGAAAGACGGCTAAGAGCTCGGCTCCCTGCCCCTCAGCTGCCACACGCGGCCTCACCACCTCCTTTCTTGCGATCATCATCGCGCAGGGCGAGCGCAGAAGGACAAGCCGGGACGAACCGCATGCCCTGGAGCCTGATGCACGGTCGCTACCTGCCTGGCGATGCTCTCATGAGTTCTGCCTCCAACGTGTCCTACATTCCTGGGCCACAGGGAGGTTGGGTAAAGGGAAACTGGGAAGTGGTACGTTAGGTGAATGTGAAATATGCTGAGAGCATTGCTGGACACTGGTGCTTATAGAGCTTCTAGAAAGTACTGCAAGCATCCCTGGTAGTTTAGTTTTTAGGAAGACATATTCTGCAACCAACTCCTTTAGAAATAAAATTTAAAATGAGATTTTAGGTCTCATTACAGTACAGTATTTACATCTTAAATACTAAAGGGGCAGAGATTAAAATAGAACTTTCAAAAAATAAAATTTTCACACACTATTTATTGACATTAAATACCTCCCCTGGGACTAGCGTGATAATAGTGGTATCACAGAAAACAGGAAAATAAGAAGACATAACCCTGTGGACGAAGCATTTACCTCCACTCCAAAAGTCAATAATAACTTAGAAGATGACACTTGAGAACAATAGACGCAGATTCAGCTGCAAAATTTAGGTTTACCCATCATTCTGAGAAGCCTGACTTCATTAAAAAAAAAAAAAAAGACAGTTCTTGTGCACAAATACAAGTGGAATGATAGCTTTCAACGTGCTAGCACCTTTGGAAGAACTGCCGAACAATTTAAATTATGCTGGGTTTATAGCAGTGTCAATAGGTGTTTTGAATATGTTGCCTTCACTCAAGGTTCTATTGTGTAATACAAACCAAAGTGGTGTTTAGAAGTGGATTCCAAGAAAGGTAAAACACCGGGCATAATTATGGGTGCTCTTGTAAGCTCATTTACAAGTTCAGTATATGGGGGTAAGTAGTTTTGTGACTATTCTGTTCGGGGTAGAATGCAACGGGGTGGTTAAAAATGTTCATAGGGCATTAAGGCATGTAGGATCACACATGTGCTTGGAATTCACCGTGGAGGCGCAGAATGATATCAAGCTATGATGTAAACAAATAGAAGTTACAGTGTGAGTTGCAAACGTCTTCAATACACAGAGGTTCATTTTACTACACCGTCTGATAATAACCCTGCGGTAGTGTGGCACAAGGATTGTGGAGGCGTGCAGATGTCAGCTCCGCTGGTCGTCCTTGCCCTCCCACCTCACCTCACCATCCTTTTGACCTCTGAAGAGCTGCTTTGCAAATTCAACATAACTGCGCTATGACGAGGGTCAACTTTTTTTGTAAACAAATATTGTATTTCTAGTTATGTTTCTTTTTTTTTAATATATGTAATTTATTGTCAAGTTAACTAACATACAGCGTATACAGTGTGCTCTTGGTTTTGGGGGTAGATTCCCGTGAATAGTCGCTTACATACAACACCCAGTGCTCATCCCAACAAGTGCCCTCCTCAATGCCCATCACCCATTTCCCCCTCTCCCCTGCCCCCCATCAACCCTCAGGTTGTTCTCTGTATTTAACAGTCTCTTATGGTTTGCTTCCCTCCCTTTCTGTTTATAACGATTTTTTCTCCTTCCCTTCCCCCCATGTTCTTCTGTTAAGTTTCTCAAGATCCACATATGAGTGAAAACATGATATCTGCCCTTCTCTGGCTAACTTATTTCACTTAGCATAATACTCTCCAGTTCCATCTACGTTGTTGCTAATGGCAGGATATCATTCTTTCTCGTTGCCAAGTAGTATTCCATTGTATATTTAAACCACATCTTCTTTATCCATTCATCTGTTGATGGACATTTGGGCTCTTTCCAAGATTTGGCTATTGTTGAAAGTGCTGCTATAAACATTGGGGTACGTGTGCCCCTATGAATTAGCACTCCTGTATCCTTTGGATAAATTCCTAATAGTGCTATTGCTGGGTCATAGGGTAGTTCTATTTTTAATATTTTGTGGAACCTCCACACTGTTTTCCAGAGCGGCTGCACCAGTTTGCATTCTCACCAACAGTGCAAGAGGGTTCCCATTTCTCCACATCCTCTCCAGCATCTATAGTCTTCTGATTTGTTCATTTTAGCCACTCTGACCGGTGTGAGGTGGTATTTCAATGTGGTTTTGATTTGTACTTCCCTGATGGTGAGTGATGTTGAGCATCTTTTCATGTGTCGGTTGGCCATCTGGATATCTTCTTTGGAGAAGTGTCTATTCATGTCTTCTGCCCATTTCTTCACTGGATTGTTTTCAGGTGTTGAGTTTGGTAAGTTCTTTATAGATTTTGGATGCTCACCCTTCATCAGACATGTCATTTGAAAATACCTGTTCCCATTCTGTCAGTTGCATTTTAGTTTTATTGATTGTTTCCTTTGCAGTGGAGAAGCTTTTTTATCTTGATGAGGTCCCAATAGTTCATTTTTGCTTTTATTTTCCTTGCTTTTGGAGATGTGTCAAGCAAGAAATTTCTGAGATTGAGGTCAAAGAGGTTGTTGCCTGTTTTCTTCTCCAGGATTTTGATGGTTTCCTGTCTCACATTTAGGTCTTTCATCCATTTTGAGTTTATTTTTGTGAATGGTGTAAGAAAGTGGTCTAGTTTCATTCTTCTGCATATTGTTGTCTAGTTCTCCCAGCATCATTTGCTAAAGAGACTATCTTTTTTCCATTGGGTACTCTTTCCTGCTCTGTCAAAGATGAGTTGGCCATACATTTGTGGGTCCAATTCTGGGTTCTGTGTTCTATTCCATTGGTCTATGTGTCTGTTTGTGTGCCAGTACCATACTGTATTTATGATTAGAGCCTCGTAGTACAGGCTAAAATCTGGGATTGTGATGCCTCCTGCTTTGGTTTTCTTTTTCAACATAACTTTGGCTATTCAGGGTCTTTTGTGGTTCCATACAAATTTTAGGATTGTTTGTTCTAGCTTGGAGAAGAATGCCCGTGCGATTTTGATTGGGATTGCATTGGATGTGTAGATTGCTTTGGGTAGTATTGACATTTTAACAATATTTGTTCTTTTAATCCAGGAGCATGGAATGTTTATCCATTTCTTTGTGTCTTCTTCAATTTCCCAGTTATATTTCTATTATGTTTCTAATTATATTTCCATGTTCAAAAAGTTGGCTGAAGGTTTTAAATCAAATATTCAGTGAATACAGGGCCCAACACTTAAACTTTTAAAGTTTACTAACAAATTATACTTTTCTTAAAACAATGCAACTTGATGCTATGACTGTTTTTTTCAGATAAAAGCTAGGATGGAATTACATAAATTAAATGAAACTCCAAACGGTATACAAAATGTCATATCAAAATGCCTTGACTTGTGGAGTAGTATTTTTGCTAGAAATGTAATTTTTTATTCTAGTTTTTGTGGGTGCTTATTACATACTGTATACTTCGCTCATTAAAAGTGTACAATTCAGTGATTCCTAGTATATTCATGGAATCGTGAAACTTTCACTGCAGTCAACCTTAAAATGTCTCTGTCATCCCCAGAATAAACTCTGTGCCTTTTAGCTATAACCCCCAGCCCCGATCACCTTGTCATTAGCAGCCCTGGCCAATCACTTCTGTGTCCACAGATTTGTCTTTTATATAAATAGAATCATACAATAGGTGGTCTTTAGTGTCTCATTTATTTCATTTAGCGTGTTTTAAGGCTCATCCATGTTGTGATGTGGTTAACTAATACTCTGTTCTATGAATATATCACATTTTATTTATCTATCCATCTGTTGATGGACATTTGGGTTGCTTCCACTTTAACTATCATGAATAATACTGTAAAGAACATTCATGTACATGCTTTTGTGTGTGAATATATGCTTTCATTTCTCATGGACATGTACCTAGTAGTGGGATATCTGGGTCAAATAGTAACACTGTGTTTGAAATTGTGAAGAACTACCAAGCCATTTTCCAGAGTGGGAGCACCATTTTGAATTCCAACTTCTGCACTGGCCACGGGCACACTACCCACTTCGGTGCCACCCATAGCTCTACCCATATGGAGCCATTCTTCCCTTTCTGCAAGGGTAGCCCAGGTTTGCCAGCAAAAGTTCTATCAGCCCGTATTCTACCTGTCAGGTGTGGCAAGTCCAAATGCATTCCTCATCTCAAGCCTTAGTCTCCACTCCCTTAGTCCAAGATGGTGGGGTCTTAGCTGACACAGCATTTCCAAATACTTTCAGTCTCCTGTTTAGGTCATGGGGACACACCATGAGATGAGACGGTCTTCCACAGATAATTTCCTCAAAATACCCTAACCTGGATCATATGTTACTTCTATTGTTAACTTTTTTAGGAACTTCCATTCGTACTCTTCTGCCTAATGGCTGTGCCAGTTCACATTCCTACCAACCATGTACAACCGTTTCCTTTCTCCACATCGCCAGCAGTATTTGCTGTCTTTTTTGTAACAGCCATTTCATCGTGTGAGGTATCTCGTTGTGGCTTTGGTTTGCATGTCTCTGATGAATCGTGATGTTGAACATTTTTTCTTGTACTTGTTAACTTCATATGCTTCTTCTGAGAAATATCTATTCAGGTCCTTTTCTTGTTTTTAAATCAGGTTGTTTTCTTACTACTGAGCTTTTTGAGTTCCTGGCATATTTTGGATATTTCCTCCTTATGAGATGTGTTTTCAAGTATTCTATCCCATTACACAGGTTGTCTCTTCATTCTGTTGATTATTTCCTTTGCCGTATCTGATGCAACCCCACTGTGTGTTCTTGCATTCATTGCCTATACTCCCATGTGATCCAGCAAACCTCACTTACGCATAGATTTACTTCTGGGTGTACATCCAGAAGAAATGGAATCAATATCTTGAAGGGGTGACTGTACCCCTATGTTTGTTACAACATCATTCACAGTATCCAAGGTAAGAATCCCCCTGAGTGTCTGTGGATGGATATTATTTAGCCTTAAAAAAGGAAGGAAGTCCTGTCATTTCTTCAGCATACGTGAGTGTGGATGACATTATTCCATGTAAAATAATGAGTCAGGCACAGAAAAAACCAAATATTTCATCATCTCACTATACAGAGAATCTAAACGAGTTGAAGTCATAGAAACAGAGAGTAGAATGTTGGTCGCTAGGGTTCGGCAGGTGGAGGAAACGGGAAGATGTTGGTATCACCGTGTAACGTTTCAGTTATGCAGGATGAATAATCTCTGGAGATCTAATGTGCCACGTGGTGACTATAGTTAATAATGCTGTACTGAGTGCTCTACATTTGCTGAGATAGTAAATCATTAACGTTCTCACTACACACACACACACACACACACACACACACACAACTATGTGAAATGATGGATGTGTTCATTAGCTTGATTCTTGTAACAACTTCACAGTGTGTATGTACATCAAAATATCATGTTGTACACCATAAATATATAGGATTTTTATTTGTCAATTATACCCCAGTCAAGATGGAGGAAATACACTACTCGTGGCTGTAGCAAAGTGTCTGGCTAAGCTGTTGGCCCACTCTCCAGAGTGAATTTTCTAATTTTAGTGTCCTTTGCAATCCGGATGGAACAAGAACATTCCAGATCACCGAGTTCTTGTTCCTTTTTCTTAACGATTCCTCATTCGGTTCATCTCCTTGCTCTCTTGTGTTATTTCAAGCAGCCAGGAGACACCTGCACCTTCACTGCTTTGCTTGGGACTCCTCAACTAAATATGCAAGTTCATTATCTACACATTCTGCATTCCTCATAACTGTGGGGGCACGGCCTCACCGAGTTTCCTCCACTATAGACTCACCTGCCCCCCATTTCTGTTAGCGTGGTCTTCACTTCCTTCTGAGGCCTCACCAGAAGCGACTTCAACCTTTATCTCTGCCAACATGCTGTCCGTGACAATTCGTGTAGAGTTCTCCAAGACGACCGAAGTCTTCTCTGTCATGCTCCTGACTACTCTCGGAGCCCTCGCAAGTCTCCAGGCCTGGTTTATGTGGCATCTCAGATTCTCCCAGCCTCCACCCGTTACCCAAATCCAAAACCCACTTCCACATTTTGAATTGTTTTTACTGCGGCACCAGATTCCAGGTATGAAGATCTGTATTTGTTTATGTGAGCTTCCACAAAAAGTGCCTCAAACTTGATGACCTCACATGATAGAAATGTATTCTCTTACGGCTCTGGGGGTCAGAAGTCAAAGCCCATGGGTGTGTAGGGCTGCTTTCCTGAGGCCCAGGGGTACCCCATCCCTTGTCACTTCCCGCATCTGGTGGCAGCCACTTTCCTTGCCCGTGGCTGCTCACCGCCCCTTCCCATCTGTCCTCCATCCTCAGTGTCCCCTACCTCCCATGTAGCCCTCTTCTGCGGTTCTCATGTCAGGACACTGGTCAACACTTAGGTCCCCCCCCCCCACATCTGCTGCTCTCATGTCATCCCCAGATCTTTAACTTAATTACATCTGGAAAAGCTCTTTTTACAAATAAGGCACTTTCACAAATTCCAGAGAGTGGGACTTGAACACTTGTCGCTGGGGGCCACCATTCAGCTCACTGCAGAGTGTACTGACATCTTGTTGACTGAAGTCTTTGGATCCACGAACACGTGCCATATTTCCACTTCTTCACACTTTAAATCTTCCAACAACCTTTGTAGTTTTTAGAGTATAAGGTTTGCACTTCTTTTATTCAATTTATCCCTCAGGTTTTCATTCTTTTTTGTGCTTCTCTACATGGAACTGCGTTCTTAATATCATTTCAGATAGTTCATTGCAGGTAGATAACAATGAATTTGTGATTTTGTATCTTGCCGAACATATTTGTCAGATCTAATTTTTTACTGGATTCCTTGGGGCTTTCTGTATACGAGGTCATATCACGTGCAAATGGAGGTGACCTTCCCGACTTTCCTGTCCAGGCTGCTTGCCTCGTATTTTGTCCCTTCCTGGCTGGAGCCTCCATAGGCGGGAGTGGAGGCATGGACATCCATGCCTTCTTCTTGCTCCTCTTCATTTTGCTGATCTTTTAAGAGTACCAAGTTTTCTACTGTGTATTCTCTGTTTTGTTAATTTTCACACGCATCTCTCTTTATTCCATTTCTTCTGCTTGGTTCAGGTTCTGTTTGCTCTTCCTAATTTAGTGTCTTGTGTCTTGTGGTGGGAGGGTAGGTTACTGATTCGATATCCTCCTGTCAAAAAATTCATGCATATGCAACTAAAAATCCCCTGTAAGCCCTGCTTTAGCTAGATCCAAGAGGTTTTGGTATATTTTGTCTTCATATTCGTTCACTTGAAGGTGTTTCCTAATTTTCTGGTGATTTCGCCTTTGGCTATTTAGAAACGTGTCGTTTACTCTCCACATATTGTTTCCTTGCCTAATCCTTTCTTCTTCAGGTCAAGTCCACTATTGAGCCCCTCCACTGAATTTTTCATAAATGTTCTTGTACTTTTCAGTTCCGTCATTTTTATTTGGTCCTTTTTTAGAATATGATTTCTCTGTGCTTCTTGGTATTGTATGTTTGAAGACGTATGTAATCATACCTTCCTTTACTTCCTTTAGGATGATGTCCTATAATCCTTTCAACATATTTATACTAGCTGCTTTGAAGTTTTTTAAAATCTGAAATCTGGTCCCTCTCAAAGACAGTTTCTGTGGCCTGGTTAATTGTGTTTTGTTTCTGTGTATGGGTCACATTTTTCTGTCTCTGTGTACCTCCTAGTTTTTCTGTTTTCGTGTTGAAATTTGGATGTTTTTGATAACGTAGCAACTCTGCATCTACTTTCCTACCCTCCCCCGGGACTTGTTATGGTCGTTCACGTGCATATCGGTGGCTGGCTGGACCATTTCGGTGAAGCCTAGCTTCTGAGCACCGCGAAGGCTGTGTTGTTCCTAGAGGGCACGGCAGCGTGCGCACTGTCACCGGGGGATGCCGCTGGCTTTAGCAGGGCTCCGTGTCTCCTTCCTGACCGCCCCAGCCTCTAAGCTCCGCTAAGCTGACAGGTCCTGCTCCGCCGTCTCCCACAAGAGCCAGCAGCAGACGTCATTTCAGGAACTGATCCAGGTACATTCTGGCTCCAGCAGAGGGGTTGTTTCTGAAGCCCCAGTCTGAAGTCTGTTGTGTTGCCACCAGGACTTCCTGGGTCACCTCTTCCCTGTTTCTGTCTGGAAAACTTCCTGCCCTGTGGCTTAGCCCAGATCTCTAGTAAAGCTATGGGTCCCCCTCTTCATTCCTTCTCACCAAAACCATTCTTTTGGAGAGTATCCTTAGGATGGAAGTTTCTCATACTCTGTTTCAAGCTGGGGAGCGCTTCTGCAGCCTGTCCCTCCCCCGGGCTGTTGATCTGAAGCTGGTACTGGGGACGGTGGCCCGTTTTGGGGTGACACTGCTGCCTCGGAAGCAGGGCTCTGGGGAAGGGTGGCAGTCTCTGGTCTTCAGGTTTCCCTGCCTCTGTACGCAGAGGAGAAGGGAGCCTCTGCTCTGAGAGGGAGCCGGAGCACTGGTGGGGGAAGTGAGAAATGTGGGTGTCCCACCCCCCCACCCCCACCCAGGAGGTGCTGTGCCCTTCCCCTGGAAGGAGGAGCAGGAGTCCAGCGTTGGGCTCCACCCATCTATGTGAAAACCCATCGTCCTGGTCCTGGGCTCCGGGGTGCACGGGCGGGAGAGAGGTGGGAGTTCATGGTTCGAATGCCACAGACTCGTCCTCTTACTCAGTACTAGTAGGTTTTCCTGAATAAATGTTTCCCCATTTGCAGTGTGTTTTTAAGACCATTTCATGAAATGTTGTGTGTTCGTTCTTCTTCTTCTTTTTCCACCAGTTGCTACGGTCTGAATGTTCGTATCCCCTAAAAATTCACATGTTGCAATCTCCATGCCCTATGTAAAGGCATCAGGGGTGGGGCTTCTGGGAGGTGATTAGGCTGTGAAGGGGGAACCCTCATTAATGGGATTAGTGTCCTTATATAAGAGACCCCACAGGGCTCCCTCACCCCTCCACGTAAGGGCGCACGAGAAGGACAGGGTTATGAGCCCAGAAGACCTCACCGGAATGTAACCACGCTGGTGTCTTCATTTTGGAAGTCCAGTCTTCATAAGGAAGCAAATTTCTGTGGTTCGTAAACTACCCGATTTATGGTATTTTGTTAGAGCAGCTTGAACAGACAAGGACGCTAGTCATACCTCTTCCATGGAAAGCATGTCTGCACCGGTCCTCTGCTTTGCCATCCTGAAGAGAGGCTGAGAGATCTTAATTTTAATTGATAAATTCTATTTGGTTTTGTAACAGAAAAAAAAAAAAGGGCCAATGATTTCACACCATCACAATTAGGCTAAACACTTAATGAGAAAGATGATTAATTTGATAATTTTTGTCTTTCAAAGTATTTGTCAAAGGAAAATACTCTTAATTCATATAAGTTGCAGTAATCATTTTGAAAATATGTGCTTTTTAGGGGCTCCTGGGTGGCTCAGTCGGTTAAGCAGCGGACTTCAGCTCAGGTCATGATCTCGCGGTTCGTGGGTTCGAGCCCCACGTCGGGCTCTGTGATGACAGCTCGGAGCCTGGAGCCTCCTTCGGGTTCTGTGTCTCCCCATCTCTCTCTCTCAAAAACAAATAATGAAATTTTTTTTTTTTTAAATACGTGCTTTTTAAAAGTCTTGAACAGTTATTTTGTGGAGCTGCACACAATTTGGAATTTACTCACGTCAGCCTCCCATTTACAGATTAACTGTGCATATTGTGTCTGTTGCTGGAGGGGTTGAGTGGCTTTTCCCAAGCTATTTAGTAGCAGAAAGAAGTGGAATCCAAATATTTGAACTAGTCGTTCAGGGCAAACGGTCGGTTAAGTGCAGACTTGCACAGCGGCTTTGTCACACACATCGCGGGTCAGCTCGGCCGTAGGGAGGACCCCTGTCCCCCACTTGGTGTGTGCTCTTCCTCAGTGGCCTAGGGAAGCGTGTGAGCGTGGAGCTTTCGTACCCGCTACTTTATTAAAGGCAACTAAGCAAACAGCAGCACAGTAGAGCTTGGGTACCCCACAGGTGGGTTTGGGATTTGGCTCCGGTCTCTGGGCGGGGGCAGGGCCGGGAGGGGAATGTCTAGGAAGCGTCAATGGTGATCTCTTGAGACCGTCTTAGCTGGGTTGTAGACTCAGCCCATGATCTTAATTGCATTTGTGTGTGTGTTGTCTGTGTGTGTGTGTGTGTGAACGCGCAACACGACAAACCGATTTAAAATATGGTGGAGCTGTTTTGTTAAGGGCGTGGTCCTTTATTTTATACAACTGAGTATTAGAGCTCAGTTTCATAGATCAGTTTTCCAGGTGGACCCAAGCACCAAACGGAGCTACTGCTGCATCACTGGTGATTGGCCAGACTGGTGGGTCCTGGACACGTGGAGGGAGGGGGCCGGACGGTCAGAGGCAGGGATGCAAGGAGCCGGGTTCACGGGACGTGTCAGCACCGCAAACCTTTGAGGCCTGGAGTCCCAGAGGGAGGTGGCCGGACGGAGGTGGGGTGGGGGATGGCTGAGGGGACGGGTCTCACTCAAACGTTTCTCTTAAGGCCCCAGCTGTGAAGACACAACCCAGAGAGGGCTTCCTGAGCTGAGGGCATTCATTAGAAATGAAACACAGGATGACCTCGAATCTCCTGTGCTTTCGTGGTGCTGAAATAAGTGTTGTTATTTTGGTCCCCCCTTTACCTTGTCTTACTGAAAGCAAATCTTTAAATACTATGTAGAGTAGGGGCGACTGGGTAGCTCAGTTGGTTAAGCATCATCTGACTTTGGCCCAGGTCACGATCTCCTGGTTTCCTGAGTTCCAGCCCCGTGTCGGGCTCTGTGCAGACAGCCTAGAGCCTGGAGCCTGCTTTGGATTCTGTGTCTCCCTCTCTCTCTCTCTGCCCCTCCCCCATTCATGCTTGCTTTCTCTCTCTCTGTCTGTCTCACTCTCGCTCTCTCTCCCTCTCAAAAATAAACACTTAAAATGAGATAAAATAAATAATATCTAGAATAATGAAAGTGTAAGTCTTCATCATCCCTTTCAGTCAAGCAGAAAATTTTATTTCTGCTCGGCTTTTATGTTCTGTCTGCTTAGCGACTTATTTAGCATCGAAAATCATGCAAACGTATGCAGACACAACGTCAACGAGCCCACCGTCTCGAAATGTCAGACTGACCTCAGTGATGGAAATCGGAAGGCTGGTTCCGTGGTGCCCTTTCTGAGCGATTTGTGATTGCCACTCACGAAGGCCCCCCTGCTCAGGGTCGCGCTGGAGAAGCGGGGCTCCCGCCACGCTGCCCCCTGCCGCCAAATCCCTGCATGGCGAGGGGAGCCGCACCCGCGGGGCCCACGCACCCTGGGACACGTGCCTAAGGACAGAAGTTCGGGGACGGGGACGGCGCCAAATGACTCAGTTCAAAGTGTGTTATACAGAACCGTGTGGTGCTCTTTTGGCCAGGATAGAGGCTCGTCACGGCACCTGCACTCACCTTATTCCTGCTCTGTGGGAGGGCGGTGGGGCACATGCTCTTCCTTGACCTTGTGTGTCATGGGTCACAGAAGGGAGAGCCTCAGGCGGCTTGGCAACTGTGACCGTTAAGTAACTGAAGTTTGAAATCCCGACTCTCTTTCTCCACCGTGGCCAACAGCTTGTGGGGCCCACAGCGCCCAGCCCCTTCCAGCACCCAGACGTCTCGTATGAGAGACAGGAGTTCGCTTGGGAAAGCACCGAAAATGGCTCAACGAAATAGTAATTAATCCCTCACGGTACTCATGGCTCACGGTCTTTAAAATGCTTTCACGCATCGTACCCACGTGAACCGTAGAACAGCTCCACACGGCAGAGGGTGTGGGTATAACTGTCTGTGGTGGGAGAACACTGCGAGTGTAGCCTGCTCTCCCCTGGAAGTGTCAGCGTGTCCAGATGTGTGTGGTGCTGGGACACGCTCATTAGGAGTGAACCTGCCTGAAGGTCACAGAACCTCCGGGGAGAGATGTCTTTAGAGGGAAAAAGATGAAAGTTGCCAAGTTTACTTTCAAGGACGATGGATCGGGATCAGTAGGGTAGCATATTTACAAGCATAGAATCGTATTTATATCCGAGGTGTTCCTGGGACTCTGGACCCATAAAGGCGCATGTCCACGTCGTAGGGCAAGAGCGTCGCGACCAGAGTTTCTCTGTATCAGAAGTCCCCCCGAGATGTTGACTTTGCAGGACACGGGCAGCGTCCGCTGTGCAGGCAGCAGTGACCCCGCGTCCGTGAAGCCCGTGGGGGCAGGTGCTGGGAACTAGTCTGTGCAGGGCACACTCTCGCCGATGGTAGGCAGGGGCGTCTCCATTGGTTTCTCAACCTGTGCTCCCCTCTGCACCCGCCCGCAGCGGGGCCTCTCCCCCCCCTGGAGGACAGTCATGGGCAGATGGCCCACGCCACAGTGAAGCTGTCTGCTTGCTTCTGTTGCGCGCTCTGGGGTATCGCCGGTCCGGATCATTTTTAAATTTCTAAGTTTATGTATTCTTGAACCACAAGCATCGTTTAAACATTGAAGCCCAGGACCACTCTAAATGTAGGCCTTCATTTTGAGTCTCCTGGGCTTTTGTTCTCCTTTCATTTAACCTGCGATCTCCAGAACAGAAAGTTTTACATCTTTTTGGGGTAACAGGTGGATTTTTCTAACGTCTTCCTACCTTGATGGTATTGGCTATCACGGGGTCAGCTCATACATGATACGCCGCGATGTCCACATAACATGCCATTGTGTCCACAAATTACGCCATTGTGTCCACATAATATGCCGCGATGTCCACATAATACATTGTGGTGTCCACGTAATAAGCTGTGATGTTCACATAATAGGCCGTGATGTGCTCCTGTCATTACCTGGCGCGTCTGTTCATGCATTGAGTCCTTCGCTCTGACAGCTCCCACTATCTCCACTCCAGACCCCCGGAGCACATTCTGTGTCTCTCCTGGAGTACGTTTTCAGTCCTCTTATTTCAGCCCCAATGCTCCCCCTGCCTTGGCAAAAGCAGGTGTGCACTGCCCTCTTGTCACTGGGGTAGACATAAGTCACACGAGGTGTGTTAGCACATTCTCTTTGTGAGCCCAGCTGTCCTCCACTTTGCAGAAACAGCGGTGTGTACGTCACTGTGCGGCCGGGGGCTCTTCCTGGGTATCACACCCTGAACTGCGTCAGTGCTTCTCGTGACATCTTTGAGCAAGTACTGGATTCCTACCATGAGCCACAAAGCCTGGCCATGCTTTGTCCGTCACCAGCCTCTCTGGACAGATACCGCAGGTGCCGTCGCTGCCCGCGCTCTCTGTGCGGATCGGGGGTCCTGTAGGGTCCGGCCACCCAAACCCCTGCCGTCACGTCCTGCCTGCCCGGCCTACCTGTGCCTCAGAGTCTCTCAGATGCTGGAAAACCTATCACTTCTCAAAGGACACTGTCCCGCCTCCCCACATCCACACCCTGTGTCATCCTCTGCCTCATCGTGGCTAGAATGCTGGAGAAGGGCGGTGTGTGGCTTCCAGGTTTTGGTTACAAAAGGCTAAGTCTTCTGCCTCTGTGTCTGTCCCTCCCCACCTGCTCTGGAGAAAGCACTCGGGTGAGGGGTCCCACGGACAGACACCCTGGCGGGGCACTGATGTCTCTCACTGAGGCCCTGACAAGGCCTGTGGCTGGAGCCCCACGAGTTCCTCCCCTGTAACTCAGCCTGGAGATGACTTCCATCTTTAATCGCAGCCCGACAAGAGTCCCGTCTCCGGTGCGCTCCCGGATTCCTGATGCCCGAGAACTGGACAAAGCAGATGCTTACCGCTCCATGCCATGAAATGTGGGGCAATGCAGTATTTTTTTTTTTTAAGGAGCCAACAAATTGATTTCCTACAAGTTTCACGTGACAGGCAGAGCCTCTCCTGAGGAAACCAAGACCGTGAGAAGTGGCCAAACCTAAACGCTTGTATATTGGGTTGAACAAGGAGAAGCGATGGTGGACGACTAACTGAACTACATGGGGAGGCTAAAGGATGATGAGGATTTTAAAACCAACGAAACCAACCAACCAAGATCTGTTCTCCTCTAGAATTCTCTCCATTTCTCCTCCTGTCCTTGAGGATAAGAATGTCACTCCCCTGGTGGCATAGGAAAGACATCCTCGGGGGGTGGGGGTTGCCTGTGCTTTCTGGAAGGGAGCCTTGGTCTTTTCTCCATATTATATACTGGAGCCAGACTGGGAAAGCCAGACCTGGGACTGAAGTCCACTCTGCTGTTGAGAGTCTTTCTGAGAATTGAGTCCAGATGTAGAAAGAATCAGAGCCCAGAGGCTGAAATTGGGCCAGATCTTCGATGGTAATGGAATCCCTGGTGCCTCAGAATTCTTAATTATGTGACAGTTTTCTGCTTTGCTTCTATTAATCTAAGTGTGTCGTTTGTCACTTGTAGCTAAAACAATCTGCAATAACACATCCTCCAAACTTAGCTGGAGCCTTCAGGGAGCTGCCTTTATACTCAGGTTTTCCCTGTCGTCCGGGATCCGCTCATTCGTTCACTCTGCCAGACCGATGGCTGGACGCGATGTGTGTGTCGGTGAGTCTGGGGCACCCAGGAGACACGGTGCTTCTGGGTGCATGTGCCCCAGTGTTTCCGGGTGGGGCTGGCTCAGTAAAGCGGGTTGTCCTCCGGATGTGGGTGGGCACCCTCCAGTCCTCGGAGGAAGCAGAGGAAGGCGAGGTTCGCCCTGTTTTGCCGACCACTTGAGCGGAGACACCAGTCTGGCCTGCCTGGGCTGTTCCTGCTTCTCAGGCCACGAGCGCTCCTGGCCTGCAGCTCACACACAGCCCATCTCCGGGCTTGTGTGCCTCCACAGTCACAGGAGCCCATTCATTACAATAAGTCTTTTCCTGTATACAAGTCCCATCAGTTCCCTTTGTCTAGAGAGGCCACACCGATGTCCTAGTTATTCTTTAAGACTCAGTTGAGATTGGGGCTCCCGGGTGGCTCAGTCGGCTAAATCTCCGACTCTTCGTTTCGGCTCAGGTCACGATCGCGTGGTTCATGGGATAGAGCCCCGCATCGGGCTCTGTGCTGACAGTGCAGGGCCTGCTGGGGATTCTCTCTTGCTCTCGCTCTCTCTCTCTGTGCGCCTACCCCACTTGTAGGTGTGTGCTCTCTCTCTCGCTGTCTCTCTCAAAAATAAATAAACTTACAAAAAAGACTCCGTCAAGATTGATTTGTTTATTTTTGTTTAAAGACTCTTCTGACCATTGCAAATCCACTGATACATCCACGTTCTTTGGACAAACCGTTAGATGAATTTGGCTCTTAGAATAACCTATTTCTACGTATTTGACCTAGTGTCAAAAGAAATGGTGTATTAAAATAATAACCATTCATTCATTCATGACATAGTAGTTTCTAATTATGTGTCCCAAAGAAGGAAGTTCGTATTTGATGTAGTACTCCGGGAAATAATTATTCTTCTATATTGAATTATAACCATTTGTCACTGTAGCCTTATAAGCCACTAGTACTCACCAAAGAGAGGTGATACACTTGATTTGTGGACCTGTGATAAGTATACCGGTATTAAATGCCTTTTCTGATTTTTAGAATATCATCGTAATTAGTAATGAACTTTTTTTTTACCAGACATCTCTCTGAATGGCAGTCAAAATCATAGCTAACTTTATTTATCTTTTTATGAACACATTAAAAATAAAGATAGAATTTTCTCCTTTTATACAAACCTTACTGAAATAAATGCTTACTCAGAAGCTTGGGAAATAACCTGGCATCTTCTCCCAAATAAAACACATATGCTTTGCTGCATGTGATAAGCACTTAGAAACAATAGACGGGTCAATTATTTCATATTTCGCACTGTAGTTTTTAAATATGTGCCAAATGCCGACAGTCGTGAAGAGCAGTGGGGCTCAATGATCCCAGGATGAAGAGAACCTCTCCCTAGCCGGTGACTGGGAACCAGCACAGCCACATGGGGTGGACGCCCTCTTCCACGCCTATGTCTCCCGGGGAAACGCGAGAGAAAAGGGCGCAGCTCCTACCTCCCAGACTGTCATTATTTCCCTAAGTCCTCCAGGCCACTTCAGACAAAAGTACACTCTAACAAATGTCATTGGGTAAATAAAATATTTGGGACTTCTGGAAAATCTCCGGGTCTCTCTTCCAACTAAACTGACACCCCCATCCCTCCCATGAAGGTATGGTGGGGCTGCACTGATTCAGCAGAACTTTGGTGGCAAGATATTTATTAATTGTCTCAATGAGGAAAGGAAGAAAGCCAGAGAGCCAGGGAGTGGGGAGGGACGTTTAGAAGAAGAGAAAGCAGGCAAAATTCTGGGGAAAGTGCAAAATATCAGAATCACGTGTTATAAAATAAGCAGTCTTTATATATTTGAATGAGAATAGTTAAGCGTTTCACAAAATCATTTGTTATTCTTCTGGGAAATCCATCAAGACCACATTTTCCAGGATTCTGTGATGTCACTTGGGGCCGTGTGTCTAACCTGTACCCACGGGATGTTAGTTGCAGTAGTCACCTCATCCGAAGGGAAGTCCAGACTCCTTGACACGCCCTAGCCTGGAGTCCTATGCTTCTTGCTCACTCTCCCTCTCGCTCTCCCTCTGTCTCTCTCTCTTCCTCTCGAGAGACATTGGTGTTGACCTCCTGATTGGTGTTGAACGCGGCGGCCACTGGGGACATGTTAAGGTAAAATAAGCCGTGTCTCTGAATCCTCAAGAAGAGGAGAAGGGCTTACAGCAGAGCAGGAACAGTATCTATTTTTGGGCTTCATGTGAGCAAAACATAAACATCTCTCTCTATTTTGAGACATTTAGGACTTGGCTTTTAGAAACAGCCCATGTTGCTTTGTCCAGTATGAGGAAGGTGGGCTGCTTTTTTGTATCCTGTCTGAAAATAAAAGGTCAGAAGCACTTAGGAGTTAAAGAGAAGAAACAGTCACAAGAGAAATTTTCTTTTTTTCTCCTTTTCTTTATTTTACTTATCTTTTTTATAGGACACATCGTAAAATTAAGCAAAGTCACACGAAATGAAAATTAAGGGGCGCCTGGGTGGCTCAGCCAGTTGAATGTCTGACTTCAGCTCAGGTCATGATCTCGCGGTTTGTGAGTTCGAGCCCCACGTGGGGCTCTGTGCTGACAGCTCCGAGCCTGGAGCCTGCTTCGGGTCCTGCGTCTCCTCTCTCTCCGCCCCTCCCCTGCTCACGCTCTGTCTCTCGAAAAGCAATTAAAGATTAAAAAGTTTTTAAGAGATGGAAATCAAACCATGCTTCTGCTTTTCTGTGAATCGTTTTTCTATCCCGGGTTACCTGAATCATCTGTTTTCTCCAAGACCACGTAAAACTGATCAGGAATAGGACTTGCTAGCATACCGTGGAAAACAATCTTTTACTCTATCCTGAAATCACAGCAAATCTCATCAATATAGTAACTAGCAAAACCCATGGTCCAGCCAGGTTTTCTTACATCCTCAGTGTGGAAGTCAGAGGGAAGAGCATCTTGAAGCCGTAGGAACCTACCAGAGCCCTTTTCTGCAACCAGCAGTCTATTTCCTTCCAAAGCTGAAAAGCCAGTGCAATCAAGTGCGGACCCAGCTGGACATCTCACTCTTAATCTTTTGTTACAGGCAGTCGGAGGACCTGTAACAGAGGTCTCAACGTGGCACGTTAATGCGGCCCATTTGGGGGTTGCCACTGCTTTCCTTATGATGGAGAAATGGATGATGGAAGCGCAGGCAGTTCAACATACTTGCGTTCATTCATTCATTCGTTCACCCGTTCATTCATTGCCACCGAGCAAGCCCTGTGGTAGGCACTGGTGATTGGTGATCCAGCACCAACCTGTTGGTGGAATAAGACCAACAGGTTTTGTGGGACTCACCTTCACATGGGAAATCGGGCTTCTGACACCACCAGTCCTCACTCACGGGGTCAGAGCAAGCGCGGACGCGAGCTCTCCGGTGAGCGACCGTGATTTCCAAGTGCACGTCACAAAAGGCGTTTTGGCGTCTTTCTCAATGGGCCAACTTGATATTCTAGTCCCTCTGTGGTGTCCTAAGTGCAAGAATGGGAAGATAGACATTTTAATTAAAATACATTGTTTGCTGAGTTTGAAACTGCAAGAACTTATTTATTTATTCCTAACGTAGAAACTCTAGTCCCTGACAAAACGTGGCTCGGACGCTGGTTTGGTTAAGGGAATAGAGGGAGGTGGGCATACTTGAGAAGTTTCTAGATGGAGATACTCAGTTTGTGAGGCGCATCAGCCAGTAGGTTAGGCAGAAGATTATTTAAGTGGATCTGAGATCTCTACATTTTTATTTTTTTTTTGTTTTTATCTGTGATAAAGGCAGATATGGTACACTAAAAATAACAATGAGCTTAGAACCGAAAGGTATAGAAACCAATCCTAACCCCAACGGAAATGGTCACATGACCCTCAGTATTCAAGTCTCCATTGCCTCGACTGTAAATAATGCTTCAAATTCTGTGCTAACGCACGACTCACACTGACCTGTGACATTTCATGCAAATCACGGCCATCCTGCGGGCAAGGTCATGTGGTTGTTGAGCATATGGCAGAGGTGGGTTTGATTCTTGGCTGCAAGGATGCCTGCTAATCACATCACTTCAAACAAGGGATTAAGTCTTCAGCATCTCTATTTCCTCGTCAGTGAAGTACCTATAATATTGCTCCCCTCCCCAGAAGTTTTGCGACTATTCCATGAAAGAAGCATGATCAGTACCTAAAACATTTTAACTCCTTGAGAAATATATGTAGGTTATTGTGACTTTTCACCACTTTGAATCATGAAACACAAATAAAGATTATGTGAAGAAAAGTACTTGAAAACCTCTGCATACTTTATAAATGTCACATATAATCATGCGGTCTGGTTCCAGAAAACGAGGGCACACTTGATTAAAACACCGTGTAAAGGGCTTCTGAAGTAGTATTCCCGTTTTCCGGAATCTTCCTCTTATTCTCCAGCTTCTGAGTCTCCAACACTGCCTTTGAGCATAGGATTGTTGAGTGTTTATCCAGTACTTATCGAAGTATTAATTGAAATAGGTTTTATTTTCTTTGCATTTGCGTATGGCGTTGGAGCCTGTTAGCTAAGTTTGCGGATTAAAGAAAAGGATGACTGTTTCTGTAAGCTGCAAGTGAACCTTAAAAGCTTCAATTATTACACATTTGCCACTATAATTGCTTCTATTTCGGAGACTAACATGGAAGATTACTCAAGATTAACTTTGCCAAACTCCTTGTGAATTCATAATGACAGGGGACAGTAACTGAATGTTCAATGCCTGGACACTCTTTAACTAGATGTCCTTAAAACCAGGGAGGTTTGGGTCTGAAAGCAGCTCTGAGGAGTGTCGTAGACTTTGCCCCTGGTGGAACCTGCCAGGAAGCTGAGGTAACAGACAGGGGTTGGTTTGCATCAGGACCTGATACCTGAATGAAATTCAGTTCCTTTCCCACTAAACTGCAGGACGCCTTGGATACCGCATATTCTTTGAGATCAGAATGCAGAAAAGATTTAGTGTAAAGAAAGTGAAGAATAATTCACAGAAATACAGGAAATTCTAAGCAGAACATAGGAATATAGTATGATTGAGCAAATGATCAATAATAGGTCTGGCTTTATTAACACAAATATAATTTTCTCTGCATTAAGTTACATTAGTCCTTTCTGCTTAGAGTTATTTCCCAAAATATTAGGATTACCAAATATTAGGATGAATTTCATGATGAAAACTAATGTAATGCTTTAGGGAATACTAAGGACATTATTAGAAATTTGGGGTAAATATGGGCATCTGCGTGGCTCAGTTGGTTAAGGGTCTGACTTCGACTCAGGTCATGATCTCAAAGTTTGTACGTTTGAGCCCCACAATCGGGCTCTGTGTTGACAGCTTGGAGCCTAGAGCTTGCTTCGGGTTCTAGGTCTACCTCTCTCTGTCCCTCCCCTGCTCTCACTCTGTCTCTCTTTCTCTCTTTCAAGAATAAATAAGCCTTTAAAAAAAAAGGAAATGTTGGGTAAATATACTTAATGATTTTATGAGTGACTGATCACTACTCATACAATTAGTGAAAGAAACATCGTCCTTCTACCTGGTAGAGTTCTTGGAACATGGTAGATAATAAATGATCGTTGAATGACCGACTATGTAAGTGAGTAAATGAACTAATGGATGACCTAAGGTAGTAACTTATTGAATAATGCTCTCTTAATCTGATGTGTGGAAAGTACTCTTGAAAATTAGATAGGAAATCTCCAGGGAACCACTGTGTCTTCCGAATGTTAATTTCTTACGCATCCTCTAGAGTGATTACCAGCAGGATTACCTTCAGGTTGGAGAAATGAATGTGGGAAGAAACAAGAAGGGGGGGTAGACAGAAGGAGTAAGAGGGAGGTACCAGTGCTCTCCTGGACACCTGTTCTGAGCATGCTCATGTAGCTTGACTGGAACCGTGCGGCGTTGAGAACGGCAGAACAGCTGGGCAGATGGACAGATTCTCTCAGTGTTATGGTAGATTCATTCCCAGAAGAGAAATGATATGAGTGACCAGGAATTATATGATAGCTATATGACAATAGCTGCATGAGTTGTTCATGGTAGTTGTTACCACGTGATAAAGCTATAGAAATTCCATGTAATAAGTGAACAAAGTAAATTAGGCAAACAGGTTGTATTTCCTAATTCATCGTGTTTCTTCCCAGTCTCAATTTACTGTACAGATCTGGAATGTAGTGGTTGAGTGGGCCCCACATGTGCGTATGATTCTCCATTTACCTCATTTGCTGACTGGTTGTCCTTCAGGCTATGATCGCTGATGCCCCTGCCTGCCTCTCTCCTCCAGCTACTTATTAATCTCACAGGGATTTAGTTTCCTGCCGCACCTCGCTTGTTAAAGCTTGGGCAACTGAAATCTTCACAAGAATTTCATATAGATTGCAGGAGTCCAGAAAAGATCCACTTAAATCCTTACTTCCTGTTATACCTTGGGGGGAAGTGGTTTCTTGTTTCACACACATTTATGCCAAATGTGCTATTTTGAAATAAGTTTGACAGGTCAAATTGCTCTCCATGTGAAGTCTTTTGACATCAGGAATATCAAAGAATTTCTCAAATGGCTATAGGCCTGTTTTGTCTTTACCCTTTATTTTCTAAGTTTCTCTTGGACACTTGGCTTTTGGGGTAAAGGATCTCAGACCGTTAGTAAGTGAACAGTTATTCTTGCTTCTACATTCTCATTGCAGGTTTTACAAAAATGCAAATACACAAAGTCACCTCATATCTCACCTTTGAAGTGATAAGGGTAGATCTTGTGTCTGTCTCAGACATTGGTGGCTTTCAAAGCCTCGCGGGATTTTGCTGTCCATTCCATTGCTGACTGGTGCATTTCAGAAATATCTCAAAAATCTCCAGCACCACTGAGCTCAGCTCCTGCCATAGTTTAGTTGTTCTATTGAGAGTATCCTGTTAGATTCATGAAAATGAACAAAGTTAAAGCTAAAAATAAACACACATTGAATAATTGTATTGATGTTTTCATTTTTATTTATTTATTTTTAAAAAAAATTTTTTAACGTTTATTTATTTTTGAGACAGAGAGAGAGCATGAATGGGGGAGGGTCAGAGAGAGAGGGAGACACAGAATCTGAAACAGGCTCCAGGCTCTGAGCAGTCAGCACAGAGCCCAACGCGGGGCTCGAACTCACGGACCGTGAGATCATGACCTGAGCCGAAGTTGGCCACCCAACTGACCGAGCTACCCAGGCGCCCCATGATGTTTTCATTTTTAATGGATCATTCTATTTTTATACTTTAAAATTATTTTTGTATCATAAAGATAGATTTTCTAAAGTTGATTTAATCAGAATTTTAGTTTTGCCCCTCCCTAATTATTAGGGAAAGTAAAATAACCATTTTAGTGATTGCTATTTTCCTAGTGCTGGATAAAGTGTCTAACACACAGTAGGGGCTCAATAAATATCGGTAGAATGGATAAACTGTAACAAAACTTGGAAATATTTATGTCACATGTCCGAGAATAAAACTATTGAATTATACTTCTTAGAGGGGAAGTAAAGATCCAAATACGCATCAGGCCTAGTTTCTAACCTGACAGTTTTCACATGTAATGGGGTAGATTGGATACCAAAGACTTACTATAATGCAAAATGGCCAGTACTAAATAAAATGTACCAAAAATTATTATTAAACACAGGTGCCAATGCTGTTTGGCCAGCACTGTTGCCATGGACAATTTATTCAACCTCTTGAACCCAGTGTTACTATCTGTGAATTGTAGTTAATATCTGTTTATATTGCATGAGTACTAAATGAGTTGATGAAGGTGACATCCCTACTATAATGCTTGGCTCAGAGTAGGCAATCCATGCAGATTTGAGATACAATAGAAAATACGATAATGTATTCAACAAATGTGCTTTGAAAACTTACTAGGGCATCATACTGATAACTATCTCAAATTTCAAAAGGGGGAAAAAGGCATGATTTTTGCAACTGAGCATCTCACATCCCTGTGCTTTTATAAATGCTGCGTGCCGTAAATAGGTTCCTGTGCCAAGCTCTTTGCTTGGGGCTGGAAATGGTATGAAAATATAGTCAACCGTGGTGTGTGTGTGTGTGTGTGTGTGTGTGAGAGAGAGAGAGAGAGAGAGAGAGACAGAGAGACAGAGAGACAGAGGGAGAGAGGGAGAGAGAGAGATGGAGAAGTAGCATTCCGGGAAGGTGAGGAACCAGGTCTTGCAAAAGTCCTGAGTCACGGAAGCCTGGCGTGGATGAGGAAGCAGGAGATCCAAGTGGCCACCTTCCTGGAGGTAAGAGAGATGGTGTGAGGTGAGGTGGCACAGTTAGGGCAATTTATACAGAACTTTTGATAATTTGTATCTCTCTCTCTCTGTCTCTGTCTCTCTCTCTCTCTCTCTCTCTCTATCAAAACACGTAACCATCAAACAGTTTAAGTAAGATTGGGGAGATATACATAGTGTGGGCCACGCTGATTATTTTGTTTAAAAATTATTCATTTGAGACGCCCAGTGTTAGCCCCAACATGTAAAGGGACTAGAAGTTGTCAGTCCTACCCTTACCACCAGAAAGAAGCTGGGAGATTTTAAAATCAGTGCCTTTTCTGGGACCCGTTAGAGAGATAAGGTTGCAGGGCAAACGACTGTGCTGTAACGGGTGATGGAGCAGACGTCTGCCCGCTGGGAGCAGAAGCCACAGGCGCCATAACTGGAAGCAGGAAACGGGTCGTAAATGTGAGGAGTTGCTGGAGGTGTGTGTGGACTACGGAGAGAATGGGGAATTCCTGGGAGCCCAGCATTAGGGACCACACTTTCCTGGGCTTTTCCTCCAGGAATCCCTGGATGGTGTCAAGGGGAAGAGTCAAGAAAAGTCCTTCAGGGCTTCAGCAGGGGAGGGAAGATTGCCAATTTACACACACTCCCAGAGTGTTTTCCAGGACAAAGGCATATTCTCCGAGGGAGAGGCTTTATCCTCCAGGGGAAAGAGGAGAGTTTAGAAACACTTGTGAATTTGGTAGCCCATGGACAGCAGCTGAGGCAATGACCAGAACTGGGTCCTATGGTCACGGAATGCTCCCACTCCGCCTCACTTTGCCACCCACAAACAGGACGTCAGAGCAAACACGTTCATCTCAGCTGAAAGAGCTGCGAAGTACAGACGTCATGTGAGGAAGAGGGCTTCGGGGAATCCCAACAGCAACAGAGACAAAACAAGAACAAAGGAGAAACCCAAGTCTCTGAAGGCTACACCTGCAGCAAACACAAACAAAACTCATAGCCAGATGAACCCCAACCTCACACCCTTAACCCCAAGTTCCTTTGCTCAGTACGCCATGCCTGGCTTTTAACGATAGCAATGAAAAGAGTCAAAGTGTGACAAAAGGAAGAAAAACAGCCTGAAGAGACAAAGGAGGCACCAGAGGCAGACTCATCTATGGTTTTAATGGAAAAAGTAGACACCATGGAAAAAAAGGTGTATAACATAAAGAGAAATGGATACTGTGATAGAATCAGAATAAAATTTTAGAAATATAAACCAGTGTAACAGAAATGGAGTGGGCCTGGGGCGCCTGGGTGGGTCAGTGGGTTAAGCGTCTGACTTTAATTTCAGCTCAGGTCATGATCTCACAGTTCATAGATTCAAGCCTCCCATTGGACTCCACACTGACAGCATGGAGCCTGCTTGGCATTCTCTCTCTCTCTGCCCCTCCCCTGCTTGTGCTCTTTCTCACTCCCTGGCTCTCTCCCTCTCAAAATAAATCAATAAACTTAAAAAAAAAGAAAGAAAAAAGAAAGAAATGGAGTATGCCTTTGATGGGCTTATCATCACTAGATCAGAAATAACTGAGGAAATAATTAGTGACATGGAAAATATGCCAATAGAAACTTCCCAAACTAAAAGTTAATGAGAAATAATAATGAAAAAAAAAAGAGTCCACCCTCCTTCCAATAAGTGATGGGACAAAAAGGCAGGAAAGAAGATGTGCCAAACTAAATAGCACTACCAATCAACTCAAAATAATCGGCATTTTTAGAAAACACATATTCTTCTCCAGTTCATGGAACATTGTCCAATGTAAACCACATTTTGGGCAATGAAACATAACGAGGAATTTAAGAGACTAGAAATCATACAAAGTATGTCTTCAGACCATAATGAGATTAAAGTAGAAATCAGTAACAGAAAGATAGCAGGAAAATACTCCCAAGTTTCTGGAGATTTAAAAGCACCCTTCTAGATAACACGAAGATCAAAAAAGATGTTACTAAAAATATTTTAAAATATTTTCTTATTTCCCTTAATTAAAGTAAAAATAGAACTTGGCAGAACTTGTGGTATGCAGCACAAGCAGCATATATTGTAAAAGATAAAATTAACAATCGAAGCCTCCACACTAGGGAGCTAGGGGAAGAAGAGTGCATTAAGCCTAATAAGCAAGAAGAAGAGAAATAATAAAAATTAAATCAGAAAGCAATGAACTTGACAGCAGGAAAAAATAGAATCAGTGAAATAAAAGCTAATCATTTGGAAATATCAGTAAAAATGGTAAACATCCAGCCGGACTGGTGAGAGAAAGAGAGAGAGAAGACACACGTTTCCAACATCAAAAATCTAACAGGAGTCATCACTGCCAACTCCAAGGACAACAAAAAGAATAATGAAAGAATAATAGCAACAACCCTATACTACAAATTTGACAACTTCAATGAAATGGAAAATTTTCTTGAAAGACACAAACTACTAAAACTCACACAAGGAGAAACAGATAACCTGAATAGCCCTATATTTATTTTTTAAATGTAATGCGTTATTAACAGCCTTCTAAAAGGAAACATCGGTCTGGATGGTTTTACAAGTGAATTCTTCCAAATTTTTAAGTAAGAAATGGTACCAAGCAAGCAGGGGAGAGGGCCAGAGGGAGAATGAGAGAGATTCGTAAGCAGGTTCCACATTCTGTGCAGAGCCCAGCACGGGGTTCGATCCCATGACCCTGGGATCATGACCGGAGCCAAAGTCAAGAGTCAGTTGCTTTACCAACTGAGTCACCCAGGCGCCCCTTTCCTGTTTTAGATTTTACACACATTATTGGACAACTATTTTCCAACTCTGTTCTAACTCCTGCTCATCATTCAGGACTTTTAATAGAGTGCCTTCACTGAAATGAGAAGTCTAAACTAGGTCTCACTGTTATCCTAATTCACTACACCTTTTACCGGTCCTCCAAAGCGCTTATCACATTTTAAATTAGTGCATATAAGGCAGTTTTAAAATGTTTCCAAAATCTTTGGCACTCCTCCTATTGAGAAGGTGGTTGTCCGTTCCCTTCCCTTGAATTCAGGTCAACGCTAGGGATTCACTTGTAAGCAATAGAACGGATCTGATGTGATGCAAGGTTTACTTTGAAGACAGAAAAGCCCTAGAGGATAATGCAGACACCATCTGACTCTACATGGATGTTAGCTCTGGGAAAAGCCAAGCACCATGTACGAAGTCTGTTTTGAGAAAGTCCTGCTTACAGAGGCCACCTGTAGGAACTCTAGTCAACAGCTGAGCTGAGTTCCCTGCTGCCAGCCATGGGGCTGCGTCATCTTGGAGGTCCAGCCCAAAAAAACATGGATGGCTGCATCCCAGGCCAACACCTGACCATAACTGCATATGAGACCCCAAGAAAGACCTGCTCGTTCACTCTCCCTAGAACCGTGACCCACAAGATAAAACGCTTACGCTAAGTTTGGGGGTAATGTGTTATGCAGCAAGAAAGTAACCAAAATAATAGGTACATAGTGATTATGTTTGATATCTTGTCCCCTGTGGTGCAGTATATATGTATGTGGAGAGTCACTATGCCTGCCTGTTCAACGCCATGCCCCCAGTACAGAGGATGGAGCACTTAATATATTAATGTTGAAAGAATGATGCTGATATGTAATAGCTTCACAAAACATTTAAAATGTTTATTATTGTAACCCTGCATTAAAATATTTATTATTGTAAAATGTTATATAATGCACTCAATATCGATCCTTTTATGAATATGCTAAAAACGTCTTCAGAGTTTTAATATACAGTACCCATGTGTGTAACACACACATTTGATTCCCAGAATATATTTAAACTGTATCACGGTGGATTTTATTCTTTCAAATAACTTCAAGTACAATCCAGCTTCATACGTTGCTGGTTAGATTGTACAATGGTGTAACCACTCTGGAAAGAAGTTTAGCAGTTTTTAAATTTTAAAAATAATTTTCTAATTTACCATATGACGAATTTTTACTCCAAGATGTCCAGGATAAATGAAAACACATGTATACGTAAATATATAAACATATATACATATATATATATATATATACGTATATATATACATATATATACACACATATATATATATACACGCACACATGCACACACACACACATATACAGGATGTTTGTAGCAGAATTATTTATAATAGCAAAAAGCAGAGGTAGCCCACAAGCCCATCAACTTCTGAATGGATAAACAAATTGTGGTATATCCATACAATGGAAAACTATTTGGAAGAAAAAAAAAAGGAATACTGATGTATGTTTTAATGTGGATGAATTCCAAACTAAATGAAATGACCCAGAGACAAACACTACAAATTATGTGCTTCCATGTATATGAAATATCCATAAAAAGCAAATCTGTACAGACGGAACGTAGATTCATGGTTGTCTACAGCTTGGGAGTGATTACAAATGGGCAAGAGTACTCTTTGTGGGGTCATAAAAATGTTTTAAAATTTGTAGCAATGCTTGTACAACTCTGGATTTTTACCAAAAAAAAAAAATCATTGAATTTCAAATAAGATGAATGAATTTTATGGTGTATAAATCATCCCTTAGAGCAAAGAAAATGTAGCATATTACAGCACCAAACCATTGTCTCGTTTTTGAACACAATATTACAGGGGTCAGGTATTCCTAGTTTCAATGAAGAAGAGGAGTTGCTAGAATTATCTGGGAATTTTCAGAAACATACTTCTGAATGTGATTTACCACATGGACAAATTCAAAAAAACTTTTTTTGGTGGGGGGGGGGGGTAAATATACATAATGTTGTAAAACAGCCAGGTAAGTACAAAAGAAAGAACTAAACAAAGGGAGAAGGACAAAATGGAATGAGTTAACAGAAAAATGGAAGCAATTTGTAGCCTATGGGGAGCAAAGGAAACTTAGAAAAATCAATATCTCAAATGGTGCACCGGCTACAGGAATAGCATGAGTTTACTGTTCTATCAACTCTCTTTCAACATACTTTCAAAATCCTGTGGTGAAAAACACAATAAGAAAGTGTGATTCACCAATGTAGAAAAAAAGACACCTGAGTACATCTTGAGGCAAGAGAAAACAAGAAAATTGATCAGGGAATGAGACCTTGTCTATGTGATAAATCAGAGAGACTGATATCTATCTCCAGTAACCACTGAAAATTAACATAAATATGTTAATGAGTTCAACTGATGAAGTTACTTCTCTGTTGTAAAACATGGTGTCCCTTTGGGACACATGTTGTGGTACTGAGCAGCAAGATGAGTGTAGAAGACAGTAATAAAACAGCCGTAATTAGAAATTTTATTCTAAAATTCTAAAAAATTTAATTTTGAATATAACCTAACTCATAAGTAGTTTTATATACCTACTGTAAAGAGTGCTAAATTCACACTACAAATTATGACTTAAACAGAGAAAAAAAAAGAACAGATTTCCTGATTGGTCACATTAAAAAAAATTTTTTTTTTTTTTGAAATGAAATAATGAACCACCTGTTTGGGAGAGAACATCACTGAGCAATGATCTTTTATGAATAGTGGTCTTTTCATGTGTGGTGAGAGCTTTAAAACTTGCAGCTCATTTGGATGAAAATAGGGCTCTTCTTTATTAAACTTTATATTGGTCTGCAATTAATGCCTCTTGATTTCTCTGGTTCACCATTAAATCATATATAATGTTCCAGGGACACAAGGATATAGTCATGGGTGTTGAGTTTTTGAATTACACCAAATGGACTAATGTTTGAATTTCCAGGAATTACTGAATAATTCTTCCTTCAATATTGATGGAACCTTCTTGTTTCTATCATGTGGCTTATTTGAAGACAACCACTCACTTCCTGCTTCTAAACTACCTTGTAATGAGATCCAGAGCTAAACAGAATACCAGAATAGCAAAAGGAAAAATAAGGCCTTTTAATAATTAAATGCAATTTAACATATGGCATGAGATCAGGGGTGTCCAGACCAAAGTTTTCAGAGTCCATTCCCCTTGCAAATGGATTAAAATACATAGGAATTTAACCCAATATTCAGACATTTTGTATTGACTTACTTTTATAATTAATCTATGTATTTAAAAGTTGAGTTTGGTAGTCTGAGTACTTGATAAGTAAAATGTCACTTAATTGATGTCCTAAATTTTTTTTAATGTAACCAATTTTCCAATCTTTCAGAAATATTTTTCTCAAGTCAGACTGAATATGTGAAAATAATGTCATTCCAATTATTTTCAAATGTTTGCCCAATTTCTATATTTTTATGTATTATATTCCCAATCCTTCAATTTGCATTCTACTCTGCAATTTCTCATTTGTATTTCTTCTTTTGTCCTTAAATAAAATTTTCTAAAGTCGAGAACAGTGTCCAAATTAGGACCCGAATGCCAAATTATTGGAAAGATTATTCTCTTACTCCCGCTCATGTAGCTTTTGCTGACTGACACTGAAAATGGCCTTATTTATCCCCGTAGAATTTAGTGTTTGTGTGCTCAAATCTGAATTGTCTTCTTAGCACTTGAGAAGTTTTTTCTTCTGTAAGAACGGAAAAAAATAATTCTCAATAACAAATTTTGATGTTCTTCAACATGGGAAAACCCTTAACCAGGGCCCCTGATTGAGAATTGCCCACTGTTGGCATTTTGTGACCAGTAACACCCATGGTGTCAGTGATGGAGGGAGAATGACATCTGCTAACTCACGTAAAGCAACTACAGCAAAAATCAATGAGTCAGTGAATTAATTTTATTTTTTATCCAGTTTCTCCAACTATCAACCAACTTCCTCCAGTGTCTTGTAAAAACCGAGGATCAAACTATTTCATGCCATGCAGTGTAAACACGGGAAACAGTTTTGAAAGATAGTAAGAGTAAAGACTGACCACATAAGAGCCTAAAGAAAAATTCTCAAGTAGACTTCTCATTGAGGACTCTCTACCTTTTAAATGTGTAGTATTTTTGATATCCTTCAAGTCAATTAAGAGACAAAACCCCCACATATTTCAAGGGTATCCTATTTCTTGTATTGTGACAAAATAGTCTCAAAAACTTCTTCCTGGAACATCAATTTTATATGCCAGTTAAAAAAACAAATCCAGGTATTCAAAATAGCAAGTTACCATCAGGTAAACATTTTTGTTTCCTCGTCTCACAAATGAATCTGAAGTTATTTGAGAAATGAGAAGAGCGTGTATTATTTTGTGCCCAAGTTTTTGCCGTCCAGACTGTCATAGCACTCAGACGCGGAATCTAAGGGACCATCCTCAACCCCAGGGATTGGAAACTAGGTGACTGTAAGTCATGTCCTTCCCAGTGCGTTAGAGAAATGGTTGAATGTGGTAGAGACACCAACAAACTCGCTTTTTCCTGTAACTTCTCAAAAGCTGCACAATGCATTACTGCCTGTGAATAAATACTCTCAATGAGTATCTGGTTGGTATTAACAAGAGAACATTTTATATGAGAACTTGCGTACATGTTGAGGCACAATAGCCGTTCTCTCTAATCTTTATGAGTCACGTAACAAATGACGATTCTTTCACTGAAATTGGAAAGAAGAATCTAGTCGCGTGCTGCCATGGATTTGGAAAGTGATCAGTGACGACGAGATCAGTGTGAAAATGTTTAAATGTGCTTTAAGTTCCTGTGATGGACAGTGACGTGTCCACCAAAACCTAGTTCATTTCCCCACCACACACTCTGTGAGGCCATATTTTATCATTTCCTTTGCACCGAAATGAGGCAATTTCCCGTGTCCCGGCCAAAAGAATGTGCAAATGGCTATCTCTGTCTGTGTCAGGCCCGGTGCTGGATATGGGGGTGTCTCCTTACCTTCTGCGATGACGGGGAGGACGCTGAGGAGCCGGAGAACATAGGCCTCATGAGGGAGGAGTGCGAGTCCCTTCAGAGGCAGACGCAAGGCCGCTCAACCAGAACGCCTGCGCTGGCTGCGACATGAATGACTAACAAGCTGTCACTTCCCGAAGCTGTTGGTGAGTCGAGACGTATTTCCAGCAGCAGGTGATAACTCAGCTGATAGAGAAATGAGTTTTTTAGAGTAGGGCGCCGCCATGAGAAGCCAGACAGTGTTAGACGTTGCTTAGGAACTGGGCCTGTGGCAATGAGGAAGCAGGCCTGAAGGCTAGAGATCCACATTCTAAAGTGCCAACTAGTCAGTGAAATGTCATCTGCAGGCACCTGGAAGGCAGGGTGCGGGCCCGTGAGGCAGGTGGCTCAGGACAGTGTAGGAAAGAACAAGCGTGTCTGTGTGGTTTCGACGCTAGTGACTTCCTCCCGCAAGGCACGGCTGAAGAGAAGTGAACTCAGGCAGAAACGGGTCGCCTTTCAAAACCAGATTAAAGAGAACATTGGCTAGAGAGCAAGACCTTTTAACAAATAGAAAGTTGTTCTCACATTCCCCCACTCATGCTAACATTCTCCCTCTACTCCACAATTATTTAAATACTTCCGTTTCCACGATATCCTGTAGTTTGGCAATATTAACGTTACGTGTGTATTAAAAATGAGTTAATAGACACCAGGATTTGGCACATAGTAGCTCCTTAACTAGAGAGCAAGCATATGGTTTGTATTATTTTTTTCAAGTGCCGCCAAGCACACAGAAGACTGTCCAAATAGTAGACACTCAGACAATTATTGGGGAAAAGACAGTCACTCCAATAAATGATGTGGGGAAACCTAGATGGCCACATGCAAAAGCATGACACTGAACTAATTTTCTTATACCACACACAAAAAATAAACTAAAAATGGATTAAGGACCTAAATATGAGGCCTAAAATCATAAACCTCTTGAAAGAGAACAGAGGCAGTAATCTCTTGGACATCAGCCCTAACACCATATTTGTGGATATGTCTCATCAGGCAAGGGAAATAAAAGCAAAAGCAAACTATTGGGACTGCATCAAAACAAAAAGCTTCTGCACAGTGAAGGAAACAACAAAATAAAAAGGCAACCTGCAGAATGGGAAAAGATACTGCAAATGACATATCCAAAAGAAGATTAATATCCAAAATATGTAAAGGACTTAGGAAACTCAATGCCCTAAAACAAATAACCCAATTAAAAATGGGCAGAAAACCTACAGATGGCCAACAGCATGCTGAAACATGTTCAGTCAGCATCACTCATCAGGGAAATGCAAATCAAAACCACAAGGAGATATGGCTTCACACCTGTCATAATGGCTAAAATCAACAACACAAGAAACAAAAAGTGTTGGTGCGGATATGGAGGAAAAGGAACCCTCGTGCCCTGTTGGTGGGACTACAAACCGGTGCAGCCTCTGTGGAAAACAGTATGGAGGTTCCTTAAAAACATTTGAAATAGAACTACCCTATCATCCAGTAATTCCAGTATTTACCCCAAGAAGATGAAGATACTAATTCGGGAAGATACATGCACCCCTGTGTCTATTTCAGCATTACAACAGCAAAGATACAGAAGCAACCCGAGTGTCACAAACAGGTGAATGGAAAAGAAGAGGAGATATATTTACAATGGAATATGACTCAGCTGTAAAAAAGAATGAAATCTTGCCATGTGCGGCAACATGGATGGACCTAGAGGGTATGATGCTAAGTGAAATAAGTCAGACAGAGGAAGACAAATGCCAAATGATTTCTCTTACCTGTGGAATCTAAAACACAAAACAAAGAAATGGACTCACAAATGCAGGGGACAAAGTAGTGGTTGCCAGAGGCGAGGGAGTGGGGGATTGGCAAATTAGATGAAGGAGATTAAGGGGCAGGGACTTTCAGTTATAAAATAAGTGAGTCACGGAGGTGGAGAGTTCAGCACAGGGCACGTGGTCAGTAGTAGTGTAATAACCTTGTGTGGTGACGGACGGTGACCACGCTTTCGGTGAGCACTGAGTGACGTATAGAACTGTTCGATCAGTACATTGTACACCCGAAACGAATATACACTGTAAGTCAATTATACTTCAGTAGTTAAAAAAATGAAAGACAGATGTCGAATACGTTTACATGCTCACATGTAAATTTTAAATGTATTACATTTTAAATATATTACATTTAAAACAGGTTAATTAAGGACAACTCAAGGCTTAAGCTTATATCCTGATAGTGTCGCGTACACACACGTAAGGGGAAAGAGAGGTCATACGTACAGGTAAGTCCTGGAAATGCGAAGAAATGATATATGTTTACACAGGTTCACGTATGTACAGGTTCCTGTGTGTGCAAAATCACAGCTGGCAGTCACGTGTTGACCTTTAGCTGGAGATCGTCAGGGACATCTATGTAGGAAATGAGGAGAGTTTATCAGGTCCTTATGGGGACCATGAGAAACAGGGCCTCCTCGGGGACAGGGTGTTAGGAGGTCTGGGCGGCCGCTGGGTGATTTGGGAGAGGGTTCAGCTTTGCCTTGAGTGCCGTGGGACAGCAAGGTCATTCTGTGATCCCGCATCTCAACAATGTTTGTGGTAGATGGTGGGGAAATGGATCAGGCCTAAAGCAACAATTGGTAGAGAAGCAACAGTAAGTCACATTGTAATGCAAAGAGGAAAACTTGCTCATTTGGGGGTTTGGACAGACTTCTTACTTATTGTCTATGCTCACATATGATTAATAGGCCTGCTCTTGTTTGGGTCCATGTCCATTGTGGTTTGGAGGGACCGTGGCTGACGGTGGTGATCTTTGAAATTGTTTACGGGCAACGAGAGAAAACCATGGCTTCCCTCTTAGGGCCTGGCTTGCTGTTACGGAGCTCTGTTTCCTTTCCCAGTCACGTGATTGCAATGAGAAATGATGATTGGTAGGAAAACTGCAAATATAAAACATAAACAGAAATGTATTTCTATATATGATACAAATATAATACTTTAAAAATGCAAATGTAAAAATCATAAAACCGTTCTCATTTTCCAAGAAGGTGGGAAAACATATATTTGTTTCCCTCAGGAGCGGAGATAGGGATTCTAACACCAGAAAGTTTAGATCTCAATACATTCTAGCCCACCTTTTACTCCAAAACAATCCCGTATGGTCAGAATGACTTTTTTTTTTCTTTTCTTTTTTTTTTTACAATAAGTTAACAAAGCCAGTGGAAATTCCCAGAAGACAAATATGTTTCTCTTCTTTATTTTTAAGTTTTAAATTTCATACTGGTCAGTGTAATCTTCTGAACAAAGTAACCAGAGTTCGATATAGGTAAGCTTACTTGCTTTCCCTTTCCTTACAATGTAAATTAGTGCTTCAACCTTAAAAAAATAAAAATAAATAAATAAATAAATAAATAAATAAATAAAGAGTATGGCAAATGCGGACTGCGATGTGTGAAGATAGGTATATTTAAAATAAGCAAGGTTGGGGCGCCTGGATGGCGCAGTCGGTTAAGCGTCCGACTTCAGCCAGGTCACGATCTCGCGGTCCGTGAGTTCGAGCCCCGCGTCGGGCTCTGGGCTGATGGCTCGGAGCCTGGAGCCTGTTTCCGATTCTGTGTCTCCCTCTCTCTCTGCCCCTCCCCCGTTCATGCTCTGTCTCTCTCTGTCCCAAAAATAAATAAAAAACGTTGAAAAAAAATAAAATAAAATAAAATAAGCAAGGCAAAATTTCATTAAAAACCTAACACATATTAAGCAGGGTTTTCACATCAGTGGTGCGTTTCAGCTTGAGTCCATGTCAAAGTGAGGGACAGACAATACCGTCATGACTTTCTGAGGAACTAGGTCCTCTTGTGAGGCGTATACTGATATGCACTGAAGGAAGAGTTTTAAAGCATAATACAGATTTGTCTCAGGGAGGCCAAGAGTGAAATTCAAAAGTAGATCAAGATACATGATCTACGATTTCCCCGCATATCCTAAATCCACAAAAGCAATTCAGCGTCTCTGAAATCACATGTAAATAAAAGAGCTAAGGGCCTCCTTGCCGTGTCTACTTTGATAGCAGTTTTCCCACATTATCAGATCTAGGTTTTATAATTCCTTCTCCCAGAGGAATCCGAATGCCTTAGGAGCGATTTCTATAGAAAATCAGGATGGAACTGGAGAGTGCTATGCTAAGTGAAATAAGTCAGCCAGAGAAAGACAGATACCATATGTTTTCACTCTTATGTGGATCCTGAGAAACTTAAAAGAAGACCATGGGGGAGAAGAAGGGAAAAAAAAAGAGGTTAGAGAGGGAGGGAGCCAAAATATAAGAGACTCTTAAAAATTGAGGCCAAACTGAGGGTTGATGGAGGGGGGAGGGTGGGTGATGGGCACCTGTTGGGACGAGCACTGGGTGTTGTATGGAAACCAATTTGACAATAAATTTCATATTTAAAAAAAATTAAAATAAAAAAATAAAAAGATTAAAAAAAAAAAAAAAGAAAATCAGGATTAGTGTGGGTGACACTCACTATGACAGTGAATTCTGGGACCTGAGCTGTTGAGTGCATGGTTACAGAGTGCTATAATTCTTCAGGTCCCTTCCTCTGAATAACAAGCAAAAATGAAAAAAAAAAAAGTTTTATCTTTTGTTTTACTTTTATCTGAAAAATGATATTCATTCTTTTCCAAGCAAATATTCCTTTGGTAAATATTAATTTTTCCATAGGTTTTTTTTTTTTAATTAGAACTGATAGGGACCGTTTGACCATGTACACAGAGTGCCTTTTTATTTATTTATACATTTGACATTTGGTATTTCCCCCCTGGATTTCTGAGAAGAAAAGATGGTACTAGAAATACTACAGACCGCAAACTTCCGAGTGCCTTTAAATTTGGGACTTTTGTGCCAACTCATTCGAGTTGGAATAGGCTTACAGATGGTGGCACTAGGTAACAATTATAACTCAAGGCAAGTAATAGATTTATGTTTAAAATATTGACTTCTGGGGTGTCATAAGTCAGGTTTATATTCAGCTTGTCAGGAGTCATCTAAAGGAAGTGTTGTATGTACAACTTCAGTTCACAGTTTTACTTTTGGGAAAGCAAAATCTTCTTTATTAATAACATCTGCATGGATTAGACATCATACTTAATGTTCTCCATGGGTGAAAGTGAGGTCTTATTAAATAAGATGTTGTAGCAAATGGTGGCTCATAAGAATTTTTTTAAGGACTGTGGAACTAAGAGCTCATAAAATTTGATTGAAGATTAAGTTTGCTTTAAGAGACTGTTCTCCATTCTTTCTGAGTAAATTGCAAACAGTCAGATAACTTATGTGGATAAATAAGAGAGGTAAGTGCCTGACTAGACATTTTGACACCAAATTTCTTAAGAGCCTGAGAAGCCAGAGGCAGAGATGGGGTTATACTGGGAAGGATTTTTGATTTTAATGAAATTTCCCTTAGTTCATTGTAGATTCTGTTTGGGATCGAGTGAAAGAAGATGTCTAACTTTCGTAGTTTGTGTGTGTGTGTGTGTCTCCTCAAAATGAGATTTTCTTTTTAAATGTCACATCAGCATACGTTGATTTACACCCAGTTTGAGAATACACAAATATAAATGCACATCAAAGCAGCATTGCAGTATTACAGTTGGCCCAGCCCCCTAGTCAGACCTGAACCGAAAGAGGTAGGCTCTTGACGGCTAGGTCACCATGTACACTCAGAAATATGAGGAAATAAATACATCAATATGGCAGTTTTGATTTTTGAGACCAGTGATTTTTAACTCAGTAGGAACTAAGCTTTCAATTAGAAATCATGACTTTATTGGGAGTATAATTAAAATTAACTACTTCGCTACCTTTATGGAATATGGATTCATACATGTTCAGGGGGATGGAAATGGAAATCTCGAGCCTAAATGTATCCACGTGCCATATAGTCTTCTGCACGGACTTCACTCGGTGGGAACTCAAAGAGGGAAGCGGGAATAATCCCATAGGGTTATTGCTTAGACGTTCCCTTCAGAATCCCATAGCAAGTGAATGTTTTATAAAGATAGATGAGACTTAGAAATTCTAAAGTGTGTTTATACTTTTTATTCTTTGTCAACTGATTATGGTATGTCATCTTGTTCACATGGCAAAACATCTAATCTATAATGTATCCTACTCTAGGGGCGCTGGGTGGCTCCGTCGGTTGAGTATCCATCCGACTTTGGCTCAGGTCATGATGTTGTGGTTTGTGGGTTCAAGCCCTGCGTCGGGCTCTGTGCTAACAGCACTTTGGATTCTCTGTCCCCTCTCTCTCTGCCCCTCCCTATCTCGTTCTCTCTCTTTCTCTCTCTCTAAATAAATCAACTTAAAAAGTATGCTAGTTTATTTACCTGACAATTATGCTCCATTTGATTATTTACAAGACTTTTGATAAAAATTCAAGGTCTTTAAAAGAAAGTCAAGGCAGGTTCGTTGAGCAGTTATTTATGGGAAGACTTCATCTACAAGCAACAAATGTTAATGTCTTATCTGAATTCATAAAATGGAAATATTTTTCCTTTGAATTACAATAATGAAAGATCACAGTTCACTAGAGATATGGATCATTAATACCTCTAAGGCTTGAATGTATTCATAGGCAATGAAAATGCTAAGAATGGTCACCTAGAATAGATCAAACAGATTTTGCCTATCTTCAGATTTCCTTAGCGTACTAGTCTAAGAATATTTAACTAGTGATTGCATAGAAGGACTAAAAGTTAAAGTGAACTTAGAGCTCCACTAAAAGTTATTCTATAGATAATTGTGTATCCCGTTTGGCATCTACCGTTATATGCACTTGATTTGATGGAAGTTCATGCTGAAACAACAAACTTACTAAGTTCTAATACTACATTTTCACAACAGAAAGTCCTACATTTCTAAAGTTTAAAGCTGAGAAAATTATCAAAAAATCTAAATGAGGATAGTTTCATAAAGTCTTGTGTATATACTGCCAAGTCTTTTTGAATCCATCAACAAAATTCAAATGTCTACACTATTTTTGCAGGCTTGCTACAAAATAAAATTTTGTTGTGTAATATCCCCACATTGAGTTAAGCCACATACCCTGAGGATATGAGTCAGGGTAAGTTTTCAGTTTTAAAGTATTCAGTACAAAATAAGTTTCTGTGTATAGATGTCTCAAATGTACTATTTTCTTTTTTTTTTAATTTTTTTTAACGTTTATTTATTTTTGAGACAGAGAGAGACAGAGCATGAACGGGGGAGGGTCACAGAGAGAGGGAGACACAGAATCTGAAACAGGCTCCAGGCTCTGAGCGGTCAGCACAGAGCCCGACGCGGGGCTCGAACCCACGGACCGTGAGATCATGACCTGAGCCGAAGTCGGACGCTTAACCGACCGAGCCACCCAGGCGCCCCTCAAATGTACTATTTTCAATGGCAGTTGCCCTAGTAAATTTAATGAATAATTATGGGCCACAGAGGAAGGATTCTATGGAGGATACAGTATTCCCAAGTTTTACCTTGGCTCTTTTTTCCTATTCTCTTCCCAACTGTTTATCATCCTTTCCATTGTGGTTAGTCCCCAGAAGCTCCAAAGTCTCCCATCCTTGTACTAAAGATCAGCTCCTGAGACAAATTGATAACCAGTCTAAGGGCCTTGGATATCTTTTCTAGAATGTATGGTTCCTTAACTAAAACTGTGCTCTCTCACTGACTTCTAGGGGAAGGTGTTACTGCTGTAATTACACTAATACAACTGCTATAATATCTGATGTATTATATGTATACAATAGCATATTTTCATTACTTCCATAAGCCCTTTAAGATCATGGTCTACTTTTAATTTAAAAAGTACAGGCTTAAATATTTTATCGGCATATTTACATGAACAATGTATATAATATATAATTATATGTTAATTACATGTATCATATTACATATAATCATATATTCTATAACATATGATACATACAATGCGTCATATACATTATTTCGTACTTGGCTTTTTCTTCCCATCTTTCCTTCAAAGTTAATCAGACTTAAAAACAATCTAGTATGTGTTAATCCACCTATTTATTTAAACACTTAATTTTTCTTATGCATTTTCTGTGAGTCTCTGTGTGTGAGAGATGGCTCTCTTGGTCACTGTAAACATAGGAAAAATTGAAGTTTTAACATCTGGGAAAGCTTTGTTCCATTCTCTTTAGTGAATATATAACAGAGCTCTGTCCCAACCTTGGGAATGGTGACTAGTATTCTGTAGCACACGACAGAGTGCTTTTCCACATTTTCCATCAGTTTTCTGAAGCAGAGGAGGCTTCATGAACACACGTAGTCTAGGACCCTCTGGACGTGCTTCCGCCGAGAGGTCTGGCCGATGGCCCTGGCTAATCTAATCCAACATGACAGTGAGGCCTCGGATCATCAGGTAGCAGTTGGCTGTGTGAAGGAGGCTGCGGAACGAGTAGCACCAGCCATCAGACACTGCAAGGAAGATCCAGTGGATCTCAGTCCAAATTACAATCAGAAGCACATGCATTTTTTTTTTTTTTTTTGACCAGCGTATCTTCCTCAATGCCCTTTCTTTAATCTAGATGTGTCTTTATATTGAAAGTGGGTTTCTTACAAACATGAGTTTGGAGCTGGGGGTGACATCGTAAGTGTCCCTTTGCTTGCATCACAGTCTTGCCTCGTCTTTCCTGCGGTGCTGAGGGCAGCTGCCTCGTGCCTCTTATGTTGTGCTCAGTCCTTTTGGCACCGTTCAGCCGAATCTGGGGCCAGGGGCAGAAGCCCTTCCCGCTCTGTTTCCTTTCTTACTTTATGCCATCTGCCTGTCTTCCAGGGCTTCTGTTATGTGGACATTAGGCTACTTGATATCGTCCCACAAGACACTGGACCTCTGTTCATTTTTGCTCAAACTGTTTTCCTCTGCAGTTCAATTTGGATAGTTTAATGGGTTTCATCTACTATATACCAGTCCGTTCTTAGCCCCACCCGTTGAACTCTTCCATTCATGAAACATGGGGCTCAGCTGTTTGCTTCCTGTTCTTTATTATAATCCCCTGTCTCCTTCTTCATTATATTTTTGTTGATTTTAAATCTTTGTTCATACAAAGTAAATAACAGCTGTTTTCAAGCATGCTTTTGCTAATTTCAATGTATCTGTTGATACCATTGATGATTTTTCTCCTGGTTATTGGTCAGATTTTCAGTCTACACATGCTAAGTTTTCTGTTTCATTTTGTTTTGATTTCCCCACTAAGGTTGGGCAGGGCCCCTGACTCTATGCTTTTTATAACATCCAGTTCTCCAATTCTCTGTTCCATCAGCAACACTGTGGAAACCATTCCCTGCCTGCTTGTGTCGTCCTGATTTGTGCAAGGATGACTGTAATTTGGATGGTGATTAAGGGGCCTCAAGCAGATTTCTGCAGTGCGTTCTGTGAACGGCTGCTGTTTCGGGGTACCCTGCCTGAAATCTCAGCTATGTCAGCAACTCAGAACTCCCAAGTTGTTGTTGTTTTGTTTTGTTTTGTTTGGTTTGGTTTGGTTGTTGCTATTGTAGGTTTTTTTTTTAAGTTTATTTATTTATTTTCAGAGAGAGAGAGAGAGAGGGAGACAGACAGACAGACCGAGCATGTGTGTGAGTAAGGAGAGGGGCAGAGAGAAAGAGAGAAACCCAAGCAGGCTCCACACTGTGAGTACAGAGCCCAACACAGGGCTCGAATTCACAAACTGTGAGATCATTACCTGCACCAAAACCAACAGTCGCCCCAGAACTTCAGCTTTTTATTCTTGAGCCCAGCAAGATCAGTGTGCTGTCTGGGGCCATTTCCTTTAGATGAAGTCAACAAGAACCTACAGTCAGGAAGTTTGCATTATCCTGGGGCTCCCCTGGGGACTTTCCCTTGTCTGAATGACTTGTCCTGCAAGGCTGCTGTCCAGTGTCTGAAAACACCCCACCCAGTTTCACACTTCTCTGTGGCCGAAACCCTAGTCCATTATCGGTTACTCTGCTATGGACAGAAGCAGAAAACTCTGATTTTTTTTTTTTTTTTTTAATGAAGACAGTACTCAGTCAATCTCTACACTTTAAATGAAAGGGGGAGAATAATGTTTGTTTACTCACATAAATATAGAACTTTTAGATTTGTTTTGCATATTGTATGGTTAGCTTTTACACCAGTGGAAATGATAATTTTGGACACAAATGATATATAACAATACCACAAATACTCAGAAGATTTGCAATGAATGTAAATTATTAGGAAAATAAAATGCTATACTAAATTTTTTTCTGATTACTTGAAAGAATATAAGTAAAAAAAAATCTTTATAAACTTTACAGTTCTTGATATTTCTTCCTGAAATTGCTGCTGTACAGCAGTGAGTTCATATAAGTGTATTATTTACCTGAGAACCAAAGGCTAATATCTCACATTCATGTAAACCTGAACACAATCTCCATGCTTTCTGGTTGGAAGCGACTATATTCCTATGAAAAGGGCAATGTGGATGTTTGACCCCTTCTGCATTAGGAAAAACAAAGATAAATTAGTGTTACTTATTTGAGGTTTTGGTTTAAAAATGGCCACAAAGATTTTAAACTAGCTCTTTCTGTGCTACAATTTTGTCTTCCACACAAAGCTTCTATGTGATACATGGTTATGGTCATAAATTATGTATTACTCTCCTCTCTTTTTCCCCCCCACCTTTAACATCTAACGCTTCAAGTTTAATACTAAATTATTTATTTTTTAGCCATCATTATCACTAGCAATCTTGGATTTATTGTTCAGAAAATAGTTTTTTCACAAGAGTTACCTACCGTCCCCCTTTTTTCAAGGAAAGAATTGAAAATTTTCTTCGTTCCTTTGCTGGATCACCATGCTATTGTGCTTGTTACCTGAGTTTTACAAACAGTTATTCTGTCGTAGTAATCCTTCGTCATAGGGTTCCGGCAGCAGCTTCAAAATTTATATTAAATCCTTATTATTTTGACATCCCAGCTGTCATTAAAATGGGAGATTGCTGTTTTGAGTTTACAGAGGCCATTTGTGTGGAGAGAACGGTGCATATTTTACTGAGTTTACTGTGCAAACTAGAAGGGAGGCTATTCTAAGCTGTCAACATTAATTGTACACTTTTTGGGTGAACAGTAAATGTGTGTTGGTCAAGTCACAATTGTGATGTAACACAGAATGATGAGCAAATGTCAAGAAAGGGACCTTCCCGATGACATAATTACACCCAGACAGTCTAAGTTTCCTCTGAATCATAAAGAAGCTTGTTTTCAAGTATCCATCAAATATTCATTGTTTGTCTGTTTTGTCACATTTCCTAGACATGCTTTTTCCTCTATTTCTATAATAAAACATCCTATTAAGAGTATTTTGAACTACAGACCAAAATGGGTATGTTTTTCGCATTGCGGTAAGTTGTCAGAAATCGCTGAAGTCGTTGGGGGGTAAACTCACGGCACAGTGTGTAGCCAGAGAACACTTCATTTGATTATTGGAGGACCAGGAAAAGTGAAGGACTGAAACAGTTGAGACATAAAAAAAAATGTTAATACGAAAAATATGTTAGGGATAAAGCCTTAAAGATAGAGTACATAAAGAATATTACCATCTTACAAATATCGATGTTTTGCTAGCATAATGATTTTACTTATTCAACAATCGTGTATTGAACATTCAAAGCTTTATAGAAGGCATATGGCAGTATCTAGAAGACATGGGAAGTTGCTCAGGTCACGAATGATTAGGAAGGGGACAGAATTAGGGAAGATGATGTTAATGCATCCAGTAGAACGTAGTAAATGCATAAGAGAGATGGAGAATCCATGGGGATTTCAGAAGAGAGATCGCTTTAAAGAAAAACAATTTCAGGAGAAAATAAATCCCTTGAGCTGGATCTTTGAGGACATTAGGGGTTTCTTCGTGGCGTGGTGAAATGGAGATGATGAGAGGGAAGCAAACTGTCAGCAGTCACAGAGGCCAGTAACTGTGGAGTGGACCTTTCAAACACTGAAAATAGTCTGGACTGACCGTCATTCACTGTTTGAAGATGATGATGCCACGTAAGTTTAGGGGGGGAAACTCAGCCCCCTAGTGTGGAGGGGTAGAGTGCAAACACCTGGAAATGTTGCACAGAGCGTCACAATTGGGCATCACCAGTGCGGGAGCGGCCTTGCCCGGGCGCTCCCCGCGGGCCTCTGGCTCGGCTGCAGGAGCACTTCCATCCAGGGGGATCCAGTGCCTGGACCGCACTCTGGCATTCCAGAATGCAAATGAGATTCTGAAACATGATGATTACATCTTGATTAAAAAGGAGAGTGAAAAGAGTAGAAGTGCAGAAACAGGAAACACCCAGTTGAAAACAAGAGATGAAAGGAAGAGCCGGGATGACCTTGGATAGCTCTTCCATGGCGCGATGAGGTTGCACCTGGAAAGGAAGTGGAAAGCTGGGGGCGACCGGTGAGGGCAGAAGAGAAATTGGGTTTGGGAAGCTTGCATGGGAGGTTCTGGCAACGTGCTGGGTGAGGCTGTCCGTGGGGCACTCGCAAAGCACTTCTGAACCTCCGGCAGGACAGGAGGAGGGCGATGAGCTTTTGGAGTAAAATTGTGTGGAGACCTTGGTTTGGGTTGCTGCGCGGGGGCCGGGGGCTGGCCCTGGAACCCGTCCCTAGAGATGCTGAAGCCCGAGGCCCCTGAGGTGCATTTCAGGGACAGGACTGCCCATCTGAGAAGGCAGGAGCGTGTGCAGAGGGCTGGCAATGAGACACGAGTGGGTCCCCCACCAAAACACAAAGTCAGGTATCCCTAATGAAAACAAATCATATACTTTTAGGGAGTAAAATATACGGACAAGATGTAATAGTGAAGTGAGTGTTGAGGAATCTGGAAGAATAGGTCTCGGAAATTGAAGAGAGGTCTGTAACACTGTCCAGCCAGCGTTCTTTAAAGGAGAGATGCTCTCTACCGGACATGATTATCCTCTTCCGTTTGAAAGCTTTCTTCCCAGTGGGTCCGGTGACCTCTCAGGGCCCCAGGAAAGTCTGGAATGCCCAACTGTCTTGGCAGCAGCTGGACCTATAACCTAACACCTCTTACTCTTGTTTTGAAGAGAGAAAATGTGGCCTAACGGAGGATTATCTTGTGTTTTGAGGATTAGAACCACTTTGGTTAAAATCTCATTTTCTAACACATTAGCTCCAAGGAGTTCTTTCTGCTGATCAATTTTTAGCTGCAAAAGTCAGACTCCAAGTTTTACTGAATCTTGTCCCCAGTGGTTAAAATCTAGACGAATGCTTCAACTTTGCACAATTCCGTTGTAAAGTGGAAACTTGTTTTCTGTGTATTAAATCTTCCTACTATGAGTTAACAAGCATGGATTTATTCCCAGAGTGGAGCCCCATCTGAAATATTTATACATTTGAGTTCTCCACACTGGAGATGAGAAGCACATGATCCCTGAGTGAGGTTCTTTCTGAAACACCAATTTGGGAGGAAGGGGGCGGTGGGGGTTGTTGGTTTTTCCCTTCCTCCTCTCGTCAGTCATTCGGACTGTATCAGGAAGTTAATGAAAATGGTTAAGGAATGCAGGCTTTATAATGTACTGACTACCGTTCACTCCTGTCGCTAATAAGACATGACCTGGAAATCATTTAAATGATGATAAGCCTATGCCTGCCTTCCACAGGCCACACCAGCCATCTGTGAAAATACACCTCACACTCATTCAAAGGGAGAAATAAAAAAAAGTCAAGCAGAGCCAAATTTCACCCATTTTCGTGGGAAAAATAAAAATAATTAAGCAAAAATAAAAAGCAGTTTTATGGCACAGTGACTCCAACAAAAAAGAAAATGAGCAATTGAATATTTTCATTATTTAATTAAATATAGAGATGTTACATTAACAAGAAGACTTAAGCCCAAATGATGTCCTTCTTTGTGGTAAAGTAAGATGTTGTGAAGGAAATTTGTCTTTTACAAAGCGAGTTTCATAAATACTCAATTTCAGTTGTGATCTAAAGAGGTATTAATAACAAAATTTATTTTTTCTCTACATCTCTACATGTTTGTAGGACAGTTCTAACTAACTTAAGTGTTTAATTAGGAGAAACTGACTTCTGGAAATATTTAGTGATTTCATTAGAAAAATACACATTTTCATATAGTATATAAAACTAAGAAATAATTTTAATGCTGTGGAGAACTTAGAATCAATCCTGCTTTTCTGTGAGTTAGTCAGCTATGATGTGAGTAAGTAATATTTAACTTAAAATTGATTAAAACAGTGTAAAGTATCAGCCACATATTATAGAGCAACACATTATCTAGAACTTAGGTTTTTTTTTTCTTTTTCCTTTTCCAAATCTTTCCATTAGGTAAAATGCACATTGTCATGGCAACGGGATGGTAAATTTAGCCTGAATAATTTTTTAATACAGCAGGATAAAACTTTACTGGCATCCATGTTCTTTAAACCTTATCTGAAACCATAAAAATCCTAGAAGAGGACAAAGGCAGTAATTTCTATGACATCAGTCATAGGAACATTTTTGTAGACAGGTCTACTGAGGCAAGGGAAACAAAAGCAAAAATAAACTATTGGGACCACGTCACAATAAAAAACTTCTGGATAACAAAGGAAGCAACAAACAAAACTAAAAGAGAACTTACTGAATGGGAGAAGATATTTGCAGATGACATATCTGATAAAGAATTAATATCCAAAATATATAAAGAACTCATAAAACTCAACACCAAAAAAAAAACCCCAAATAATATAATTAAAAATGGGCAGAAGACATTTCTTCAAAGGAGACATCCAGATGGCCAACAGACATGTTGAAAAATGCTCAACATCCCTCAGCATCAGGGAAATGCAAATCAAAACTGCAAGGAGATATCAGCTCACACCTGCCAGAATGGCTAAAATCAAAAACACAAGAAACAAGTGGTAACAAGGATGCAGAGAAAAAGGAACCCTCTTGCACTGTTGGTGGGAACACAAACTGATACAGCCACTTGGAAAACAGTATGGAGGTTCCTCAAAAAGTTAAAAATAGAACTACCCTATGATCCAGCAATCCCACAACTTGGCATTTACCCAAAGAATATGAAAATGCAAATTTGAAAAAAAATGCATGCACCCCTATATTTATTGCAGCTTTATTTAGAGTAGCCAAAATAAGGAAGTAATAGAAGCGTCCATCAACTGATGAATGGATACAGAAAACATGGTAAATATAGACATGGAATATTACTCAGCCATGAAAAAGAATGAGATCTTTCCATTTGCATCAACATAGATGGAGCTGAAGAATATTATGCTAAGCAAAATAAGTCAGTGAAAGACAAATGCCACATGACTTCACTCATATGTTGAATTTACAAAATAAAACAAATGAGCAAAGAGGACAAAAGAGAGAGAAAGAAAGAGACAAACCAAGAAATAGACTCTTAACTATAGAGAATACACTGATGGCCCCCAGAGGGGAGGTGCAGAGGGGGAATAGGTTATGGGGATTAAGGAGGGCACTAGTGATGAGCACTTGGTATTGTATGGAAGGGGTGAATTGCTATATCGTACACGTGAAACTAATATTACACTGTATGTTAACTATACTAGAATTAAGACTAAAAAAAGCATAGCATTTTTTTCCTATCCCTGGATCTTCAAAACATTGTATACTTTTAGTTGATTTCTAAATAAGGTTCTTAAAATTTATTTACTTCTCTGACATTCAGATATATACTTTTACGTGTTTAAGTCAATTATAACATGTAGTTTTAAAATTTATTCATTTGTTTTGAGAGTGGGGGGGGGAGAAAAAGCATGAACAGTGGAGGGGCAGAGAGAGGATCTTAATCAGGCTCCCTGCTGTCAGTGTAGAGCCCGACATGGGGCTCAGTCTCACGAACCGTGAGATCATGACATGAGCCAAAATCAAGAGTTGGACACTTAACCGACTGAGCCACCCAGGTGCCCCTTAAGTCAATTATATACTTGGATTTATCAAAATATATAAGTAAGGCCTGTGTTTGAAAAACAGCAGCATGAACTTTTTTCTACATTTTGTTTTGCAAAGGCATTCCTAAAATGTTGGAGTATAATATACGTATAGTGTGAAAATCCAAAGTTTTGCAGACAATACTTACAGTAGAGTATTGATGCATTCAACCTGAAAAGTTGGTAGTCAGCCAATTATAACATTTGCACAATGAGATAATGGAGAAATGAAAATCTATACTGCAAACAACTTTCTCTTTAAGCGTTTACTGGGAAGCCTCTAAATTTGGGAAGTAACATTTTAGTATATCAGAATAAAACAAGCTACCTGGAAAACAATATTATAAAATGTATACTCCTTCGGAGAAGTAATGTTTTTACATAAATGAGCAAATGTTACATAATGGACACTGATATTATTAAAGAAATTCTTCACTATTTCTCAGTTAAGCTTAATTTTCTTTAATGTGATTACAATGAGACTAAAAACTTGGTCTGAATACACTGGCTCAGTTAATGTTCACCAACACTATGTGGGGTTAGCAATTTGCCCAAAGCCATGTACCCGGAGCCTACAATAACAGGGTTCTGACCTGATCTTTCTGCCCACTGAACGGCACTCTTAACTTCTCCTCATACGGCTTTTGTTGTGACAGATGAGTTCATAATTATGCCGAAAATATTATACTTCATCTCCAGCTATGCTGAAGGGAATATTTTCTTTGAACTTGAATAAAAAAAATTAGAATAAAATTAAAGCTCTCCCTTAAATAACTAAAGTTTTCTTCTATAATTGCTTACCTGGGAAGCATGGAAATTTTATCTTGAAACAAAATTAGTGTCCTTGTGCCTTTAGGAGAAGCACTCTAATTGTAGAGGGTCCCCTTAGATTCCCCCAGTTAAGTCAGAAACATGGAGAAAAATTGGAGAATCTAGAGAGATATGACAGAAAACTAAAATTTACCTATATTTCACCATGAAGCAGATAATTTTTCTGAAGATATTTCCTTCTCCTTAAAAAGAATGTAATGAGCATGTGAATGCGTGTTTTCATGAGTTGGCTTAATATTGACAAAATAGACATTAAAAAAATAACATTACATCACAACAATTTCCCCATCCCATCATATATTCATTTAAAACATGGTTTTAAGTAATCCAAGGTAAACTTACTGTTTTATTGAGAACATCTTGGAAAGTAACAGTTTCCATACAAGAAAACCTCATGGTACTTTTTGTTAATTATTATTTGGTTCTATTTTCAGTCGAGTACATAAATTATTTTTCTGGTATTTAATTTTTTTTTCTGGAATATTCTAGAAGAGGAAGTGTTTGCATTGATCCCTAAAATAAATCACTAGCACAGGGGAAAATTAACGAATCATGCCGAACATGAAAACTTCCTCCCAGGGGCGCCTGGGTGGCTCAGTCGGTTGAGCGTCCGACTTCGGCTCAGGTCATGATCTCGCGGTCCGTGAGTTCAAGCCCCACATTGGGCTCTGTGCTGTCAGTTCAGAGCCTGGACCCTGCTTCGGATTCTGTGTCTCCCTCTCTCTCTGCCCCTCCCCCGCTCATGCTCTGTCTCTCTCTCTCTCTGTCAAAAATAAAAACATTAAAAAAAAAAAAAGTTCCTCCCAAATGTTAGGAATATTCATAATAATATTAGCTGCTCTTCAAATTTCCCTGGAGGTATGGACTCATTACTACTGCATACTGCAGAGAGCTGCAACACTTTAAATACTCCCCTTAAGCTTGAAGAGAAGTTGACAGAGTAATCACAGACCAGATACCAGTAGCTGTCATACACTTCCTGTTAAGTGACAAAGTTTACTTCAAATTTCCATGACAGATGAAAACTTCTCTCTGCTTTCTAGAGGGAAATAAGAATGTGAGATACCCTTTTCATCCTTCATGTCCTGATGTATCTCATTATAGATTTGGGAAGAAAGTATGAGAATATGTGAATCAACTTCCTTTTCTCTTTTTTTAAATGACTGTGTCTTCAAAATCCTATATTAGGTGACTGGACCCTGTCCTAGGTCCCTTTGAGAGTAAGTAGTGAGTTCAACTTGGAGGTTAAGTCTTAGAAAGTCTCCTTAGTTATACACCCCAAGTCAGAGTCCCTAATTATATTAATTAGAAATAAAAAAAATATCAAATCATAACTCAAGAAGAGACAGAAGAGTGTTTTAATCTCTTCAGATTTCAACCTACATAAACAGTAGAATGAGAGTTCATATGTTATAGAAACAAACATTATCAGAAGTTTTCTAAGCTAATTCTGTTTTCTAATTCAATACTGGATTAACTTAAACTGGAAACCATTTGGTAAGGATGCCTTATATTGCAATGCTTCTGCTGAGGGAAAACATACTGGGAATGGCCGACTGATCACTGGAGTGTTTCTGTGTGTATGTGTAGGATTGTGTGCAATCTGACTGGAGAAAGTAGCAAATTGTACCAAATAAGATGAATCTCAAAAAAAAAATAATAATAATAACTGTTTGCTTTATAAGAAGAACTTGAATTGGGTGTGGTGCCTTGAACTTCAGGAAAATACACCAATGCTGTGTTCTGAAAACTTTCCAAGAGAAAGAGATGATGGCAGCCACAGATTCAGGAATGGGATTTGGGAATAGCTGGTATTTGTCACTTAGGAAGTATAAGGTTATCTTTTCCTTGTTATGTTTAAGTTCTACTTTTTCGAACCCAAGGCCAGTACCTGCCACAAGAGTGGGAAGTCAGAAATTCAAGCAAAACAGCTGCAGTAGATTGAAATATATAAATATTGAAAGAAAAAAAAAAAAACACAACAACCCAGAATTCTGTATCCAGTGAAATTAACCTATGAAAGTGAAGAGGAAATAAACTTTCTCAGACAAACAAAAATTTCAGGAATTTGTTGCCTTCAGAACTAACGTGAAAGAGGGCTAAAAGAAATTTTTCAGGGAGAAGTAAAATAATATGGGGGAGACGGTTATCTACATAGAGGAAGAACATTTTTCTAGGGATAAATGAAAGCAGTAAAGTCCTTTATTTTTCTTATTCTTAATTTAACAGAATATGCTTAACAGAATATGTTTGATTATTAATAGCAACAATGTGTTGGGTGAATACAACTTACAGATACAATAAATGAATGACATAAATGAGGATGGGAGAGAGGAATTGGTAATAAATTCAAGTTACTTGAAATACCCATGAAATGGTGGAGTGCTGTTGAAAGTGGAACAAGGTCAGTGGTAAATATATTTTGCAAACTTAGGGGCAACCCCTAAAAAATTAGCAGAAATATAAGTAAATGCTAATAGAAGAAAGAAATTGAGGTTCCATTAAATGCCCAATTAAAATGATAAAAGGCATAAAAAGTGAATAGGAAAAAAAAGCAAATAATGAGAACAACAAATAGGAAAGTTATAAATATGGTCAATATCATTCCATATAAATAATCAAATGAAATACAAATGGACTAAACATACCAACTTGAAGTCAGAGACTGTCAGAGTGAATAAAAAAAACCCCACAAGACACAATTACTAGTTGTCTACAAGAAGCCCGCTTTAAATATAAAGATACAAAGAGGATAAAAGTAGAGGGATGAAGAAGAAGGCTATACCATGCTAGCACCAATCAGAAGAAATCAGGAGTAGCTATATTAACCTCTGACATAGCAGACTTCAGAATGAGAGAAGTTCTCAGGGATGAAGACAGTTATTACATGATAAAGTTATTAATACATCATGAACACTTCACAATTCTTAATATGTATGCCCCTGAAAGGTATGAGATTGGATAAAGGAAACCTCTTTACAAATGGAGCTGGGGGATCAGCAGGGGAGCTCTCCCACAGACCACTTGTCCTCAGTTACGTTCGCAGCACGAGGAAGAAGGAAGGTTTGGTCCTTGCCCAGCAACAAGCTAGGCAATGAGAAAAGCCACCATGGACTCTTGCTTCCCTCCAGTGGACTTCCATCCAGGCCAGGTTCCCTGCTCCCCACTGTCTTCTTTTCTCTAGAAAGTAAGGATCCCCTCCTTTGATTCGCTGACTGTCTATGGCTTTACTATAACTTGTGTGTCCTAAATTGCAGTTCCTCTGCTATCCATGAATAAATCCATTTTCTGGTAAAATAATGGGCTGTTTTACTTTTAAGGTTGACACAGTAGAGTATCAAAGTACATGAAACAAAAACTGACAGAACTGCAAAAGGTAATAGACAAATACATTATTATATTTCGAAACCTTAACACTTCTCTATCAGAAATGAACAGATCCAGTAGGCAGAAGTTAAATAAGAAATGGTAATACACTATATTTTATTTTTTAAAATGTTTATTTATTTAATAGAGAGAGAGAGAGAGAGGGAGAGAGAGAGAGTACAAGCAGGGGAGGGGCAGAAAGAGAGGGAGAGGGAGAGAGAGACAATCTGCTAACAGCATGGAGCCTGACACAGGGCTTGATCTTATGAACTGTGAGATCATGACCTGAGCCGAAATCAAGAGTTAGATCATTAACCTACTGAACCACCCATTTACCCCTACAATATATTTTAGAAAATAGAAGCACAGGGAACACTGTCTAATTTATTCATAATGACAAGTGTGCAAGGCTGGTTCAACATTCAAAAACAAATTAAAGTAGTCCATCACATCAAAAAGATAAACATCTGATCATATCAGTAAATGCAGGATAAGCATTTGACAAAAGCCAAGACCTCTTAATGATAAAAGTTCTCAACAAAGTTGAGAAAAAAAGATAATGTCCTTAACATGGTAGAAACATTTACAAAAACCTACAGCAAACATTAACTATGAGAAACTAGAAACTTTTTCCTGTAATCAAGAACAAGGCAAGGGCATTCCCTCTTACCACTCCTATTCAATATGGTACTGGAAGTCCTAGCTAATGCAGTAAGACAAGAAAAAGTAAATAAAAATTATATAGATCAGGAAAGAAGGAATAAGATTGTCTTTGTTTTCAGATGAGATGATCATCTGTGAAGAAAATTGCAAAGAAGAAAAAATTCTTGGAATTAATAACTAATTATAGTAAGTTTGTAGGATATAGGTTTAATATATAAAAGTAAGTTGCCTCCTATATACCAGCAGTGAACAAATGGAATTTGAAATCAAAAGCACAATACCATTTACATTAATGCCCCCCAACATGAACCAATAAGGTATAAATCTTACAAAATATGTGCAATAGCTGTATGAGGAAAATTATAATACTCTAATGGACAAAAACAAAGAAGAATTAAATAAATGGAGGCATATTTTATGCTCATGTTCATGGAGACTCAATATTATTATTTTTTTAAATTTTTTTAACGTTTATTTATTTTTGAGACAGAGAGAGACACAGCATGAACGGGGGAGGGGCAGAGAGAGAGGGAGACACAGAATCGGAAGCAGGCTCCAGGCTCTGAGCCATCAGCCCAGAACCCGACGCGGGGCTCGAACTCGCGGGCCGCGAGATCGTGACCTGAGCTGAAGTCGGACGCTTAACTGACTGAGCCACCCAGGCGCCCCGAGACTCAATATTATTAAGATGTCAGTTCTGAACTTGATCAGTTCAGTGCAATTTCACTCAAAATCCTAGCAAGTTGCTTTGTGGATAGTTACATATTGATTCTAAATTTTATGTGTAAAGGTAAAAGATCCAAAATAGCCAACACGGTATTGAAGAACAGTGTTGGAGTTCTGACACTACTCAACTTTAAGACTTATCATACAGGTGTGCAATAAAGACAGCATGGTATTGGAGAAAGAGTAGACATACAGATCATTGGAACAGAACAGACAGCCAGAAACAGACCGCACACAAATATAGTATGCTTACCTTTGACAAAGGAACAAAGACAACTCAGTGGAGACAGAGTGGTCCTTTCCAAAAAATGGTGCTAGAACAGCAAGACACGCACATGCAAAAAAAAAAAAAAGAATCCAGACACACATCTTGCATCTTGCACAGAGCTTAAGTCATAATGGATTATAGACCTAAATGTAAAATGCAAAACTGTGAAACTCCGAGAAGATAACATAGGAGAAAATCTAGGTGACCTTAGTTTGGCAATGAGTTTTAGATACAACACCAGAGGCGTGATCCATGAAAGAGAAGTTGGTATGTTGGACTTCATTAAAATTAAAACCCCTGCTCTGTTCAGATAATGAAAAGACTAGCCACATACTGGGACAGTAGTTTTGCAAAACACATTTCTAATAAAGGACTTTTATCAAATCGATACAAATAACACTTAAAATTCAACAATAGGAAGACAAAAGATCCAATTAAATAGTGGGTAAAATATCTGAACAGATACCTCTCCAAAGGAGACACCCTGATGGCAAGTAGACGTATGAAAAGATGCTCAACATCATATGTCATTGGGAAATTGCAGATCACAGTGAGATACCACTACATACTTAACAGAATGGCTAAAATGCAGAACACTGACAATACCAAATGCTCCTGAATATGTGGGACAAGGAAACTCATTCACTGCTGGTTGGAATGCAAAGTGAAGCTGCTGCTTTGGAAGTCAATTTTACATTTTCTTACATAAGTAAACATACTCTTCGATTATGTCCCAGCAATTGTGTTATGCAAATAAGTGGAAAACTTATGTACATATAAAGACCTGCAGACAAATGTTTACAGAAGTTTTATTCATAATTGTCAAAAGTTGGACTTAACCATGATGCCCTTCAATAGGGAAATAGATAACCGAAGTGTGGTAGGTCTATAAAATAGAGTATTATTCAATGATGAAATGAGCTCACTAAAGGACATGGGAAGAATTGTAAATACATATTGTTGAGTCCAGGAAGCTAGTTGGGAAAGCCTACATACTGTCTGGTTCCAAATACATATATTGTGGAACAAAGCATAGAAAATAAAAAGTCAATGGTTACCAGGGAGTCCCCGTTGGAGGGAGTGGGGATGTTAAGTTGGAAACAGAATGAGTAGCTGGAGAAGAGGTGATATTCAGAGCAGAGAAACTATTCTGTATGATACTGTAATCTTGGCTATAGGACATACAAATTTGTCATAACCCTTAGACGAAGAGTGAACCCCAATGAGGTGAGGACTGTAGTTGACAATAATAGATCAATATTGACTCGTCAACTGTAATAAATGAGTCACACAATGCAGGAGGTTAGTAATAGGCGACACTTTAGAGGGATGGATAGGGAGGAGTATCTGGGAATTCAACTTCCTGCTCACTTGTTCTCCAAAGAGAATACTGTTGTAAAGATAAAGTCTATGAACTTTGAAAATCATGGCAATAATTAAAACAAAACATATTACTTCTGAGGTGAAGAGATAGTAATATATTTAGGCAAGGCATCTCTAGGCCTTCAAAATCATTTTTATGTACTATTCCTTAGTAGATTGTGGGTAACTGGGCATTTTGTCCTCAGTGTCTCATACCTACAAAACTTGTTTCATGTACAAAAGTTTAAAAGTTAACTTAGAATAGTGCTGAGTTAATTGGCTTTATAGGCTCGTTAAGGTTGTTTCCTGATATCCCTTGAGTTGATTTTCGGTCTTACACTTTAGGAAACTCACTTTCTTTCTAAAGTGATAAGAGGAGGCCTTTTTACTTGGTATGTTTGTTAATTCAAAAATACTAAACTGATAGAATGTGAATGTGTATAATACAATTTGATGTATTGAGGTTGTTTTGTGTTAATACCTGAGACAGAAGTTCTCTCTTCTACATGGACACTGTTACGTGTGATGTTTTTAAAATTTACATCGGCATTTTTTGTGTGCTACTGAGCACTAAAATATATACCATATTAATTTCATTTATTCAAAATACGTGTAGTAGTCAGAAGCACATTAATATCCATCAAGAAACCAGTGATCACCAAAATGTCATATGAAAATAATATGTAGCATAAATTCTCCTTACCCTACGTGGAAATTAATGAGATGGTAGATGTCCAAAGAGTATATAGTACATTTGAATAAACTAACCTAAAATATACTTAATTTTGTGTGAACAGGACCAGTATGGCTTTCAAGATTTTGCCTTGCTGGGTCACATATTTAGTTAGTTAAGGCACCTTTGCCAAAACAAGCTTTAGAGTTCTCTTTTGTAGCTTTGCCTTCACATTTTATAACACATTTGTTTGAGCCTACTTAATCTTGTCAAATATGTATCTCGTCAAATATGTATGGTGTCTATGAGTAAATACAGTGGGTGGATGACTGACTTGGATAATCACATTTTTATTAAGAAATGTTGATTATAAAATTATGTGATGCACGTGTGTGTTTGTGTTTGTGTGTGTATGTGTGTGTGTGTGTGTGGTTTGTATTCTCATATATTAGTTCTAAAGTTAGAATACAAAGAGGGATTCTCAATGTTTGGGGAGAATAAAAGCATCATCAAAACAACATGTAACACCTATGTTATTGCAGAGGAAAGAAAGGTTCATTAATATGCAAGGGATTTCATAAATTGGTTAAATAAATAAAATATTTTAAATCTATATTTTAACCTCCATTTTTCTTTGTAGAGACATTTTTCATCATGGAATTCAAAAAAATATGTCAATTGAATTTTCAGTGCCTTAAGGTCTGAAGCCATCAACTCTTTTTACTCAGAATATATTACAAATCTTGGCAACTTTAGACCTGCTAGGAATAGAGGTTTAAGACAGTGACATAAAAGGCTTGTCTTTTTTTTTTCCTCCAGTATAATAAAGATATTTTTCTGAGAATTCTCTCAGACACAGATACAATGCCATTCATAATTATCATAAACTTAGTTGTTATTTTGAATTGAATAGTTTAAACAAGTTCCTACCATGTACCATATACTGAGAACCTTACATATATTATACCTGATATTCACAGTCAACCATTATGTAGTTGTGTGCCTCTTTTTTTAAGATTGTTTATTTATTTGAGACAGAGACAGCATGAGTGGGGGAGGGGCAGAGAGAGGGAGAGAGAGAATCCCAAGCAGGGTCCACGCCATCAGGGCAGAGCCTGATGTGGGGCTTGACCCCAAGAACCATGAGATCATGACCTGAGCTGAAACCAAGAGTTAGACACTTAACTGACTGAGCCACCCAGGTGCCCCAGTCCTGTTCTTTTTATTGGCAACTTTCAGATGAATAACCAAGTATCAGAGAATGAAAATAATTGTCCTAATGTCACCAAAATGTTACAAATTAACCACACATTAGACAAACATTCCTCCTGTATCTATTTTCATTATTATAAAGCCATACAAGATCATTTTTATATATGATTTAATTTGAATATTTGAATATATTATATGCAAGTCATTGTTTTTGGAGTTGTAAGAATCTGCGCAGGGTGAAAAGATTATTGTCATTCTGAAAAAAAAAAAACTCTTTAGTAGGGTAATTTCATTTTTTTCTTTCCTTTTATTTTGAAATGAAACACATTTGGCGAATTAGTCATCTTTATATTTTAAAATGAGTTTATATATGTAATCTTTTTGCTTTAGAAAGGCTTTTTCTTTCAGCAAATATTTAGTGTTATGATTTTACTAAAAATAACAGGGCTCTAATAGAAAATCTAATAGAAAATGGTATGGGGATAGCAGCTTAGGGACAATTGGGAACTTTCTACTTGCAGATTCCTCTGAACCAACTGAGCCCACGAAGGTGGCACATCACCCCTGTTGGAAGATAGTTTCTTCCTTCCTTATTTGGAGATCATGAAGGTACCCAACAAAGCAAAGATTTTCTGCCCAAGATTCACCCTCAAGTCCCTTGTGGGCAACTAGATCAGTAATGAAACTCAAACCTAACATGGCCTGACTGAACAGAAGCTGGGATTTCAGAGGAGGAGCAATATGAACAAAATGTTTCAGGATCTGGTTAATAGGTATTTTCATGAGCTGTGACTGGACCTTGAGGGTGTTTGACAGAGCAGGGAGAACATAAGGAGGGGTTTTGATACGGGAGAGCCCTCTAATGATGCACCATTTAACACCCTGACGATAATCCCAGTAGATGATGCTACCATGCTGTTAGGGTTTCTCTTTTAAGCTTGGAGAAAGTGGTGACTCATTTTAATGAAATAGAAATTCCAACACTATGTAAAAGTGAAGGAAAGAATCATAGGGTTAGAGACTTGGGGACTATAAAGTAAATATACAACATCAAGGTATCAACTCCACTGGCCAACAACATTCTGTGCGGAGTCTGGAGGATAGTCCCTCCATTTGCCAGAGTGATAGGAATGTGCTGGTGATGGGGGAGGCTGGGGGAGATCACTGTCTTTGAGCGGCAGCTCCCCATCGTAGACAGGGCTTGTAGTGGGTGGTGCTGTGAAGGACTCGGTTCCCTGCGAGGTCATGTGATGGCACTTAAAAAGCCAGGCAGGCACGATAGATGCAATTGAAAAGCAACATCAGAGTGGCACTTGAAGGGGCCCATTTTCAGAGAGTCATGGAGACGACTGATTGCATTGTTTTTAGAGGGAAGATACATAGACAGTCAACAAAAGTATTGTTTAACCTCTATACTGAAGCAAATTATCAGTGGATTTTCAGGAGACCAAGTAAAATCGCCCCCCATGAAGTCACTGTACGTGGTCAGTTACCGAACCTGAGTCATTTCGTAGACCACGAAAGCATACTGAAAGAGAGCCCATATTCCTATTTGGAAGGTCATGAGAATTCATGGCAAGTATATTTACAAGTATATTTAGTAGATATTTTCTATTCCTCCCACAAAAGCGTTGCCATAATTTACTTAAGTAACTTACTTGTTTTAAGTTAGGCATAGAACAGAATTTTTTTTTTGCAGCAGCAGCAGCTCCAGCCATTGTTGCCATTTGGACCCATTAGGACCCAATAGACCCTCTAATCTCCAATGTTATATGGATAGCATTGGTAGGAAAACGTTCCATGTAGGAATTTTGGCTAGGCAAGATGTTGAAAAAAATCACAGTTTCAACCCCTGTGATTCTAAACCAAAGTCATGGAATCAGTGTGAGAGATGACAGGCCGTTCTAAAAGCAGCTCCTTCCCTGATTTACCTTGTAGACCCAGTATCTACTCCCTGGTTTTGTTTGTTTTTTCCCCATTTCTGTCTGTCTGTCACATTACCATCACGCACTACAACAAAGTCTCCATTTCAACATGGAACAGCTGTTTGTGCAGACACAGGTCTTCTCTGTCTTAATGCCAGGGGGCACCATCTATCTAGCTACTCAATCCCCAAAACAATGAGTTATTCCAGGTTATTAATTTCTCACAACTTCCACACGCTTTGTACCACCAAATAATTCTTTCATTCATCACCCCCAGTCATTCTCCACAAAACAGCAAGAGTGATATTTTTAAACTATAAATGAGATCATGTTGCTCCCAAGCTTCACATGGCTTTGAGAATAAGCTTCAGACTCCAGGCCTTTGAGGTCCTGCATGATCAGATCATTTCTCCCACCCTCACTCAGACTCCTGCACACTTCACGAGGGATAGACCACGGGTTTGTTTGAACAGATCGCCATCTTTCCCAACCCAGACTCTTGTACATGCTGGTGTCCCTTCTTCACTGACTAGGGTGGTGCTCGGAACGTTCTTCACCGGCCGCGTTATATAGCCACCCCCAGCACTCTTCATCTCAGTTCTTGTTTATTTAGCACATGGTTTTGAATTTGCTCGTTAGCCTGCGGTCTAGTGGTCTCCACATTGAAATGTGCATTATTTGAGGGCAAAGAAGCTGTCAGCGTTCTTTCCTGTGGAATCCCAGGTGCCTTGCATGGCTTCTAACACACAGAAAGCACCATACAATTAACTGATTTTGGGTGAATTAGTGAACCTAAATGGAGATCTAAGCATAGTTTCTCTGTATGCGTATATTTTATATGCAACTCCAAGGAACGTGCACCAGGCAAGAATTATTTGGTTGGTTATTATTTCTTCTTCTGAGAACAACAGCCCTTTCCAAAAACTTTGTGCTACTCAAAACAGTTTTGCCCACAATAAAACTTCTTCATTTTTCCATTATTCAATGAAACCCTGGTCATGTATAGGAACCAAACTCAAGCTGGGAAAACTAGAAACTTTACCAAGGCTTGAGAAATTTGAAATCAGTAAAAGTTTAAGGTATAAAGTGGAAACTTGGAAGGTGGTATTTGCCAAATTTATATCATGTAGGGAGAAAATGTGAAGAAATAATAGACTAACAGAAATAGAGAAAAACAAATTAGGTGAACCAGTGACTGAGATCCAAATGCATTTTTGGTCCAGTTTCCTCCCTGACTTTGTGTTGACTTATTCAATTTTTTGGATGTATTTAGTCAATAAATTTCACCCCAACCTAAGTCTTATATTATTTACATCAGGATCCTTGATACATTTAACTGACAGGGTCTAAAATAACGAAAGACACATTTAGATTCTTCACTGACAATACAGCAAATATAGACCACTAATTATATGATTGTTTGAGGATTTCAATAGAACCATACATCCTGCTCACCCTGTGGGAATAGACGTACACAAGATATGTTATCTACCTGGGGAGCCAATGGCCAAATCTTGCATAATTTTCTGAATGTCAGTATCATCTGACGATACATCTTCCCGGTTGAATCTAATTTGTCCTTCGCAATCAAAATTTCAATACCACTCAAATTTTCTGCATTTCCTCATTATGTTGTCTCTGTTGAATTTTATTAATGGTTTAATTTAGCATTCAAATTTCTTTTCAAATTGGATTTCAACATTCGGTTAATTAAAATAAGAGCCTTTTAAAAGTAGCCTGCAAATGTAGACGCAAGATAAATAAATACCTTTGAGTCCATGACTGTTAATAAATGACAACATATATTTTTGATATCTCTAGTGTAGACCTCATCAAGATTAGTGTCAGCACGCTGAAGTGCATTATATCAAATGGCACTGTGATGTACAGTAATTTCTACTTCTAATTCTACACTGTTCTTTAGAACCCGTCATTTCTGTTTTCCTGTAATTGTTAAGCGGGACAAGAGTACAACATGCAAACTAGTGCTCTACTAAGTCATGTCACAGTGCACACTTTAGGTATAATAATAATTCATTTTATATGGTCTTAGTGTATATTATGAGGCTATTTCCCAGAATGAAAATTTTGTTGGTATATAAAATAAAATTATGCTTCAGTTTAAATTGCAATGCAACAAGAAATAAAGGATGGAGTCTGATTTGATTATCAACCATATCATTTGCATATGTGTCTAAAGGGAAGCTAGTTATAAACTTACTTATTTATAATGTGGTTGCCTAACATGTTTGATAACTTAGACATAAAATAGGAAGATATAATATTTCTTTTGGTTTCTTATCTTGTTAAAATGTTAGGAGACATAATTTTAGGAATATAATATTAAACCAAGATAACAAAGTATTTAATAGTCTACTTTTTTACTTTTGTCTTACTTAACTGATGAAAACGGATAGAATTCTACTCTGTCAGAAGGTTAAAGTATTTGAGAATTGCATTGTTTCAGCTCCGATGCATCCAGGATTCAGAATTAATTCTTGTAAGGCTAAGTCACATGTAATTAATATTGTTCTGACACACTTCACTTTGGTTCAAACAGGAGTCAGTGTGTGAAAAGGTGTACCAGGAGGATTGGTACTTGGCTCACTTTTGTCGTTTATCTCTTCTGGAGCTCAGTGTTCTCTTCCACAAAATGAGGGTAGCTCAAACAATCTCTACTCCTCCTTTAGCTGCTGACATGCCATAACACCAACATATATACTATCAGAAGAAGTAAGGAAATTGAGTCTGCTAGAATGTAGTGGATTTGGAGAGCTTTAATGATACATAAAATACAAAAGCTTTTATTATTTAGAATAATAGGAATTAAAAATAAGAAAATACCTTTATCTCTCTCTCATCCAGTCCCTTCACCCCAGTTCTCAGGAAATTGAGCAGAAGCTACCAAAAGGTGTCTGCACAATTGAATATAAAACATTAGGAAGCTGTTTTATTTTTTTTTTCGCATCAAATAATTTTTGCCTTCATTCTCTTTCCATATTATCCATAAAATCTAATGGGCTGATGATGAAAAAAATGAGTATTTAAAATATGTATGTTTATTAATAATATTTAACTCCCCATCTGCCCCCCCCACACACACACACTTAATTGTGTGTGCTTATCTCTAATGCATTAACTGACAGGAGGCAGTGGGAGAGCAATAAACATAAGTTGCCTTCATGTCTTGAGGGCTTTTCCCAGCAAAATGTCTAAGGTCCAAAAAGTCTTAAAAGGTGTACAGAGAAGATAAAAGAAGGGGCTATAAGAACATAACATCCTAAAGGGGAAAAAGTGACCATGAGCCTAAAAAGATATGATCTCTTGATGGGTGAGAGGTAGAAAAGGAGAATTGTAAAAGTCCTCCATCCAGAAGTAACATGAGTTCTGGTGCACAGGACCACTGCACGGGGCTGATGAGGATGTGAGGTGGAAATTCTGTACGGCACAGCTGGACATGGGACACCATAGGTGACCCCAAAGAAGACTCCTGTGACGTAAACGTGAGGGAGAAGTAACAGGTTATTTCTCACCTGAATAGCATAACAACTAAAGAAAATTGAATTTCTAATTAGAGGTTTATCCAAAAGAAATTTCTGGGACCTAATAATTTCATTGGTGAGTCTTATGAAATACTTAAAGAAAACTAACATCCATTCGATACAATTTCTTCCAGAAAATAGAAGATGAAGATACATTTCCCAATCATTTTTTGAAGCTGGTATTACTCTGGTATCAAAGCCAGACAAAGACAAAAAAAAAAAAAAAACCACAAATGAAAAATTACAGACCGGTAATCCTCATGATTATACACACAAAAAACCTTAAGATCACATTAGGAAAAATACTTTTGTAACACATGAACATAAATATACCATGGACTGTGACCGTGATGCAAGGTTAGATCCATTATATTGATCTAAAATTGATCAATGTAATCTACCATATCAAAATACTTAAAGAAGAAAAGCCATATGATTGTACCAACTGAGCATACAATTGTGAAAATTCTTTTAGAAATTATTTATTTATTTTTACTGAGGTATAATTCACCTGACATTATAGAAATTGTGACAACTTTTCATTGTGATTTAAACTCTCAGAAAAAATAGGAATAGTGAGGATCTTTCTCAACTTAGTAAAGATCATCTAAAAAAAACCCTACAGGAGTGCCTGGGTGGCTCTGTCAGTTAAGCATCTGACTTTGGCTCAGGTCATGTTCTCATTGTTCATGAGTTCGAACCCTGCATTGGGCTCTGTGCTGACAGCTCAGAGCCTAGAGCCTGCTTCGGATTCTCTCTCTCTCTCTGTCTCTCTCTCTCTCTCTCTCTCTCTCTCAAAAATAAACATTAAAAAAAATACAGTCAACATTATACTTAATGATGAAAGATATAATGCTTGCTCCTAAGATTTGGAGTATGGTAAGGCTATACAGCATCAGTACCTTTATCCAACCTAGCACTAGAGATTGGCAGGAAATAAAAGGTATACACATGAAACAGAAAGAAATAAAACTTTCTATTAGGAGATAACATGATTGTCTCCATAGAAAGTCCCAAGGAATCTACAAAAAATTCCTAGAACTAATAAATGAGTTCAGCAGGGCCAAGAATACAAAATAAACATATAGAAGTCTATTATATTTCTGTATCCCAGCAATTAATGTATGGGCACCAAACTTAAAAATATTACATTGGGGCACCTGGGTGGCTCAGTCGGTTAAGCGACTTACTCGATTTTGGCTCAGGTCATGATCTCATTGTTCATGGAGTCGAGCCCCACATCACGTTCTGTGCTGATGAGCCTGCTTGAGATTGTCCCTCTCCCTCTCTCCCTGTCCCTCCCCTGCTTTCTCTCTCTTCTCTTTCTCTCTCTCAAAATAAATAAACTTAAAAAATATGATTCCATTTACAATCATTAAAATAAACAAAATACTTAGGTTGGAATTTTATAAAATATATGTGGGACCAGTTTGCTGGAAGCTGAAAATCTCTCAGGAAAGAAATCAGAGATTTTAAATGTTAAGAATTTGGAAAGACAAAAGGGTTTATAGATTACAGTTCTCAAATAATAAGTATCTCAGTTCTCCCTTACTAATACATGTTTAATGCAATTCCTATCTAAATCCCAGTGAGATATGTTGCAGATACAGAAGGAGAAAGGCAAAGGAACTAGAACTAAAACTTTTAAAGGTAAAGCATTTTCTGAGAAAGGGTCTAGGATAGCCAAAAACATCCTGAAATAGACAAAATAAGGGTGATCATTCTGCTTGTTGTTAAGACTTCTCACATAGCTACCGTCACCAAGAGCGTGTGGCATTACCAGAGGGACAGACATTGAGTCTCTCACCTTGTACAAAAATTAACTCACAATGAAACAAGAACTTAAATGTGAAATGTAACAATATAAGCCTTTTAGAAAAAAATACAAGATGACGTCTTCGGGTTATAGAGCTCAGCAACCCATGCTTCGTGTCACATTGAGGACCCCTGTGAGGAAAACAAGACCGTTTCGACTCCATCCAAAGTAAATGTGTTTTGCAAATGCTTCTGCTAAGAATATGAAATTCTGAAGAGAGCTGGGAGGAAAATTTGCAAACAGCATATGCGACGAAAAATTGATTATCTTAGAATATATAAAATTTCCAAACACTCAGTAGCAAAAACCTAATTATCCAGTTATGGTCAAAAGACATGATCAGATATTTCACCAAAGAGGATATACAGACGGCACACCAGCCGATAAAAAGATGTTCAACAATGTTAGCCATCAGAGAAATGCAGATTAAACACAGTGAAATATCATTACACACCTCTCAGGATGGCTGAGCTGAAAATCCGTGACAACACCAAATGTTGGTAAGGACGCAAAGAGACTAGCACAAGCTTACATCCGGGGTGGGAACATGAAATGTTACAACCACTCTAGAAAACAGTTGAGAAGTTTCCTTAAAGAAGTAAATGTGGGGGCACCTGGGTGGCTCAGTCGGTTAAGCAACCACCTCTTGGTTTTGGCTCAGGTCATGAACTCATGGTTTGTGTGTTTGAGCCCCCATGTCGGGCTCTGTGCTGACAGCACAGAACCTGCCTGGAATTCTCTCTTTCCCTCTCTGTCTGCCCCTCCCCTGCTTGCTCTCTCTCTCTGTCTCTGTCTCGCTCTCTCTCAAAATAAATAAACTTAAAACATAAAATGGAATAAAGAAGTAAATGTGGAACTGCCATACAATCCAGCACTCTTGATCTTCTATCACTGAGACATGAAAATTAATGTTTACGCAAAGGCTTGCGCATAAATGGTTATAACAGCTTTATTCATAATAGTACCAAACTGGAAACAGCCCAGTGGAGAAAGGATAAATAATCTGCAGTTTAACAGGGAACAAACCATTGACGCATGGAACAGCCTGGTTCTGTTTCTGTAACAGTCTTGAAATGACAAAATTATAGAAATGCAGAACAGGTTAGTAGTTGCCAGGAGTGGGAGGAAGGACAACGCATGATATCCTTGTGGAGATGGAAATTTCCCGAAACGTGACTGTTCTCCTGGTGTTACTGGGGGAAACCATAAAGGGCACAAGGGATCTCTCAGCATTATTTCTCACAATTGCTTGTGAATCTACAATTATCTCAAAGTAAAAAGTTTAATTATTAACATGAGTCAACTTGCTTATGTTTAGTCAGCCTGAATGTTTCAATTACTTTTAATACATAAAACCAAGCAAGGCAAAAATATGTGAATAAATATAACATGAGAAAAAAAATACCTTACCTATTATTCTAAAAATATGAATCAGAAGAGAGAAAAAACAAAATTAGTCTTCAAACCAAAACTCTGATAAGTATTTATTTCCGTGAATCCCTACATTAGGATGCATTTGTATAATAGCATAACAAATGAAATTTTAAATCCCATAGCTAATCAGCTTGCTTCAGGCTGAACCCTCTGAGTGGTACCTAGACAGTGGTCATTCAGTATTTTCCAAGGTACGTGTGTGTGTGTGTGTGTGTGTGTGTGTGTGTGTGTAAATAAAAAAAAATCAAGAATATCTTGCCAAATGCTGAGGGTGATGCAGAAGAAGGCATTCTGGGTACCTGACCTCAGAGAGCTCACCAGGCATCTAAAGATATTGAGAATATATTTTGAATTATGTTTACTTATCGAAACATACGTTCTCATTTCCTGATGGTCTACCAGTGAACACTAATCCTGAATCACAAGTTGCTCATGACTGTGAATGCCCCAGGTGTGTAAAAGCCACCTTTTACTATGTAACTTATTAAAATGTCAATGGATATAAGCTTTCTTATATTCCCCACACCCCTGCCATTGTATGTGTTGAACCAGATCTGTTTGCTCTTCCCTGATTAAGAGCTTATTTTTCTGGACTGAAAATATGGGCAGAATGAAGAGCTCTGTTCTGTTTTCAAACAAAACCAACCAACTGACCAACCAACCAAACAAACAAACAAAAAAGCAAAAAAATATCCACTGTAAAGACAATCTTAGATGTCCTGGTGGGACAAAATGTTTATGAAAGGAAGGAAAGAAGTGAAGCTAAGATTCTTCCAGAAGACGGGGTAAGACTGAGAGAAGGACATGTCCACTGCTCTGCTGGCTCCAGGGTGGACCAGGTTGGCCTCTCCCAGTAACAAAAAGCTACACTAGTCAAGTAAAGTCAAATACATCAGAGAATTCATAATTTTGGAGATGTTTTACGTTTAATATGAAGGAATGTTGGATTTTTATTTTGAAATATGATGCTATAGCTCCAGTAAACTATATGCACATATTTTACACACACACACACGCACACACACTAAAAATTGCAATCATAAACACAGAATTGCAATATTCTTGTCTAGTTAATAGATTAAATTTATGAAAGAAGCATAAAACTGTTGAGTCCTTTAGCATTTTGAAAAATAACTTTTTATTACTCTTCAAAAAAGTATAGCAAAAGAACTAAAGCAAGAAAAAGCCAATTTAGGTTGAAATTTATCTCTATCAATGCAGATAAATTCTTTACACAGAAACTGAAAATATGTGCATACATATGCCTGATGTGGGGCACAAGGTTTCTGTTGGTGCATCTTCTTGTAGATATGTTCTTGAGTTGGGGTCTTGGCGACAGAGACCAGAGGTGAAGGTTGATATCAGAGCACAATCTCACTCCGAGTGGGTTTCTCTTCCAGGTTTGCCTTTTGGAGGAAAGTTATGCAAAACATTTTGTAGAACTTATACAGACTTACCACATCTTCAAGGTAATCTCTGTAGGCTTGATTGATCAAATACAGAAATTGAGGTTGGATATGGCATCTACAATTAATATACAAATCAATTGACTGACTTAGCTGTTCACATTCAGGCTAAAAATGTGTTTTATTTGAAGTGACACATTTCAAACCTGATATTCCTCTAACAAATATCATTGAAAATCTGACTCGTAATGTTCAGCTTTTTGTAGAAAAATTACATTAAAACAGATATGGGCACAATTTATATAATTTCTCAATAAATTTTTCAAAATCTGTGGATCCCGTAGAAGGGACAGATAATGCTCTACATGTAAGAGGCCACCCTCGTCTTCCCTTCCTATCCCCAGCCGCCTCCCAGCAAAGATAACCCCTCGTAAGACTTCTGTTACTGCTGTACCAATTGTCTTTTTTTGAAGTTCTACAAATGGAATCATGTTGTCTGAATTCTTTTGCTCAACATTGTTTGTGAAATTTGTTTATACTTTGTGTCTAATTATGACTTCAGGATTCTCCATGGCTAGATAGTGTTCTGTGGTATGAATATAATACAATTTATTTATGCTCTTGATGAGTATTTAGGTAGTGTCCCATTATGAGATATTACAGGTATGATTGTTATAAATATTCCAGTTAGGTTTGTTGTTGCTTTTGAACACATGCGTGCATGTCTGTGGACCCGATACACCCCGAGGTGGAAGAAATGTCTGGTCTGGAGAGTCTGTACGTTCAGCTATAGTTGATAGGACTCAATGGTTTTCGAAAGTAGCCAAATCAATTCACATTCACATCATTAGTATCTGAGTGTTCTGGCAGTTCCATACAGCTGTCAACCTTTAATACTAGTATTTTCCTTTTGTTTCCTTTTAAACATACTTGTAGGTATATAAAAATGCCCCCCTTTTTCTTTTGCGTTTCTTTAGTTCTCATGTTTTCTTTTTAAATAAGAATACACATAAAACTCACATTTAGTCAATAATTCAATGATATACCTTGAAAACTTTTATTTGTATATTCTTATAACAAAAAATCATAAAATTATATTTAATATGCAGAGAGACTGCGTACTATGAAAACATTTCATCTCTTTTTCCTATCTTCTTATATTTCATTAAATCAGAGGAGGTAAAATCTTGACATTAGCGGTTTTAGAAAGTTCTTAGGGACTGATTCACAGTAATCTTTGAGAAGACAGGATTCATCGAACTACATAAATGACCTTTGATCAAGGGATGTCTCAGTTTTGCTGACCTCAAGTTTTGTTTGTATGTTTGTTTTAATTTATCTATGGGACATGAGCTGTGGTTACCTGGATGCAAGTGTTTGGTGTGTGAGAAGAGTCTTTCCTGGGTGATCATGAGAACTTTCCTGGCGAGGTGCACCTAAACTTTATATTTTTGAGCTGACTCTTCCTCCCACAGAATTTTCCTTTCATTGATCCCTTGACATATTGATGTTTTACAGGCAAAAGAAAAAAAATAAAGTCTCAAAGTTTTGGCAAAAAAAAAAATACAGAGTTTGATCTTGACGTTCCAATGTTGATTATTTCCATTTGGTCACAAATTCTGCCTGTGACTTGGGACTTTATGTAATGTAATCATTACTTTTCCCCTAATTGTTTTTAATTTGTTGACTGTAAACATTACAGAAATCTGACAAATAAAGCATCTTAATACGGTACTTATACAGTGTGGTCACCATGGCCACATATATGCATATGTGGAAGCTTTAGACATTTGAAGCATTTTTTTAAAAACTTTTTTTTTTAATGTTTACTTTTGAGAGAGAGGGAGAGACAGATTGTGAGTGGTGGATAGTCAGAGAGAAAGGGAGCCACAGAATCCGAAGCAGGTTCCAGGCTCTGAGCTGTCAGCACAGAGCCCAACACGGGGCTCGAACCCACAAACGGTGAGATCAGACCTGAGCTGAAGTCGGCTGCTTAACCGACTGAGCCACCCAGGTGCCCCTGAAGCATTTATTTTTATGTTATGAGGAGAATTGCGTGCTCTCCCAGAGGTCTTAGGGCAGAAATTTCCAAATGTACTGACTTAGAATATTAGATTTGGACCCAATAAAGGCTTTAGACTTGGAAAAACATCAAAGTATGAACAGTAGTAAAAAATAATGTGGTATTGCATTGCGGCTGGCTGCTTACCTGAGATGTAGCCGAGAGTGAAACATGCAGATCACCAGTGATGTGTGTGGTTTCAGTTATAGTATGTAATATCTTTTTTCTGTTGATGCTCAAGATTCATGTCATATAAAGAAAGAGTAATTGTCATTCAGTTTCTGTTTCTAAACTGCCATAACAACATAGTATAAAATTACATTTTGTAAAATTGTTTAAATTATTTGATATGTTGTTACTCACCTCTCTAACAAGAGACTTGGGAATCTTCACAAAGTGATTATCTACCTATTTATTTAGCAACCTTGACATCAAACACAATGTTAGGTGCATACTAGGTGTTTGAGAAATGTTATTTGTCTATACAAGTTCGTATCTCTTCAGGGCTATCTAGTTATATTGCAAACCACTCACGAATCAACTCTTCCTCTGACTGAATGATCCATTACCTGATTGCTCATGAGAATTCGTATTTGAAAAAATAAAACTTAGCATCAAATAAATGTTAGTTGTTTAAACGAATACTTGAAAACAGAACAGCGTTCTTACCTCTGAATATTCTATTTGTGACTTCAAACCAGTGCTAAGGAAACTTATAATACGTGGTTATAAATGTGTCAGGTGGAAATTTTTTCTCTTCTTCCCTTGTAGGTTCTGCGGCTGACCTAATAACTGAAATGACACAAGACAGATTAACAGGAGAAAAACAAATCCAATTACTCACAGAAGAATGCCCCAGAGGGACAAGATGCTCAAAGGCAGTCAGGCAGTTGAGGCTTATGGGTGGTCCTGAGCTAAGGAAAAGGGGCGGAGCTCAGAGAGGCAAAGACAAGTCTCAGAAAGATGAAGAGAGCACATGTTAAGTAAACATATCTATGTATCCATAAATATAAATTATACACACACACACACACGCACATATATATGTATATATATATTTGCTGTGCCAGAAGTCTCTCTGATATAAAAAGCTCTCTCTGGTTTAGCTGTCTTTCTGGTACAGGCCCCCTTGTCTATATTTTTTCAGGCATTTAAGACAGAGGAGAATAAAAAGCTCTTCCTGAGTCTGCTGGGCCATGATTGTCTTTGGCTCAGAATAATCCACATACCAAAGTGGCATATTTGGGGGAGGCTTCTTCTGAACCCCTTCAAATGTATATTGAAGCAATTAGGTAAACTTTCAGTGAGTTTTTTTTTTTTAATTTTTTTTAATGCTTATTTATTTGGGGGAGAGAGAAAATGAGCAAGGGAGAGGCAGAGAGAGAGGGAGACACAGAATCTGAAGCAGGCTCCAGACTCTGAGCTGTCAGTGCAGAGCCTGACGCGGGGCTCGAACTTGTGAACCCGAGATCATGACCTGAGCCGAAGTCAGACGTTCAACCGCCTGAGCCCCCCAGGCACCCCTCAGTGAGGTTTTGAGGTAGGCCCTGGAAAGAGGGATTATTTGGAGATGAAAGAACTCTGGCTCTACCCCCATCCCCAGAAGAGAGACAGCAGGGCCTTCTTCCATGTGTGACCTAGAAAGTGCACTGTGGAAAAATTGACGGAGCAGGTACGAGGCGGCAATCCCTCGTGTCCTACACTGCGATCCTTGTCTGACCACGTTGGACCCTCTGCTTCAGGTTTGGTGATTAGTCTCCATTCTTTGTCTGTCTTGCAAAGCACTTGAACCTATAAATCTAGGGGATAGCAGTTTGATAAAGTGATCTTTATTTTTCACATACTCTACCAAGTTTCTTCACTACTATTTGACCAAACGTCAATTACTGGTAAGTATCAAGGGCCAGCCTGCTTATTTCCTATAACTGACCACATGCCTTCTAGAAGCTTGAAGAATGTATTTCAGACTTCTAGGTCCCCACTTCATGTTTTAGGCTCTAAACCCAACCATAGATATTATTTATTTTCATCTCTCAAGAGACCCTCGCTGATGGTTCCTTCTCCGGGACGGTCCTTTCTTCTTGTTTAGCATAATCCACGTGCTTTCTCTACGATCTCTTCTCAAAATATTTATTACAATTTCACCTTTGCCTTTCATTTGCGTCCCAAATGCAGCATTTTAATTGCAACAGAGACTGACCAGGCTACCTTTCTAAACATGATCTGAGGTGGTGCCTGGTGTGAAAAGCCCGGAAGGCCAAGTTCGCTTTGTTGTTGTGGTTTCTTCCTCCAGGTGGCTCTAACCCTGAGCCTCAGATGAAACGCAAAACATGTAAGTCATACAGTAGTCATTGTTCCTTTGTATTTTTAATGAAAGTATTTACTTTCACTGAAAAGAGTTTGCAGTTTATTAAAATACTGAAATGCAGTGATATAAGCCAAACTTACTATACAAATAAGCTTACTGAAGTCTACTCTATACTCTTAGAAATACGGTATGCATATTCAGGTCCCAAAAGTCAGTGGCGGCTGGTGAAGCACCAAGGGGCTGATCCTCCCAGGAGTGAGGGGAACTCGGTCTCCCCCGAGGCGGTAAGGTGGACAGAGTCCCCCGTGGTTGTTTTTAAGCCACTCCGTTTGGGGAGGTACAGCAACAGATAACGAAGACAGCTACTTTTCAGACTTATCATTTCATTTAGTATTTTAGCGAACATTTAACAGAAAGCGTGGGCCCAGGCCATGGCAGAGAGCTCCGTTTTCACCAACATCACCAGGAAGGACCTCTCTTGCAACTGACTAACGGATTCTCTTTTGAATATTACAATTTTGTAACCACATTTCAGGCTATTATGTAATTGTATCACCAAGTGCTGATTATGGCTTTCAGTGTTCCCTATCAATTCTTTACTGCCATCGTATTCTCATTTCAAGCTTTAAATTCTATTTATTTCAACGATATCAGTGATCCTTTGAAGGTGAATAAATGGTAATACAAGGACTTACGCTGTTACCTACAAATAATGATTAAGGGCAGAACCTCATTTTGCAAAAAAAAAAAAAGTCTGCAAATATTGGGTATGGACATTTTCTAAGAATCAGGTTAATGGATCCCTTTAGAGTCTCTCAAATATTAAGGACCCAAGAAAGCCCCAGAAAAACTAACAAATCAGAGCAAGGGATGTTTCATAAAGTATCTGGAGAACTGTGGCACAAAACGGGGCAGCTGACTTTTAAGAAGCAAACCAAAGGTCCGTAGTGGGAATGTAACCATAGGTTCAGTTATCCAGATGTCCCATCAGTGTACATTGGGTGCCCAGTATGTGCCCAGGGCCAGATAATTGAAACCACCTGGTAGTGCAGACCAAACCCTAACTCCAGCTACTACGCTTACCCGTCCATCCTGATTCTGACTGTAGCACCCACTGTGCACAGATGCAGGGGGAGCCCCGAGGACAGCAGGTGCACACTCCCTGGGGAGGGCATCATCCTAGGTGAGGCCGGAGGGTGAGGAGAAGGTAGACCAGCAAACCCAAGAAGGAAGGGGGGGGGGGGCTGTTTCAGCGGAGAGAGCCGCGAGAGCAAGTGATGGAGAACATGCTAGAGACCCCAGACTCAGGGTGACCTGGGGACCCCGTGCACACAGGGAGAGGCTGTAAATGACATGTGGACAGAACAGATTGAAGCTCTGCTGTGTTTATTCCCGTACATCTGCTCCTATCCGGTTCCTAATATAACCAGAAGAAAAGCAGGAAATCCCGAACTTCTAATCGAAAATAACACTCCTCCTACTTCTTTTAGTTAGGAATGGGCCATTCACTAGAAAGAGCACAGAAGCTACTCTTTACAGATTTTGATGTTCAGTTTATCGATTGCTTTATTATAATTTAAAAGGAATTGACCTTTTTAAAATCACATAATCATAATATGCCCTGTTTTGTCAAAATTATATTTTATAAGCTTATCAATGAGTCAATAGTGTGTCCCCATGTAAGTTGTACATAAAGCAGAAAGTAGGTCCTGGGACAATTAAACCTGAGGTAAGTGGGGAATGTTCTTACCCTGGAAAGTTCTAATAATTCAGACTGAAGTACTCCTGAGAGATTCAAGGTTTGTAATGTTTTTTTAGGAACATGGTAAGTGAGGCTTCAAGTCTTAAATATATGACTTTATTTACAATCACAAAACGGTAATCGCTGTTTATTATATTTGTTTTAAAATTTGTTCCTGATGCAGGAACATAAATCACGGGTTACCTCAGTTTTACCACTGACAAATCTAATTACTACATAATATTTACACTCTCGTTGCTTCATTAATTACATACAAAGCCTATATTTTAACACTTCTGAGAGCTTAATTTGCACTTAAATCATAGCACTCGTATTTATCTTACTCGTCTTGAGTTGCAGGTCGTTAAATATTGAATATGTTATAATATTGCGGGATAGCTCACTGCACTAGGCAAATGGCATTCCTTTTTTCCTCCTCTTCAACGACTTTGCCTGCCCAAGTGGTTCAGAAGTGCCTTCCCTTTGTGGCAACAAGCCTGAGGGATGGATGAGGGCAGGGATACAGAAGATATCGATAAATATTTTAAGAGCAACTCAATGAGTGAGCAAATAAATTAGTATTGTTTGAGGAGTGTAGCTGTCTAATGTTACATGCTGACACACAGAATTATAAGACCAAGAAGTACCAAAATAAGCCCCCAGGGCTGAGGTGAGATACCGTTTAAGTGCTTTAGGATTACATCAGAAATTGACTTTCCACTTGGAAGACACAGGTGCTGGTTCCTGTCACACTCTGAGAGGCCGGCACGCGCTGTCACGCACACGTGGAAAGGAGTGACATCAGCAAGACGGGCCAGTGGTCCCGTGCTCATGTTCCCCTGTCAGCCACGATACCGTGGCATCTGTCCAGAACAACAGTGCTGCACGGGAGCCCTGGGGGCCAGGAGGATGTGACCCCTCAGTACGGTCCCCGGCCAACAAGAGCCATTTTGAGGAGTCAAGCTCTCGCTCAGGTGGCTGACTTGCCCCCTGGAGACCGGAACCAGCTCCCACCCTGAGGACCGGGCTATGCCCCATTTGACCTTGGTTCTGTCAATATGCCAAGGGACCCGGAGGAGTCACGCCCATCCACGCATGGGGCGATAGGTGTGTGGACACTGACCGTGGACCCTCCAGTGACCGTACGGCTGCTCTGGTCCTCCTGGTGTAGTCTGGGAGCCCTGGAGGTGAACCCACCAAACTCGGCCAAGCTGTACTTTCGGAAAGGGCCCTGTAACTGGGTTTGGCTGTCCCAGCCACAGTGAGCTTACAGCCTTGATGGCACGGGGACCTTGCAGGAGACACTCGCATGTGCACCACTGGCGATCCCAAAAGGATGCCACATGCAGCCCCGGCCTTCTCACCACTGTAGTCGGGCCACAATCCTGAAGACCCAGGGCCCAGCAGGAGATGTGCCCGTCATTGCCCCAGGGATTCTGAAGGGCCCCACCCTCAGCTCCAGCCCCTCTCAGACACAGTCCAGGGCAGCCCCGCCCACCCAGGGACCCATCCAGTGGCCAAAGAGCAGCCCTCCAGGGACCCAGCAGACCTCACACACATCCACACACCCAAAGGCCTGCTGGCCGAGGCTCCCACTGCACCCTGACTGGGACTGTAGTCCCAGGGGCACCCCACTAAGCGAGGCAGTGGAGACGGTCTCATTCATCCCGGGACTAGAGAGCACCCGTGTCCCCCTGAGTGCCTGGTAAGAAGCCCGCTCACCGAAGCTCCCACTGAAGACCCGGCAACGACCTTGTAACTGCCTCCAGCCCAGCACAACCCAAGTTCTCGAAGTAATCCTGTCGGCCCACAGAGGAGGAGATGTTCAGAGTGGTGCAAATATACTCTCTGATGCCATAACGATGGATACATGTCATTATACGTCTGTCTGCACCCCGGGAATGGGTGACCCCAAGAGTGAGCTGTAATGTATACAGTGGGCTGTGTGTGACTGAGATGTGCCAGTCATAACAAATACACGTCTCTGCTAGGCAGAGTTGATAAAGGGGGAGACTGTATGTGTGGTCATGGTGGACACATGGGTATCTTGGTACCCTCTTCTAAATTTGGCTGTCAACATTACATTGCTCTAAATAAAGCCTTAATGATAACAATAATAATAATGATAATAATTTGAAAACCCTGTGGCAGTAAAATTCAACTTACTCCTGCCTCGATTTCTTATCTCCTATATTTCTCATCTCCATCTTTTATAAATTCACAAAAACTTGTTAATGTTTCATTAAGTTCTCCATGTATTTTAAGGAGATGGGAAGCAAATATGTAATTAACCCTTTCCAGTAGTCTCATTTTTCCCTGCATTGTTGCGTATCCATTGGTATCATCAATAATTACCACGTCGATATTTCCCCTAGTTCGAGTCTGCTGGGTACATCTTCCTGAAGCTTGTCTCTGTCTGAAGTGTCTTAATTTGTATTCATTGTTAAAGGATATTTTTTGAAAAATACAGAATTCTAGTGGACATTTTTAATCAGCACTTTAAATATATAATTCCATTATCTTCTGTCTTCTATATTTTCTGGTGAGAAGTCAGCTGTAATTTTATTGTTAATCCTGTGAGCACAATGTATCTTTTTTCAATTTTCTCTAGTCCCTTCTATTTTTTATTTCTATTTTTTTAATGTAAATCCAAGTTAGTTAACATATGGCGTAGTGAGGATTTCAGGAATAGAATTTAGTGATATATCTCTCATATATGACACCCAGCGCTCATCCCAACAAGAGCCCTGTTTAATCCCCATCAGCCATTTAGCCCATTCCCCCACCAGCTCCCCTCCGGCAGCCCTCAGTTTGTTCTCTGTATTTAAGAGTCTCTTGAGGTTTGTCTCCTTCTCTGTTTTTATATTATCTTTGTTTCCCTTCCCCAGTGTTCATCTGTTTTGTGTCTTAAATTCCACATATGAGTGAAGTCACATGATATTTGTCTTTCTCTGACTGGCTAATTTCACTTAGCATAATACCCTCCAGTTCCATCCACATAGTTGCAGATGGCAAGATTTCATTCTTTTTGATCTCTCCAGGTGCTTTTAATTGTTGTTGATGTCAGTCTTTTTGTGTGTTTGTTTTTGCTTTTCTTTGTTTAAAAACATTTTTTTGAGTATGGGGCCCCTGAGTGGCTCAGTCGGTTAAGCATGCAACTCTTGGTTCCGGCTCAGGTCATGATCCCACAGGTCATTAGTTCGAGCCCCGCATCAAACTCCGTGCTGATCATGTGGAGGCTGCTTGGGATTCTGTCTCTCCCTCTCTCTCTGCCCCTCCCTCGCTTGTGCTCTCTCTCTCTCTCTCTCTCTCTCAAAATAAATAAGTGAGCTTAAAAAATTTTTGAGTATAGTTGATGCACACCATTAGATGAGTTTCAGGGGTACGATGTAGTGATTGGACAAGTTTATACATGATGCTGTGTTCGCTGCGGGGATGGCTACTATCTGCCATCACACATCACTGTTGCAGTACCACTGGCTGCATTCCTTATGCTGTGGCCTTTATTCCTGTGACTTACCCATTCGACAACTGGAAGCCCGTGTCTCCCTCTCTTTCACCCATTTGTCCCACCCCTGACCCTCCTAACCTCGGACAACCATCAGTTTGTTCTCTGTATTAATAGGTCTCATTCTGCTTTCTGTGCATTTGTTTATTCATTTGTTTTGTGTTTAGATTCCACAGGTGAACGAAATCCTATGGTATTTGTCATTCTCATTCTTATTTCACCTAGCATAATGGCCTCCAGGTCCATCCACGTTATTGTAAATGGGATAGTCTCATCCTTTTTTCATGGCTGTGTCATAGTCGTGTGTGTGTGTGTGTGTGTGTGTGTGTGCCACATCGTTTTATCCATTCATCTGTCAGTGGACACTTGGGTTGCTTCTATAACTTGGCTATTATAAATAATGCAAAAATGCTACAATAAACATAGGGGTGCATATATTTTTGAATTTGTGTTTTCATCGTCTTGGGTAAATACCCAGTAGTGAATCACTGCAGCAAATGGTAGTTCTATTTTTGATTTTTTGAGGAACCTCTGTACTGTTTCCCACAGTGGCTACACCACTTTACATTCCCACCAACAGTGCACGAGGGTTCCTTTTATTGTTGCTTTCCTCTATCTTTGTCTGCGGTGTGACTGGTGAGGTATCTCAGTGTGGTTTTCTTTGCATTTATGCTAGTTGGAGATTGCTGGGTGTCATCAATCTTGGAAAACTCATATGCATTATCTTTTATAATATGTCTCCTCCATATTCTCTACCTTTAGTCCTTCAAAAATATAGACTTCTGTTTTTCATTTTGATGTTACCCCATATGTCTCAGACATAATTTTATTTTTTTATGGTTTGTTTATTATGGACCAGTCCTCAAGGTACCTTAATTTCTTTCTTTTTTTAAATTTTTTATTTTTTAGAGAGAGAGAGCGAGCATGAGTGGGGAAGAGGAGCAGAGAGAGAGAGAGAGAGAGAGAGAATCTTAAGCAGACTCCAAGCGAAGCTCAATGCCATCACCTGGGATCATGACCAGAGCTGAAATCAAGACTCAAATTCTCAACCAACGGAGATACCCAGGCACCCCTAAGGTACCCTAATTTCTGCAGCTAAGTCTAGTCCATACCTAAACTCATTGAATGGTATATTCATTTTTGATATTTTATCTTTTAGCTCTAGAATGTCCAGTTAATTTGTTTTAAAGTTTGCAACACTCTAGTAAATTCCTCAGATGTCCACACATTTTGTCTCCTTTTCTACTAATCCCTTCTACATATTTATAATAGCTATTGTAAGGCCTTGTGTAGAATCCAATAGCTGGGTATTTTGTGAATCTGCTTCTATTGGCTACTTTTTCCCCCCGATCATATATTTTCTCATTGTTTACAAATATGTTATATTTTGTAAATGTGTCCTGGGCATGTATAAGAAGACAGTAGAAAGCATACTAAATAATATTTGCAGACTCAATGGCATGGGGAATTACTCCTGTCAGGCCACTGGGATCCGGGTTGGGCTGAGTCCATCGATAGCACTGTTTAGTGGACTTAGGCTCTGTTGCATCTTTCACGCACCACCATTTTCAAATGTTTCAAGGGTAGATAATACTCTGTCTTTGGTAACGTTTTGTACCTGATCATCAGGGAGATGTCAGAGTGCGATCTCTACTTTTTAGTCCAGATTTTGGGTAGCTGGGAGGGAGTCGCTTTTTCTCCAGTGAAGCCTCCTTCTTTCTGTTCTCAGTAAAAAAAATTCTTTCCAATTTGATGACTTGGTCCCAGACCTTTGTGTCCTGCTTCTATAGCTGGTGAAGGTCCCTAGTCAGTATGCCACCATTGGCTCAATGAGAGCCTTGAGCTCTTAGTTGATATTTCTCTCCCTGTCCCATCCTAAACCCAACCTTTAGGATACCATTATACCGAGAACCTCAACACCCTTGCTGTGGTCTAAATGCTTGTATCCCTCCAAAATTCTTATATTAAAAATCCATTGCCCAAAGTGATTACATTCAGAGGTGGGGACTTTGGTATGAGATGAGGTCCTGAGGGCTGAGCCCTCAATGATGAGGCTACCATCACCGTAAAAGAGACCCCAGTGAGATCCCATCTCCTTCCTCCATCTGAGGTATAATGGAAAGTCTGTGACCTCCTTCATCCACGCCAGCACACTGATCTTCTACTTCTGGCCTCCACAACTGTAAGGAATGCATTTCTGTCATTTATAAGCCACTCAGTGTGTGGCATTTGTCATAGCGGCTCAAAAGGACAAAGACGACCCTCCATCTTGTGCGGATATCTTTCTCAGGCCTTTTGCTCTTCCCCCAGCCTTCATCACATCACTTTGCAGGGATAAGTGGCTTTTGAGAAGGAATTAGTAAGTGCATTCAAATCAGATGTTTGGCTTCTCTGGATTTTCATCCTCCAGGCTCACTCATGTCACATTAAAACCTTGCTACAACGGAAAGCATTTCTTCTCACCCAGCCCCTATTGTGTATTTGCCTTCCTAATCTTGTGCCATCCCATGTGGAACTCGCTTCTCTCAAGAAGTGCTCATCCTTTTTTGAAATTTAGTTTTTTTCACATCCATTGCATCATCACACTTCTGGTGAGGTCCCCAAAATTATGAATTTTCAGGCTGTCTAGCTTTCCCCCTTTGTTGGTGTGGTGCGGTGGTCTCTTGAGATTTTCTGTATCCTGACTGGAGTATAATTTATTTATTTTTAACCTTTTATTGTCCCTATATATAAGGTGCATTTCTTACAAGAAACTTAAGGAGTTCTTCCCCTTTTAAGATTTGTGATTGTTTTTCTTTTTAATGATTTATGCACTTTACATACTAACTTCACCACAGACTCCTTAATTTTGAATTCTTAGCTCCCCTTGATCTCTCCCTGACTTTGAAATTTTGTTTTCCTTGCTGGGTTTTGTGCTTAAATATGTATTGTTTTTAGAACAAGACAGTTTTATAACTAATTGACTAGATCAATGACTGAATAACCCATTTGATTTTATATAAAGAGATTTTTTTGTGTGTGAGGTGACCACAAAGGACGTGTAGAAATGACTTGTATCCCCCCCAAAAAAAATGACTTGTATCCTCTGTAAAATGTATGCACATTCATTAGCTTAGGAGAAGTGGAATCATTGTCAAAGCTCTCCTCCATCCTTTTCTTTTATCTCTCAAGAACTTATTTAGTCTTTACAGATAACCCTCTTCTCACCAGGGAGATGGTCACTGACAGAAACGTGTGGATGTTCACAGTGAGGGTTCTGATGAAGAAACACCTGGGTCCGTATAGTGCTTTCCTGTTGCCACTGTGGCAAATTACCACAAACTTAGTGGCTTAACACAGTTTTTAAAAAATCTTACATCCTGTAGACCGGAACAGTGACATGGGTCTCATTGGGCTGAAATGAAGTTTGGCGGGGTGCATTAATTTCTGGAGGATCTCAGGGAGACGCTGTTGCCTTGCCTTTTCCATCTTCTAGAGGCCACACCTCTCTCTGGTGTATGCCCTCATCCCCCACCTACACAGCCCACAGGGGAAGGTTGGGTTCTTCCCACAGAGTGTCACTCTGACTTCCTGTTCTGAATATACCTTTTCAGGATCACTCTGGTAGTCCGGGATGATCTCCCTATTTTAAGGTCAGCTGATTGCCAACCTTAATTCCACTGACAATTCCCGTTGCCATGCCATCTCCCATATACGTAGGTTCCAGATCTTAGGATGTAGGCATCTTTGCGGGGTGATTATTGTACCCGCTGCAGTCACATCCTGACGTCAGACTAGGACCAGCATCCTGGCTCCAGCTCTGAGAATTTGTCCCCAGGATTATACCTTTTAAAGCGTCAGTTTCCTTACTTTTAATGTGGGGATAACCACCTTAGCTTTGCTTATTTGTTGTCAGGAAGTAATGGGGTAATATAAGTGAAGTGTTTAGTGTAGAACTTAACATACAAGATAGTCAATGAATATTAGTCACACTGTTATTGATAATAAACACAACTAGAGGATGAAGATACAAGAAAAATATCCCTAACTTTCTGCAGTTGAGATGGGCAAGTTCAGGAAGCCTAAGAAGGCGGTCCTGGTCCTGGCCAGATGCCACTCCGGCTGCAGAAAACATCGTGATGAACATTGATAATGGCACCTCAGACCGTCCCTACAGCCATGCTCTGGTGGCTGGAATTAACCACTCTCCCTGCAAGGTGACAGCTGCCCTGGGCCAGAAGAAAATGGCCAAGAGGTCAAAGATCAAGTCTTTTGTGACAGTTTATAACTACAGTCACTTCATGCCCACAAGGTGCTCTGTGTATATCCCCTTGGACAGAACAGAGACTCTGTTCTTAAACACACGGCCTGAGGAGAGGCCAAGGTCAAGTTCAAGGACAGATGCGAGACCATCAAGGACAGATGGTTCCAGAAGCTGCGGTTTTAGACTCTTTTGTTTTGATCATTAAGAATACCAAAAAAAAAAAAAAAAAGGAAAAGGGAAGGGAATAGAAGAGAAAAAAAAAAAAAAACGAGAAAAGAAAACAAAAGAAGAGAAAAGAAAGAAAAATATCCTTAAGGATATATACATTTTTAGCTATCTCTCCTGAATTTTTATAATTTGCTAATTAGCTACAAATAGTTAGGGTAAAGGTATCTGGGGAATGCTTGAATGTAATTTTGAGGGGTATGTGATGAGCGTGTTTTTTGCAGTTTAGTCCCGTAGATACAATGGATAATGATAAAAACACTGGGGTATTTAGCAATATTTCTATTACCGCAGAGCTCAACAGCGTGGATGGGCCCATGGAATGCTAATCACTGTCCGGACAGACCCTGTGGACATTTCAAGGATGCCAACACCACGGTGGCATCTGTCACGGAAACAGATGCTATTTGCATCTGTTTCCTGTGACAGTCACTGAAGATGGCAGAGGAAAAAAAATTCACACAGGCCCGCTCAAACATTCAAAAACATATTTGGCTTGTCAATCCGCTTTTTAAAAATTATTGTAAGAGAGGAGATTTATAGGAAACACAAATTTTAAGCAACCAAGAAATATGTTTTTTTTCAGAATTTACCTGTGAATACATATAATGTGTCTACTGTGTAATCACTTGCTCTCAGTGAATTCTAAAAGACAGTATTTTTAAGCAAAAGGAGAAGGGAAAGGAAATGATAGTTCTTTCACTTTAAAACGTGCATTAGAGTTATTGACCAAATTTATCATTTATTGTGTATTTGCAAATCAGTTTCTGTAAGATATGTTTACATAGAATAATATTGTACCTTCCATTTTTAAAGTTCATTTTTTTCCTAATGGCCTTGGTAACTCAGCTCCAACCCCATAGGAAATTTTTTTGTTAATATTTTTAGTTTGTTTGTTTATTTATTTATTTATTTATTTAGAGAGAGGGCGCTCAAGTGGGGGGAGGGGCAGAGAGAGAAGGAGAGAGAGAATCCCAAGCAGGCTCTGCACCATCAACGCAGAGCCCGACACGGGGCCCGAACCCACGAACCGTGACATCACAACCTGAGCTGAGATCAAAAGTCAGATGCTTAACTGACTGAGCCACCCAGGCAGGCCCCCGGCCACCACTTTTTTTTTTTTTTTTTTAATTTTAGGAATTTTTAAGTCAAATCAAAGATAGTTTGCTTCTCAAGCATCTGAGAAAATCCTAAGTTTGATTTTCCCAAGGGTTCTCCCTAAGTGATTTTTATCAGTCCTGGGTACAAGCTAGCCTGCAATAGTAATTTTTTTTTTTTTAATTTCACCCAGTCCAGCTATTCTATATGTAAAAATAACCATAGGACACCTTTAATGTTGGGGCATTATGACAATAACAGTTAAGAAAATGGCTGCATATGGAGTAAGAACTTTTTAATTGAGTTAAACATAATTTTATACAATAGCTATGAAGAGGGTATAGCAGATTTTGTTATGAGGCATTTGTTGATAAATAAATTATTTTCCTTTTAATTTGATGGAGCTCATCGCTACTGAACGAGCTCTCCTAAATATGCAGTGTATGCCAGAAGGTAACTTTCTTGTAACGTTCTGTCTGCATATTATACATACTGAAAACAGTCTCTACATCTCGTGTTTGATTCAATATCCTTTTAATCATCTTTACGATGGCTATTGCTGTCAATATGATTTGCAAGAATGATTCCTCTTGATTATATTTAGCTCTGGTAATGGCATCTACATCAGTTTGCATAACATTTTGGTTTCTCTAAGAATAGTCTGGGCTTCTCTGGAGATAGTAAATCCATGATGGCTACCCAAACAGAAAATAGCTTACATCTCTAAGCAGGGAAAAAAGAAAGATAACATGTAAGTAAATTCCTGTGGAAGATTTTTTAAATTTCCTACAGCAACCTGTGGTTGCTCACAGATCTATCTTCCCATTTCACTTCTTACCAGAAGAGTCAGACTGTGCTGTTCAGTCTAAAGATGTTCCTGAAAAACATGACATTAATTTGGAGACTAAACACATAGGTTAACATGCAGGCAAAGCTCTGTTTCTTTCTTTCTTTCTTTCTTTCTTTCTTTCTTTCTTTCTTTCTTTCTCTCTCTCTCTCTCTCTCTCTCTCTGTTTCTTTCTTTCTCTTTTAAATTTGCAATGCAAAGTCTCAAACAAATGTAATCCAAACTGACTTTAAAAATATAAACCTATAAGTACAGTTTAATACTTCAATCAAAACTCAGCTGGAACTCTTAATTAGAAAATAGTAAATTGGGGTACCTGGGTGGCTCAGTCAGTTAAGTGTCTGACTTTGGCTCGGGTCACGGTCTCACAGTTTGTGAAATCGAGCCCCGCATCAGGCTCTGTGCTGACAGCTCTGAGCCTGCAGCCTGCTTTGGATTCTGTGTCTCCTTCTCTCTCTGCCCCTCCCCCACTTGTACTGTGTCTCTCTCTGTCTCTCAAAAATAAATATATGTTAAAAAAAATTAAAAAAAGAAAATAGCAAATTAATTGTTCCATATTTAATATGAATGGATAAATGTATTCTTCCACTTTTTCCTCCTCCTAGAATTATATATATATATATATATATATATATATATGAGACACAATTGAATTATAAAAGACATAAAAGTATATGAAAATACGCTTACCCATTAATTAGAGCCCTCAAGTCTTATATAATCATTTATATATTCAGATTATCTAGTTTTGAAACAAAATATAAAATTAGTGATTAAAAGAATTACTTTAGAGAGAGCACAAGATTGTCCCATCAAGAATACCTTAGTTCTACTTGGATTTGAAAGTGTTAAAATATGAACCTTATATATGAATGCAGCACAAATATGAGTGTAAAAGGATGCTCTATTGGAGGTATAATTTGCTCTATTGGAGGTATAATGCAATTCAACACACATAAATAGTAATTATTATTTTTATTTTTTATCAAATTTCCCATTACTTTTTTTAAAAAAAAGTTTTGATTGCTTGAAATTTTCATTACAGTAAAAATGAATACAAATATTTCACTTTATATGCAGAATAATTTATGGTAACTTTAAAAAAGTTAGATGTCTCATTATACAACATACCACTTTGCCCTAATATGTGAAGTTCATTAAACCTTCAAAAAATTTTACCAAGTATGAGATCATTACAATCAATAATAAGTAAAATAAGCCACAACCAAATGTTTTGAAATACAGAGCAAGTTAATCAAGAGGGTAATTTTCAGATTAATATGGAGTAGAGAGGATCTCCTGAATTATCAGCAAAAATCATACATTAAGGAGGTTTCAAAGTTACATGTTAATTTCCCAAGATATGACAGCTATCATTGAGACAAGATACAGTTTAATACAAAGACACACACGTCAAACTTAAAAATTACTATAGTCAAAAGACACAACAGAATTAAAAGGAAACCTATAGAATGGAAGAAAAGTTATGCAAACCACATATCTGCTAAGGGGTGAACCTAGAAAATATAGAGAACTCCTTCAACTCACCATCAACAAAAAAGAAGTAACCTGATTTAAAAATGGGCAAACGACTTGAACAGACATATATCCAACGATCACATACAAATGGCCAATAGATTTATGAAGAGATGCTCAATATCCTTAATCATCATGGAAACGGAAATCAAAACCACAATGAGATGTCACCTCAGACCCAATAGAAAGGCTATTATCAGTAAAATAGAAAATAATAAGTATTGGATGTGGAGAAATTGGAACACTCGTGCACTGTTGGTGGGAATGTAAAATTGTGCAACCACTGTGGAAAACAGTGTGAAGGTTGCTAAAAAAATTAAAAATAGAATTAGCATATTTATTGGTCTGCTCAGCCTGCCATAACAAAATGCCACAGACTGGGTGGCTTAACAGAAATCTTTCACACAAATCTGGAGGCTCAGAAACCCAAGATCAGGGGGCCAGCTGACTTGCAGATGATTACCTTCTTGCTACATCCTTAAATGGCTTTTCTTCTGTGTTGGTGCAAAGAGATAGAAAGAGACTGGGGAGGGCAAGCTGTTTAATGGGTATAGATGTGGTTTTTGCAAGATGAAAAAGTTCTGGAGAGCTGCTGCACGATAATGTACATAAACCTAGTGCTAATCAACAATACACTTACAATGGTTAAGATGATAACTTTTATGCAATGTGTTCTATGTCATAATTAAAAATTAAAAAAAAATGATAATTATATAAAGTATTAAGTAAAAATATCTATAAGTAATCAAAGCAAATATTCAGTTACATAATATTCCCCCAAATATTTTCATCTAAATTCCTTGCCATTTTTCCGATAATCTTTTTGAGATTTATTTTTAGCATTTTGATCTGGATCACTAAGTTATAATCTGTAAGAATATTAATACAAAATGTATTTTTAAATGAATGGTTTTTAAGTAGCATTCCTATTTTAAAGTTATAAGTGAGATTTTCCTAGATGTAAGGAAATTTTTTAAGTTAGATTTTTTGTTTTTAAATTTTAACAAAAGGTTGTAATAAATGGAAATTCAATATCGTTTACTATCAGGCCAATTTAATCTAATTAAGTACTATTAGTATGTAACTCTTCTATGTATCACACCGAGATGTTTTCACTCTTTTAGGAGATAAAGTAAATAAAATGTATTAATAATCTTATAGAAGCGAAAACAATTGTTACTCTCTCCAGTTGTACAGATGTTTCTTTTGACTTGGGGAAGCAGGAGGGGTAAAGGCAGTGAGCGCATGCTTCTGTTAGTGAAGGCAGCTTTGTTCTGAAGACAGGCACATTCGGAGAACGGAGATCTTTGGGGGCATATGCAACAGGAAGTCTGTTTCCTTGAGATTTTGGAAATTGCGTTGACAAATTAGTGCCGGCCCTTCTGTGCCACCCTCTCTAAGGTCTCCCCGTTATCCAGAGTGGGGGCGCAGGTGAATCCGGGTAAGATTCAAATGAAGGAGCAGGAGCCAGGAAGCTCATTGGGATACGGAGTCAGTCTCCTCCGAAGGGAATTGCGAGCCTCCTGCGGTCACGGGGCGCTCTTCCTCCGCGCCAGTCGCTGGGGACCTTAGGACCTCCCGCGCGGTGGGCGGGGCGCCCCGGCCGCAGTTCTCCCCTCGCCCGGCGCCGCGGGAGGCGCCCTCCGCCGGGGTGTGGCAGCCTCCAGCTGCGCACTCTGGGCACGTGCCCCCAAGGGCCAACCCCGCTCGCGTTTCGCTGCCGGTGGCGTCCGCCCGCTGCGCTCGCTAGGCGCCCCCTGGGAGGACTCGGCTTCCCCGGTGCCGAGGCATGCGCACCCCCCCCCCCCGCCCTCCAGCCAGGGAGGATCTCTGCTCACCCGGAGCCGCGGGATGCGCCCCCCTGGAAGGAACCGCTTCCTCGGTGCCCCGGGATGCGTTCCCCCCTGGGAGGACCCCGCTCGCCCAGGCCACAGCCCCTGTGCCCCAGCCTCCGGCCTCGCTCGTCTCTGCCCCGCAGACCGCGTGGAGGCCGCCGCGGGCACCGGGCGCGCAGAGGCCTTGGGCGCTGGGCTCCCCTCGCTCGCAGCGGCGGACGCCGGGCTCCGCGTGGCCAGCGTTTGGTCTCCGGAGGCCGGACGTGCGGGTAGGGCACGGGGTTCCGCTCCGCCAAGGGCGCCCTTCTCCGCCAGCCTCGCAGAGGGCGGCGCCGGGTCCGGCCGTGGGGCCTGCGACGATCGGGTTCCCAAAAGGCCCGCGTCTCGCCTCCCTCGTCAGAGCCCACCGGGCACCCCGAACCTCCGCGCAGGAAGCGGGGTCCCAGCGCCTTCCCCGGCTGCTCGGGCCCCGCCAGAGGCCTGGGCGCGTCGGCATCCCCCGCTGGGTCCCTGTCCTCCCCTCGTTCCGACTGTGCAGCAGGGATGCGACCGGGAGACTCTGGCTCCGGTAGCCTGTTCTGGCCACAAGTGGTGATTCCTCGAGTCTCTGGCCGCTCGGAAAGCCACCCAAATCATGGACGGGTCCATGGGACCGTCAGCCTTCCCCGTTCGGGGATGAAGCCCTCCCCGGGCCCCCAAAGCATTTGGGGGGAGCGCTAAGTTTGGAAGACACGGAACCAAAGGGGAATGCAGGATGCAGGTGTCAACAAAACAAACGACTATGCCGCTGACTTCTTGGGAATTTTCACGGCAAGCCTGTTTATTTACAAAACACGAGTGGCGCTCGGTTACCGACGCTTTCCTAAAGCCCTTTCCCCCTCGGCTGCCCTCCCCCCTCCCGACGTGATCTTTCCCGATCTTTCCGGGTTCATTCACTACAAAGAACACACACACAGCCACTGTTGCTAGTTGCCAAAGTTTCTATCCCTCTGTGGAGAGGTCTTTCCGCGCGGTCCGCTCGGACTCTCGGGGCGCTCGGGGCGCAGCCGGACGCGGGGGAAGAGGCTCGCGCGGCGGCCCCGCAGGTGTCCCGCCGGGCGCTCCCGGCCGGTAGGAGGCAGCGTCGGGGAGCCGCTGGGGCCTCCCAGCGCCCCCGCGGACCGACCCCACCGCACGCACGCGGGCGCGCGCGCGCGCAGCACGCACACACACGCACGCGCGCGCGCAGCACGCACACCCGCGCCCCCGCGCCCCGCGTGTTTCCCGGACGCGGCCGCTAGAGGGAGGGCCGCCGGGCCGGCGCGAGAGATGGGGCGACCATGGAGCTGCTCTCCGGTGGGGTGTGCGTCTTCCACACACGGCTTTCAGGGGAAGCCGCCCCGGTGAGGCTGGCAGTGCACGAGCGGCGGAGGGCGCGGGCCTTCCTGGCCCTTCCGGCCCGCGGTTCTCTGGGCTCGGGGCCCCCGTTGCTGTCCCCCGTTCTTCGGTGCGCGGCACCCTGCAGGTGCCCAGGTGCTCGGGACGGAGCCCGGCAGCCCGTGTGCGCAGCGGCTCATTTCTCCTCTTCCTGAAGGGCAGTCTAGGAAGGGGCCGCCGAGACCCGCTTCCCGTGTTCGGAATCTTCTGTCCACCTCCGCTTAATCTTCCTCTATACTCTGAAAAATATGCTTGATGTATCATTGTTCTGGCAAAAAATGGAAAACTAAGTTGGGGACAGAATCAGTTATTTAACACGGGATGAGGCTATAGACTCCTTCCCCCACCCCCCCCACCCCCGCCCGTGATATGTCTGAGTTTGCATTTAATTCTTGACCACCAACCTGGAAACAGTTACCCAAACCTTAGAAACTGCCACTTGGAGTAGCGCATCGCTCTACATCTGCCTCCTTGTGCAGAGGCTCCTAGTGGGTGTGTAAGCCCAGAAATCACCTCGGAAAGAGCGAGGAGAGTTGGGACGCACGGAACAGTTCTACCCGGTCGGACTCTGGATCAGGGAGTCGGCACGTAGGGTTAAGGGGAGATTTGAGATGGTCTCGGTTGCAGTTTCGAGATTGGAAATCTAATCCCGTTCAGCTAACAGGCGTCTCGGTGGATTTCGACGAACTTTGCGAAATGAATCGGGAGGATGACTCAGACCGGAGCGAGAGAGGAGAGTGGTTTCGCTGAAGCCCGGGTTCGGAGCGCCTCGGTGACCCAGCGCTGGGCGCGCGCGCGCAGAGCGGCCGGGAGCTCCCGGCGCAGCCCCGGCGCGGCTCGATCGGGCCGGCGGAGCGCGGACTCTGACGCGGGGCGCGGGGGCCGGACGCCCCGCAGCGCCGCCGGCGCGCTCCCCGCCCCGGAGACGGCCGCCCCCCCGCGCGCAGCACCGCTCTCGCCGGAGCTCGCCGGGTGCTGACGACCGCCCCGGCCCTTCCGTGTGTCCGTCCGCGCGCCGGAGGGGACGCACTTTGTAGCAGTTACTTTGCCTGGAGGCAGTCGCGTCTGTGGCCCGGCCCCGCGCACGCCGCCGGGATCTGCGCTGCTTTCCGTGCTCTTTGCGCCCGGCGCGCGGCAGCCTCTCCAGCGGGAGGCGCCTTTGGGATTCGCGCTCGGGGAGGGAAGCGGAGGCGCTCCCCCAGCCCGGGGCTTTTCCGGTGGACCGCGAGACCGCCGCTCACTGGGTGCGCGCGGGGATCGCTCTGGGAGCCGGGAGCGCCCTCGCCCAGATTTTGGAGAGGGCGGGGGTGTTTTCTCAGAGCTGCTGAAGACGTCCTCCCCGCCCGGCACCTGCAACTTGTTTTGGTTTCCTCGCAGTCCTGCGTGTGCGGTTCCAACATCAAAGTTTTCGGTTCCGTACCCGACAAAATCTGAGGGTCCAGCCCCTCCGCCGCCCCCGCGCGGTCGCGGCCAGGCCTCCTCGTCTCGCGGTGAGCTAAGAGCGGGGCGCCCAGTGTGGCGGCGGCGGAGCCGGCGACACGGAGCTGCTGCCGGCGCTCGGGAACCCTCGGCCGGGCCACAGAGCTGGCCGGGCGCGCTCCGCAGGGGCCGGAACCTTCCGGGACGCTGCTGCCTGAACGCTGGATTTAATCCGCTCCTCTCCCGCGGAAACTCATTGAGAGAAGCGCTTGGCACGGGCGCTCTGCGGGACCCGAGCTCCCGGCGGCTCGGGATCCGGTGCCCGCTGCTGCGGAGGGAGCAGAGGCGAGGGAGCCGGCGGATGCCCCGGGAGCCCGGAGGTAGGCGAGGGGGTGGGATCCGGGTTCCAGCGCTCAGCCGGGTTTCGAGAGGGTGTCGGGCTGCATGCAGCCTAGGCTTCCCCCTCTCCCTCTTTTCCCACCGCGCCCTCCCCGGTTCGGATTCGGGCTCAGGAGCCACCAGAGTCACGGCACCCTCAAGGTGCAGTGCCTTCCACGGCTCCTCGCTTGAATGCCTCGCTGCCTCCTTTTGATGCTGGGGGTATGGGAGCCTCCCTGGGAAGTTGGTAGCTTGCAGATTTGAAAAGGTCCAACTTGATTTTATTCAGCTTCTTAAAGGATGTGTTTCCTGTGGGCAAGAATTATGGGAAATGAATGTCAGTGTTATAGACAACTGCAATCTAGCTCAGAAATCACCTTCATACCCCCCTCCCCCCAAAAGTTTTCCCCATGCAAGTTTTCTTAATGTCCAGATGTAGTGCATGGAGACTAGGCTGGCGTTATTATGTAGAAACTGGGAAGGGGGCTTTCCTGCTTTCAAAGTGCAAGATGTCAAGGACATTGTAGTTTCCTTTCCTTTTCCTTCCTCCCTCCCTTCCTTCCTTCCTTCCTTCCTTCCTTCCTTCCTCCCTTCCTTCCTCCCTTTCCCTATGCTGCCCATGTAACAAAGCCCCATGAGTGTAGAGAGAATAGAACACTTTTATAATCTGCAGGAATGATGAAATATTACGCCGTTTCCAACCTTGCCTGAAGTTCTTATTTAAATACCTGATCTGTTTTACTTAAAAGAGGTAATTTTGGGGTAAGACTGAAGTAGTATCTTGGGTGCAATTCAGCGTGGTGCGATTTTGTGTATAGTGTGTGTAATCGATCCCTACAGTTGCATGTTAACTAATGATAGAGATTGCACGAGACGGTACAAAGAGCCCTTGATGTTTTGGCAAACAATATTTTTGGACCGTGGGGAAATTTAAAAGTCAGTATTAAAATTTGTGCATCAAGAATTCGGATGCACAGATGAAACCAGAGAGGTAAGTTAACTTTAAGACGGTGGTTTATTGAAAATCAGTGCCTGGGATTTCATGTCGACGTACGGTAATCGGTGAAATAAATGAAACAGTATTCCCAGCTTGCAATACTCATCTGTAGAAAGACTGTTGTTGCCTTTCCTTTCTGATCTCGTTTGTGGGAAGAGAATGGTGTGGGGTGGGTATATTTACTTCTTCACACATGGATGCTGTATATTCCAGGATGCCCTGTAAATCAGAAAGAGGCAAGGTCCAGGGTCTAGCCTCAGTCCACACCGCCATCTCCCATCTACGAGGTCTGGGGTCCAGCCTCAGTCCACACCGCCATCTCCTATCTACGAGGTCCGGGGTCCAGCCTCAGTCCACACCGCCGTCTCCCATCTACAGGGTCCAGGGTCCAGCCTCAGTCCACACCGCCATCTCCCA
>NC_064818.1:1985141-2057267 GCF_023721935.1 Panthera uncia
ATCTACAGGGTCCAGGGTCCAGCCTCAGTCCACACCGCCATCTCCCACCTACAAGTTATCCCTGCTATGAGCTGTTCCCGGTAGGGCCTTCTTCTCCTGCTTCTGTACACTTGTAGCTTCCGATGGGAACCTAACCCTCCTCCGTGCATTAGGCTGTCACTCCTGTGTTCTTTCTCACAGGGTGGTGCTGAGTTGGGGTTGCGCTGAATCGGAATGTTCATGCCTAGCAGTAAATGTTGTGCAGGTGTCGGTTACTCGTTACTCAGCAAGCCTCTGTGCTGAGCCAGGTGTGTAGGGGAGAATACGGTGGCAGTGGGGAGATGGTAATACTGAGCTGGGGACAGGGGCTGTACTTGAGTAGAATGGGGCAGTGCAGAGGGGAAGGAATAAAGCTAAATCTGAGGGGTGTGTGTGTGTGTGTGTGTGTGTGTGTGTGTGTGTGTGATTAGAGGATGGATTATCAGCAAATCAGCCTTCTTGTAGATCTGCATGAGCAGGTTTATGTCAAAGGTCAGACTCCTTGCTTGGTCCTTGATAAATGCTTTAAAGAGAATTGGGAATCCCAAGAACGTAAACAGCTCTCCACTGTGGTTACTGGCTTCCAAATAAACTCTTCACTCTTAGGGTCTAAAACAGTTTTTCTCTAATTTTAGTGCCTAAATGCATGAAAATGGAGATTTATGACCCCAAACACATGAGAAAGTTGTGCAAGAGGATGCAGTTAATTGCATGTTTAACACCATGGGTGATTCCAGTTCTCCTAGTTCAAGAATTAGTTTGTGAAATATACAGGCTTAGTGTTCATGAACTTGCTTTTAGGGAGGGTATCATACCTGCCTGGTAAACTGAAAATTTTTCCTAGTATTTGTCATCTTCTTGAAGTTTCTTTATTTTCCATGATCAATGCCATTATTGTCACGTCTGTCCTGTTATGAGATGGCTATTCTCAAAGACCAAACTTCTGTCATTTGTAGATTTGAAATTATGGATGGTGGCCCTTGGAGATTCAAACCACTGAGGTGATAGAAATGCTTCAGGATTATTGAGATTTTATGGTTTTAAAAAACTCAGTGTGCTGATCGTTTGGCTCAGTAAACTTTATCTCTTGGTCACTGGAGATGGAGGGAGGACACGTATTAAAATGTTAATCTTTTTATTTCATATATTTACAGATATATTTTTGCTAATAGGGCAAAGTAATTCAGGTAGCTTACATGAAATTAGAAAAAGAGAAAGTAAACTTAAAAATCCCTACAGTCCGTTTTGTCTCCTCTCTCCATTTCCATTAATAAAACCTCACAAAGGTGATGTAACAGCAAAGGAAAGGTTTGGTGAACTACTGAACCCATGAAAAGATTGGCCATTTCTTTCAGATCTTTTTTGCAAGTGGCATTTCCATGAAATTCTTCATTTTTCCCACTCTTCCCAAACAAAGCAAGCTGGTCATTCTTTGGCATGGTCTTCAACGTGTGTGGCGTTGGTTGGTGTTTTGGTATCAAGGTTCCCATTCCTGTGTTTTATTGTGTTTTCTATACAATGTTGCCCGTGCAGAACATGTTTTCCCATTAATGAGCATTTAGCACTCTCTCTATGAACCGTTTGCACCGTAAAAGCACAGCATCACATATTGATAAAGGAAGAGGATATTGTGTTTGCTTATTTTCCTTAAAAAATCACTTTCATTCAATTGTGTATGTATGTTGGTTGTCGACTACTTTAAATTATGTGCCTGTTGAAAGTTTTTAAAAATACAGCTTGCATGTTTAATAAAATACGTCCTCTCAAGTGATTCATGGCACAGATTAATATGAATTACATGTTAATTTTTGAGTTGAGTTATATTTTTGTTTTTTGTTGAAACTCCAACAGCCTCTTTAGATATTCGGTTGATGACACCGTGAGAAGTGGGAAACCTGGGAAGGAGATCACAAAATTAGTTTAATCTGAGCAAGACAACCTTAACATAAGAGAGGTATGTGTTGCTTCATATGAGCCCCAAATCACAGATGTTATGATTGGCAGAGGTTGGTAGAAATGAAGTTCCACATGCTGCAGGATTCCAGCCACGTGTTAAAGATTTTTGTAAAATAATGGCATCACTGAGAGCAAAGACAGTTGTTTTCTACGTTAAAAAAAAAAATGTAGGATTTGACTTAGAAGTTCTGGAAGCTTCTTTTTCTATTACATAGCCCCTCTCCCCATGGGGTGAGAGAGAGAATTGCCCACATGGTGGCGCTATTGTGATGAATAATATTTTACCTAATTCTGCCCTGGAACCGTCTTTAGGTACCAATGGAAACATTGGACTTTTCTCTAGCGATAAATTTTCTGACACTATTTTCCTAGTAATATGCAATTTATTAGGTCTTAGTGCCCGTTGTCTCCAAGGACAGCCTTTTAGAAAAAGATTTCCCAGTCTGTGTCCAAGAAAACCTAGAAGCCATGACTCCTATATTTTCTCCATTGTCCTGTGTGTTCTTACATAAATGACTTCATATCTATAATGGAAGATATTATCTCTTGAAGTGATTTCACAGATACTATATATTTTTTCATCAACTACGATATTCTATATATTCTCATCTCTGTTTTACATTCCTAAAATGAGAATGGCTTGTCTTCTACATATACCACCTCTGTTTACCTTAAATTCATCTCTGCTAATGTGAAAAAAATCCATTCACAGTCAGTGATGTAATGGACTCCTTAACAAGTCACTTGCATTTTAATAGAGGACCACTAGAAGAAGACAAATCCTAACACATGTTTGCAGGGGGAGTTTTCAGGTCTTTAGACAAAAAATCCCACCAGTACAGCTTCGCCAACCGCATTCGTGGGCATAGGAGGCCAGCTCTGCCACCTGGTTGGGGTCTGCGGGTATCGGTGATCTCACGTCTGGAGTGCCAGGGCCCATGGAAGACTGAGCATGTGACTGAGTGCATGACTGAGTACTCAGTACATGACTGAGATCTGGACAGGGGAATAGGATGTTACACTCATAACTCCAGGGAACAGGAGATTGAATCCCGGGACCAGGGGCACGTTAGAAAGGTAGACTGCACACCAGTGCCTGACTTTCTTGGTTTGGCATCGGCCAGGTGTGTGAGAGGGGTCACAACTGAAGACACAGCTGTGGAAGAAAAAACAAGTCCAAGGCGCAAGAGAGGTCCCAGCGCCCGGGGCCCAGTCATACGGTCTTTGGAAGGAGAGGGAGGACGTTTGCCTATGTCGTGCATTTCTTTTGCAAGACATTTGAGAAATTGTTTCAGAGGATGACAACTAAATGTTTGATTCCTGGTGAAAAGAAATTCTTTATTTCTTTCTTTCATTCTTAAAACCATAACATATTGTCTTCTAAGAATTACATTTCCTTGGTTCTGTATAGAGCAAAATGGCTGTGGTTGGTCAGCAACACTCTTTAAAATGTCTTACAACTTATGTAAGAACAGTGAGGTTTTTCTGGACTGCATCCTAGGGTGAAACAGAAAAACTGGCTTCCGTTTTAAAGATGAATAAAACATTAGAAATGATTTATGTGACCTTAGATGTTTTCTAACTTTCCTACTGTTTTTATTTGTGAATTAGTCCTTAAATCCCCACCTCTTTTCAGTGCTGAATTCTTTCCATGAGTAGGAAGAGGAAGGAATTACAACTGTCAGTTTTGACTTAAGATAATTAACTAAGAATCATGTAAAAAAAAGCTCTCAGAGTTATTTTCTCATATTGTTTTTCTTCTTACATGTTTCAGATACCAATAAACAAATCCTATATATGTAATGTGTTTCAGAAATACATGTATGGGGCACCTGGGTGGCTCAGCCGGTTGAGCATTCAACTTTGGCTCAGGTCACGATCTCACGGCTCATGGGTTCAAGCCCTGCATCGGGCTCTGCGCTGACAGCTCAGAGCCTGGAGCCTGCTTCAGATTCTGTGTCTCCCTCTCTCTCTGCCCCACCCCCGCTCATGCTCGATCTCTCTCTGTCTCTGTCTCTGTCTCTCTCTCAAAAATAAATAAATGTTAAAAAGCTGTAAAAAAGAAATACATATATAGTATATATCATAATATACACATATTAAAATTTTTCTATTGAACTTTTCATTCCAATTGCCATATTTTTCCCTTTTCACGTTGAACTCCTTTCTCCACTACCAAGGACAGACTTTTCTGAGAAATTAAATAATCGATTATTAATTAATCTAATGGTTTGATTCAAGATTCCTTTTTAAGAGTATTTTTAAAAGGATAATTAACAATTAGATAGGTATAAGTTAAAAGTCCATAAGGTTCTGGTTCGTATTTTCCCTCTCAGCTGATGCACAGAGGCCAAATCTATTCAATTATTATTTGTACTGTGCCTTCTGATAGTTTTCAATATATTTAGAAGAGTAAAGATTGTGTTCACCAGTATTGTGATTTAATCCCTTGATGGAACAATGCAATCTAATTACTGTATTTTAAAACAGTTCTTTACTGCTTGAAACGGTATTACTATTTTAAAAATAATTTTGTAACATTAACAAAGTATATATTATTCAGAACAATTTTTGGGTAATGCAGTATGTATTACATTAAGATCTGCATAACAGTTTGTGTTCCTTCACATGGGTTTGTAAATGTTAAACAAAATTTAAAATTATTAAAAAGGTCTTTAAAATATTTTTTAAGTTTACTTATTTTGAAAGAGACAGGACAAGTGGGGAAGGGCAGAGAGAGAGAGAGAGAGAGAGGGAGGAGAGAGAGAATCCCAAGCAGGTTCCGTGCTGTCATCTCAGAGCCTGACGTGGGGCTTGAACTCATGAAACCTTGAGATCATGACCTGAGCTGAAACCAAGAGTCGGCCTCTCAATCAACTGAGCCACCCAGGTGACCCTAAAAGGGTCTTTTAGATGTGAAATTGTTATAAAGTTGAGTTGATATCATTATTTGCATTATATTTTATACAGTTTAAAGTGCTATAGATGCTGAATCCTGAAAAGTTAATACAATTGAAAAAATAACTTATTATCATACTACGACTAACTTATATATTAGCTGTGACTTTACAATAAACCTGAGATGTAATACTCCATTTTTTTCAGGTGTTATACTGTTTCGTCTAAGAAATATTATGCTGGCTCCTTGAGCATATTATGGTAAACTTTTAGGACACAAGTAATTATTTTCTTCTTGATCACTGTGTGACAATGTGAGGTGAATATAATTTGCTTCTATATTTTAGTATCTGGAGGTATAAAGATAATACCCTGTGCAGATATGTACAACACACACACACACACACACACACACACACACACACACACACAATTTCTAAAGAATGCCCACAGTCACCAAACTTCCCAGGTACTCACAATCTAAAACATATCGTGTGTACTTAGCTCGAGAAATTGGTTTTCTGTTGGCATTTAGAACCCATCTGGCCACGGCATCCTGATGATATTTGGCATGTATGAAGGAATTACAAATTCACTTGTAAACATTCTGTTTCCAAAAATAGCAGATTAAATTTGGTAAAAACGCAGTGAGTCTGCATTAATTGTGAGCATATTCTTAGGAAGGAGCATATTAATTAGCAAAAATGGTGGAGGGGAGGAGGGCAGTAACACTTTGACTCATCTTTCTAGTGGGGAAAAAATGACTGTATGCTTAGGAATACATCCGATGAAAGAATAATTGCGCTAGGCAGACATTTAACAAATTAATAAAAAGTTGGCCAATGAGGACTTACGAGCTTTAAACTGATTAAAAATTATGGCATTCCAGTATTTGTAAGATAAATATTATGTATAACTTCTACATTAAATACTATTCTTCTAGAAAGCTATATTCTTCTGCATGATGAGTAGTCAAAAAAGCATTTTAGAAATTAAAAAAATATGTAATATCTTTATCTTCATAAGATAACTATGCTTAGACTAAAAAAAATAATACAGATTAGCAAAAATAATGAATTATGTAGCAGTTTATTTTGTGCCTGTTGTTATTTCAAGAACTTTACATTTACTAGCTCCTTTAAGGCTTCTGACTTCATAATCTTATTGTTTTCCCAATTTATTAATGAGAAAATGCATGCTCAGGAAAGTGAAGACCTTTGACCAAAGACACCCAAGAAGAGAGAGAATTTGAATCAAGACCCCAGGTTCTATGTTCTTGAATCCTGCGCTCTGAGGGCTCTTGATGGTTTCCCACATATGGCCAGCCACAGTTTTACTGCTTCTGGTGGACTTTGCTAAGTTCACATCTAGCAGATTGTGACTGCTCACTGGCAGCAGCAGCTTTCCTTCGAAAATTTTCTATTTGGATACATTTTATACTTCTTATGTTAACAAACGAGAAAATGCTGCCCTTACTTACAAGTCTGTGTTTTGTGTTTTTCGAAGTTAACATTGTATGACTACTTTTTTTTTTTCCTTCATGTGCTTTATGAAGGAAATTCTTATTTTCAGCATTTAAGGAACATGGGATGTTGGGTTCAATATCACCATATGTGGGCGCCTTGTTTGTAAGGTAGAAACAGCTTTTTCTGAAAAGAAAGTTTTACCTGCATCGTGTTAACAGAGTATGTTTAAGATCCTTTATTGTTTTCCTGTATTTAATTTTTACCTTAATTCCAAACTCTGTTGAGCTCCTGTTTTGCGAAGTGCACTACAAGGTCTTTTTCCCGATTCTGCAGTCATCACGTTAATCATGTTCTTTTTATGTGGGTTCATCCAGCTGGGGCTACTGGAGGGCGAACATCGTTCAGCACACCAGGGGTCCCGGGGGGATCATCTCCCCCGGACCTTTTCTCGGTCAGTACAAACAACAGTGGTTAATGGTAGAAGGTTGGTAGCTGGGCTCCTGGGCTCTGGTGTTTAGTTGCTCTTGAAACTGGACATTTTTTCTTAAAACTTTTATGCCAGTTTCCTCAGTGCTAAGACCTCATGAGTATTGCAAGACTTTAATGAGATGATTCAAGAAACACGTTTATGGCCATGCTTGACACACAGCTCGGGCTGCTGAAAGGCAAACATGTAGAACTAGTGTTTGGGAGGAAACAGTAGAAAAGTATATCAGATATGCATCAGTGTATATATATATATAGTTTATGTGTATACAGATACTGTCTTCTAGAATAAAAATGATTGTCATGATCCTGAAAGGGAAAACATGTATTTTTATATATTTAAGTGAAAGGACAGTCACAGTTTACTTGTTTTTGCTATTTGGACACTCTTAGGAAAATTACATTTTCCAGCTTTAGGAGAATAGATTCCCAGACAAAAAGCTACAAATAACACCTGACCTAATTCTTGTGAAAGATCCCTGAAAAAGTTTTACCTAAGAGAATTTTCAGAGTGAATGACTAATTCGGTTTTAAATGACACAACAAAACAAAACAGATTAACGGCAGGTTTGTCGGCATTCAACGTCTCTTTCAGCACCTACAATTAAAAATAAATAAATAAAAAGCAATTCAATTAAAAAAGCAACCTGGCTTTCTCCTGGAATTGTATTTATTCTGTATTATTACACTTGTTGAAAATGATCTGAAATGAAAGCACAGTTATTAGAAATAATTGTATTTTTTTTTATTAAGACTCTACATTCTATCCTGATTTCATTAGGGTTACCCGCCTTTCTTTCTTCATTTGTTTTTCGGAACAAAACCGTGGCCTTCAGGCTCTTTTTACTACTCCGTAGCATCGATTAAAAGTTAGAATAGAATTAACTTAAAAGTTTAGAAGGAAAACAACGTCTTAGAATTGTGTTCAGTTCTAAAAGCTGATTACTCAGAGAGAGAGAGAGAGTTGTGTCTCAGGTGAAGTCTTCGGTCTTAGATCTGTGGCCAAAGTGTCCTGCTCACTTCACTCCGAACGGAAGGGTGTAATGCACTTGGTGCTTTCCCAATTTAAATGGTCATTATCAGATACCTAGGAGGATAAGAATTAAAAGAGAGCACCGGAGAAGTTCTTGGACAACTTCACTCTAAAACAATATGGGATCAGTACGATTTCTGTGAACGTTCGCGCAGTCATTGTTGGAAAGGGCTCGTAAGTGCGGGGGGTTGCCTGCCTGGAACTCTCTGATTGTGCCGGCGAGGCGTGTGATGATGTGATTCTGCTGACACTCCTTGATCTACCGAATAGCAGTTTGCTTTTTTTGTATTTCTCAACAGCAAAAGTCTGGGCACGTTATTGGGCTCTCGTGAACACATTGCCTGTTACATTAGAGTCTTTCATTGCTTCCAGCAATTGGAGTGATTACACCTTTTGACTGGAAAAGTATTAGTAACGCGAGTCTTCTTAGTCTAAGTCTCTGCACGGGGGTCTCCTCTCGATCTAGAACTCGCAGCTAAAGTCTGTCCGCTCTCCGTCACATTCAGTGTATGATAGGACACGGGGACAAATACGTAAAGATAAGAAACACCCCTGTTTGGGAAGGAAGAGGATGAGAGTGCATCTCAGACAGTGATCTCTGTGGGACGTATTTCATCTCACTGCTGCTTGCAGACTGGGGCTCGTTCCCAAGGTCATCTCTTCCTTGTCACCCCTCCCCAGTGCGGGCATCAGCTGTCGTATGGTACTGCTGTTCTGTATTCTCACCTGTGCTTTCTGGCAGGAGACCTTTACCAGGTGGGGCTCTACGTCCTGGGCTGCCTCAGTCCGCTGTGTCCTCAGTCAGCATCTCACTGCGGGGGCTCCTGAGGTGCCTTCCCAGGCTCCAGCAACCTCTTTCTTGCCGCTCACCGGCTGACGCCCAGGTGGGGTTTCGCTGGGACACCCTGGGCTCCTCAGTGAAAACTTCTGTATCCCTCAGGATGCTCTTTTCTCTCCGCCCGCTCCCGAATTGCAGAATAGTACATCCCGATAATGAAATCTCGAAAACTACAGAAGGGAAAAGACGTCATCAATTCTACCACCGAAGGATGTCCTTGCTAATTTCTAGTGGCCTGGGGTTCCTTGTCAGCCTCATTTTTCCTTTAAATAGAATAGACTGCTCTTGTCATTTGCACATTTACTCTGAACATTTTTATGGCAACAGTTTCCTGTCACACGGTGGTTTTACCAACATTATGTGGTTCCGTCATCCAGGGTCACAACCCCGGAATCAGGCTGAGTTAGACCCGGTGATGTGGTTTATCGTTACTGTTCAAAGCTTTTTAAAAGTTGACTTTACTGTCAATGCTTGCACGTTGAGGATGTTTGGAATTTTCTTCTTTTGAAACGATGGGAGATTCAGAAAGAGTAGGACACCTTTGCTGCAGGGAGGGAAGCCCTCCCTTGTGGCATGCTGGCTCCATATGTTACATCTGTCACCACCCACCTTCGTCCGCACTAACCCCCTTCACGGCACGTTCATTTTGCAGCACTATAAAGATTGCTTCTAGAACAATCTCACATGTCTCTGTGCATATTCTCAAATATGTTCTTCTTCTGTATTTCCAGGGGTAGAAAATTATTGGCTTGAAGGATATACGAAGAAAGGAAGCAGTTTTCACTTTCACTTAGCAACATATTTTCCAGGGTTTTTTGCTGTTTCACATTGTCTTTTTAGTGGGGAGATTGACTTTAAATATATGATAATTAGGGGGCCCCTGGGGGGGTGGTCAGTGGGTTAAGCATCCAACTTCAGCTCAGGTCATGATCTCACTGGTTCCTGGGTTTGAGCTCAGAGCCTGGAGCCTGTTTTGAATTCTGTGTCTCTGTCTCTCTCTGCCCCGCCCCCACTCACCCTCCATCTCTCTCACTCTCTCAAAAATAAACGCTAAAAGATTAAAAAACAAATATATGACAATTTATTTATATACCTCTATTTTTGAAATGATTTCATGCAGTTTTGAAGTTTTCCTAATGATTGATTTGTTATTGCTTACTGTTCTTTTTCACAATTTTACACCTTTAACTTTTGATGGTATATTTGAATGCATTTATTGTTTAGAGTTTTATGTCTGATCTATCAATATTTCCATTACTTTTGCCTTTTCATGATTTGCCTAAAGAGCTTTTTTACTGTTTTAATTATTTGAATGTTCAAATTTATGTCTTTTATTTTTAAGTTTTGTTTTATGTTCATTATAGCCTGAGTTAATCGTAATATATTTATAGATATCTGATCTTTGAATAATTTTCCAAATAATTGACCAATTAGCTAATGACTATTTGTCGAACAGTTCAAATTATATTATGCTCCATTTTAATGTGAAGGCTTCCCATAAAAGGGAAATTATTTCATGTTGTTTTAAAAGACATACCCTGTAAAAAAATTTTTTTTAAAAAAAGGGGCACCTGGGTGGCTCACTCGGTTGAACGTTTGACTTCAACTCAGGTCACGATCTCATGGTTTGTGGGTTCGAGCTCCACACTGGGCTCTGTGCCGACAGCTCAGAGCCTGGAGCCTGCTTCCCTTTCTGTGCCTCTTTCTCTCTCTGCCCCTCCCCTACTTGTGCTCTTTCTCTGTCTTTCAAAAATAAATAAATGTAAAAAAAAATAAAAGACATACTCTGCTTTTATTTGTATAAGACATCTTGTGTATTTTAATCAGATATTATTAATTGGACATTATGTCATCCTACCAAGAAAGCCTTGATTGTCATAGTCTCTTGGTATGATTCATATAGTGCTGCTTATTAAGTCAAACTCGACAAAAAGCTATAGAATTCCCTAGGGATGATTATTACAAACAAATTAAGCACTTCGGCTCATGTAAACGTGATGGTTTGGGGTTGATCATACAGGAACAGTGACCAAACCACTTTTAGCAAAATAGATATTAGCAAACTTTTAACATCAGCAGAAAATATTATTCCTTTAAAGGTCATTCAAATTCATATCCTAGTAATGGCTATTGAAAGTTGTGTTCAAATTTTATGTGGAAATCACCTTCAGAAGAGAGGGTATTGTGAGTTACTTTACTGTAGGTCATTTCTGTTACAGAAGATGTATGAGAACAGAACTGTCTAACAAAAATATCTCCACGCCTTGCTTTATCACCCATGCATTTCAAACACTGGGACAAATTCCTTCTCCTCAAGCATCCAGGTAGCTCCTGGGTGTTCTTTCCCGTAAGATAGACCTTTTTATGTTTCTCCGTGAAACCGAATGAACTGCTATAAAATTAATGAGTGTGTTTGAATTCATTACGATCCCTGCAAAGATGGGCTCCTTCTGTCTGCTGGTCTCTATTCCAAGATGAGTTTAGGAAATCATACATCCCTGTTTTAGGTAATATCTACTCAGAGATAAGTTTACTATACACTTCTTGACTGTTAAATAATACACCTTCGGCATTTCAAATTAAAATAAAACTTCAACGGTAAAAAAGTTTTAAAATTACTTTTCTTTTTTCTTTTTGTTCTATTTTCCTATTGGAATAGAAATACGTAGCATGACTTGGTTACTTACCGCTTATATCAGTAACGGGCGGGAAATACATTTAATGATTGAAACCTGCGTTAACATTTGTCTTTTGAGTAACGCGTGTCTTTTCCATTCATCTTGGAGCTACTTGAGTAGGACTTTCTAGAGGATCGGGAAGAAGAATATAATTTTAGGGACTAAGAATAAGTTTTGCAGACTCTTCGACACGTAGTTTGGAGACCACCTGCACGTTCAGGAGAGCAGAAGAACGAGAGATCCTTGTCAGAGTTATCACAAGTGATCATCCTCTGTGCATGCCGTGGGCTACAGTGTGCTTTCCGCCAAATCCTGTGGGCAAACGGGTGGGATGGGCTTGTTTGGCAGACAGCATACCTGTTTGGAGGTTGAACTGTTGGCTCGCATATTATAAGATGGGGCACATATTCCAAAGCATAGAAGTAGTGTATATCCCAATTCTGCTTTTTGTTGGTGCTGCCTCTGTGGTGCCCACAAAATCTGGTGAGAAGGTTCACGGGAACCCTGGGTGGTACGGTGGCGGCCAGAGAAAGGCTGGAGGCCACCGACTCCCTTCAGAGGATGCAGACCATTGAGCCCTGAATTGTCTTCACCCGCAGCTCAGGTTAGAGGGGAAGGGGAAGGCAGCTGGGCCACATGAGGCAGAACGTGTCACGGCTTGGACAAGACCTGTGGGGGAGCCAGGAAAATTCTGGGGAATGTAGTCAGTGTGGGAGAATCTCGGCTTTCCCTCCGGAGAGAAACTACTGTGATGGGATAGCATGAGGGCATCGTCCCATAGCTTGTTTACAAATGCAACTTAGGTGGTGGTTTTAAAATGTAAAGTGTGAATACTTGAATTCTGTGAAATCATACGGGAACCATGCAGATTGATTAAAAGCGATGCTCAAAGAGTTACGGTGAATTTCTGTAGGTTGTAGAGACAGGGACTGGCAGAGCTCGGATGAGACACCAAGATTTCTGACTTTGATTTTAATGTTTTGCCATTGGCACAAGTCTGCCATTTTGTACTAGAAACTGAGACACATACTTAAGTTTGGCTGGTTTGATAGATTTTCAGAAACGCGACAAAGTCGTTTGTGTATGTCATTCGCCTTAAGTTAAACTCCGTGTTTTGAAAGTTTTGGGTTAGCACAGAGGTTCAGTATCCCAGGGGGTGATGAGAACCTTTTTTAGAATATCTGATTTTCTTCTAATAGTATCATACACAACTGATTAAACAATATAACGTTACATGCAATAGTACCCTCAAATTCTTGTTCTGGGGCATGCATTCTTTTGGACATCCTGTATTTAACTCCAATTTCCAGGAATCGCTTTGGCATGATAGAAACTTTTTAAAAATCTGAATTAAGATGTTTGTACTCAGGCTCAGCCGCGTCTTCTATTATCTGTCTAATCTTGCATTAGCCTTTTACAATTTCTGACTTCCAGTTGCAAATTCAAAAAACGCAAAGACATTTAAATGACCTAAAATATTTCCTCCACCACTGGCATTCCTTGCTTCTACAAATGTGCATTTTATTATTCATGAATATCTTCTCTTCTGGTAACTTGCATGAAGTTCTTAGGAATAATTTCACTTCTTTCTGCATAGTCGATTTGTGTACATCAGACAAACACCCAAGTGCTCCATTTAGATGGCGTAACGGTGGAATTCTGGCAAACTATTGAGCAGCATGTGGGTTGTTGTTACCCCAAAACACTCTTTGATGTTGTGCAAGGCTCACTCTGGGGGCATGATTGAGTCGTCATTGAGCACTGTCAAAAGAAATGTCTAATCACACCATTCAGGAGGTTGACTGCTGGATTCTGAGCAGGGCCTCTTATGCTTTTAAGGAAATACAACAGAAAAGCCTCAGCCCTTCATTTCAGTAGCTCTCGGATTGGAAGTGGCTTGCCATATTTAATGAGAGCCTCAGCAACTCAGAATGACTTGTACTTCTCCCTACCCATCTCCCAAGATGCTGTTTCCCCCAGCTTTAACACCATCTGTAACTGAGATTGGAAGTTAAGGGAGATAAAAACCAGTGAGTCAGAGCCAAGCTCAGCCATTAGAATAGCTTTTTCCCCTTCTGTCAGCGAACATGTGAATGATCACATGGACCCTAAGGGTATAAACCTGTATCACAGTGAATAATGAATGACTTAGTTCCAATTAAGAAGTTTCCTTTTAAACAGAACAAGTGTAATGGACCTCTTTTGAATACATTAAAGTTATCTGGAAAACATGGGTTTGTTAAACACACTTGCACTGCTTTTCCTTCACTTTTGGGGAGCCCCTGAAATTGACCGTGTGGCCTTGCAGGGTTTATGTTTAGAGCTCGCAACTCCCTTCTGATGTAGAGTTGGCCGTGGCATCTCCAAGTGAGAAGTTCAGACTAAGGATTTTGCTCGTTTGTTTTTGGTGTTTATGGTCACCTAAGAGATACCTCTGGAGGTTTTCAGTATAAAGTGCACAATGCTTGCAGAGTCTATTCTGTTTGGCCTATTATTTAAAGATAGTTTGAGGGGCATCTCGGTGGCTCAGTCGGTTAAGAGTCCGACTTCGGCTCAGGTCATGATCTCACGGTCTGTGAGTTCGAGCCCCCGTCGGGCTCTGTGCTGACGACTCAGAGCCTGGAGCCTGCTTCGGATTCTGTGTCTCCCTCTCTCTCTCACTCTCTGCCCCTCCCCTGTTCATGCTCTGTCTCTCTCTGTCTCAAAAATGAATAAAAAAACATTTAAAAAATTTTTTAAAAAAGTTAGTTTGAGCTTTTTTTGCACCTCATTAGGACAGGTTAAATATTGTTTACAGAGGCATTCCAACTTGCTTCTCTATCAGTTAACAAAGTATGATTGATGTTTATTTTGCAAGTCTTAGTTTTACAGAGCCGTGATTTCTCAGAGCGGTCCTGCACAAGAAGCCTCTGTGCAGAGCAGCAAGATTATTTACAGTGCAAAATGTTAGTTTATTTCACGAATTATTTACAATATCACACATATGCTTGGGCATAAGCATACTGTCATACTGTTAGAGATAGCATGATTAAATGTCTAAAGAATTTCATACATACTCATCTTGTGTACATCATGTTATGGACACTGAACATCTGGCTTAAATATGTGATAATAATATACAATATCTTTATGTACATAAAGGAAGACGCTTTTGATTTAGATTCCATTGGTTGGGTATATGGGGAGATATAAAGGTCTGAACAGTGGGTACAACTTTCAATAGCAGAAGTTTACAGTCGATAAATCCCTTTTCCCAACATCACCCACACGATTACTGTGAGAGCCGTGAGGATGTTAGGGCAGGTGTGTTGACGCCTCCTTACAGACAGAAAGACCAAGGTCGAAAGCCTAGTGCAGACGCACGTTCACACAGTGACCTCAAAGCGGCCATTGCACACCCCATCTCTTGACAACGGTGTAGTGTCCTTTTCATACAGTGACAGTGCCATAAAGTTGGGTTGGTTAAGGTCATCTGAAAAAGTGCAAAATCTCCCTCACCTCTTTTGCATATATGAGCATTGCCCCTGTTTATAATCAGGTAAGATTTAATTTTTACCTTTGGGAATAGCCCGTTATGGAGCATTTGGAAAATGAACATAAGTTCATAAAAGAAAGTCACCCAAATATTGTGTGCATTATAATATTATATACAACTATGTACAAAATATCTGGGTAACATGTATGTGTATATGTATATATTATATATAATGTATCAATTAGTTATGAATATCCAGAGTTTGAAATACACTCATGTTAGAAAGGATCTGATATTAACTAGCCAGTGAAAGACTGGAAACGCGTTGGTGGGAACAGAACCGTGTCTCGTCTCTCGACTCCCAGGAGTCAGGATCTCACAATGATATCCGTACCCCCATGTTCCCTTTAGCTTGGGGATGTTCCCTCCTCTTCCGTGTTTGAGAAGGACTGACACCAGTTCTTGTTAAAATGCTTGGTGGCGTTCACCCATGAAGCCATCTGGTCCTGAGCCTTTTTTGTTGGGTGACTTCTGATTACTGATTCATACTGGTTGTAGGTATATTCAGTTTTTTTCTTTCTTCATGATTCAATCTTAGTAGGTTGTATATTTCTGGGAATTTATCCATTTCTTCTATGTTATCCAGTTTGTTGGTGTATAAATTATTCATTAATAGTCTCTTAAAATCCTTTATGTTTCTGAGATACCAGTTATATGTCTTCTGGTTTAATTTTGCCTTTATTTCAGTCTTCTCTTTTTTCTTAATCTAACTAAAGGTTTATCAATCTTGTGATCTTTTTGAGAAGAAGTTCTTAGTTACATTGATCTTTTCTATTTTTTAGTCTCTATTTCATTTAATTTTTCTGATCTGTTCTTTGTTATTGTCTTCTTGTGATAATTTTGGACTTGGTTTGTTCTTTTTCTAGTTCTTTGAAGTGAAAAGTTAGGCTGTTTGAGATCTTTCCTTTGTCTTTAAACATTCATTGCTATGAATTTCCCTTTTAGAACTGCTTTTCCTTCATCTCGTATGTTTCCGTGTGTTGTTTTTGTTCTCATTTGTCTCAACATATTTTTCAATTTCCTCTTTGATTATTCAGGAGTCTTATTTAATTTGCGCACATTTGCTAATTTTCCAGATTTTCTCATGTTACTTAGTTCGGATTTCATACCCTTGAGGTTGGAAAAGCCACTTGATGGGATTTTATTCTTCTTAAATTTGTTAAGACTTTTTTTGTGACCTAACATATGATATTTACTAGAGAATGCCTGGTATGCACTTGAGAAGAATGTGGGTTCTGCTACTTTAGGATGGGATGTTCTGGATATGTCTGTTTGGTCCATTTAGTCTAAAATGTAGTTTAGATCCAATATTTCCGTATACATTTTCTGTTTGGATGGTCTATCCCTTGTTGAAAGTGGGATATTGAAGTTCAGTGCTGTTAATGCATTGCTGTCTCTTTCTGCCTTCAAATCTGTTAATATATGCTTAATATATTTAGGGCCTCTGATGTTGGGTGCAGATATATTTACAGTTATTTTATTCTCTGTATGAATTGACTCCTTTATCATTGTATGATGACTTTTTTGTCTTTAGGAGCAGTTTTTTTTTAAATTTTTTTAATGTTTATTTATTTTTGACAGAAGAGACAGAGCATGAGCGGGGGAGGGGCAGAGAGAGAGAGGGAGACACAGAATCAGAAGCAGGCTCCAGGCTCTGAGCTGTCAGCACAGAGCCTGACGAGGGGCTCAAAGTCACAAACTGAGAGATCATGACCTGAGCCGAAGTCAGACGCTCAACCGACTGAGCCACTGGGGCGCCCCAGGAACAGTTTTTTACTTAAAGTGTATGTTGTCTGGTACAAATATAGCTACCCCTGCTCTCTTTTGGTTTTGGTTTTGGTTTGCATGGAATATCTTATCCATATCCTTTCAGCCTATGCGTGTCTTTGTCTTTAAAGCTGAAGTGATTCTCTATGTGCAGCATAGGGTTGGGTGCTGTTTTTTGCGGTACATCCATGCATTCTGTGTCTTTTAATTAGAGACATTAGTTCATTTTCATTTAATTACTGATAAGGAAAGACTTACTACTGCCGCCTTGTTAATTATTTTTTGGCTACTTTGTAGTTCTTTTATTCATTTGTTCCTCTTTTGCTGTCTTTCTGATTTGATGATTTTCCATGGTGGTATGCTTTGATTTATTCTTTTTCTTTTATAAATCTACTATAGGTTTTTGCTTTGTGGTTACCATGAGGCTTATATAAACGTTTTATATTAACCGTTTTACGCTTACAACTTTGATCATATACAAAAGCTATCATTTTACTCATTCCTCCACACTTTATGTTTTTGATGTCACAGTTTACATCTTTTTATCATGTATATCCATTAACAATATTGTCTGTACAGTTTTAATATTTCAGTTATTTAACCTTTATACTAGAGTGATCTGATTTACACACCCCCATTACAGGGCTAGAATATTCTGAATTTGAATCTATACCTAGCTTTACCAGAGTGTTTTATACTTTCATATGTTATCATGTTATTAGTTAGCAACCTTTAATTTCCTTTTAAAGAACTCATTTTATCATTTTTTATAAGGCAGTTCTAGTGATGATGAACTCCCTCAGCTTTTACTTATCTGAGAAAATGTGTTCTTCTCCATTTCTGAAGGAGAGCTTTGCCAAGTAAAATATGGTTGGTTGGCAGTTTTTTTCTTTCAACGCTTTGGATATCCCATCCTGTTCTCTCCTGATTGCAAGCTTTTTGTTAAGAAATGTGCTGATAGCCTTATGGGGATATCATTGTAAGAGATGAGTTGTTGTTGTTGGTTTTGTTTTGTTTTGTTTTGCTTCATTTGTTTTGTTTTTGCTTTCAAAATTCTCTCTTTGTCTTTGATTTTTGGCAGGTTTATTTATTTATCTATTTATTTTACTTTAATAATGTGTCTAGATGAAGTTCTCTTTTAGTTGAAGTGTATGTGGACCTATGAGTTTTGAGTACCTGGATATCCATATCTCTCCCAGATTTGGGTAGTTTTCAGCAATTATTTCTTTAAATATGCTTTCTGTCTCTCCCTTCTACTTGTCATGGGACTCCCACAATGTCAATATTGTTATACCTGATGATGTTCCATAATTCTCGGATCCTTTCTGCTTGCTTTTCCTTTTTGTTTTGTGTGTGTGTGTACGTGTGTGTACGTGTGTGTGTGTGATCTTTTTTCCCTTTGGATAATTTCAAGTGACTTGTATTGAAGTTCACAGATGCTTTCTTTTGATCAAATCTGTTACTGATGCTTTTTATTGCATTTTATTTTATTTCATTGATTGTATTCCAGCTCTAGAATTTCTGCTGATTTATTTAAAAAAATTTTTTTTTTAACGTTTATTTATTTTTGAGACAGAGAGAGACAGAGCATGAACAGGGGAGGGGCAGAGAGAGAGGGAGACACAGAATCTGAAGCAGGCTCCAGGCTCTGAGCTGTCAGCACAGAGCCTGACGCGGGGCTCGAACTCACGGACCGCGAGATCGTGACCTGAGCCGAAGTCGGCTGCTTAACTGACTGAGCCACCCAGGCGCCCCACTGCTGATTTATTTTTACCACTTCACTATCTCTCTTAGGTATCTCCACTTTTCATGTACTGTTTACCTGATTTTGTTTAGTTGTAGGTTGCTGAGCTCCCTTAAAACAATTATTTTGAATTATTTCTTTGTCCAGTAATTTGTAGATCTCCATTTCTTTGTGTCTGGGTAGTGCAATACTATTGTGTTCCTTTGGTGGTGACGTATTTCCTTGATTTTTCATGTTTCTTACAGCCTTGTATTGATGTCTGCATATTTGAAGGAGTGGTCCACTCTGGCTGACTTTATAGACTGGTTTCATGGGGAAAGACGTTCACCTGTGGGTGGGAGTGAGGGTGCCAGCTAGGTAGAGTGTGACGACTCCTGCTCCAGGAAAGGACCAGTGGTGTTTCCGTCAGCTGAGGTCAGAGTCTGTGAAGCTTGCGGGGATCCTCAGTGCCAAGGTTATGTGTGCCTACAGCTGTGTCAGGGGCTGTTGAGGTTTTCAGTGGTGATGGCTGCTGATCTCTTTTTCTTTTTTCTTTTTTTTTTTTTAACGTTTTATTTATTTTTGAGAGAGAGAGAGACAGAGCATGAATGGGGGAGGGTCAGAGAGAGGGAGACACAGAATCTGAAACAGGCTCCAGGCTCTGAGCTGTCAGCACAGAGCCCGACGCGGGGCTCGAACTCACGGACCGTAAGATCATGACCTGAGCTGAAGTTGGACGCTTAACCGACTGAGCCACCCAGGCGCCCCTGCTGATCTCTTTTTCGACTAGGAGGTATGTCACGGCAAGAGGGTCCTCCTTGGCCCCAGGTCGGCTCACAGGCACCCTCACAGATGACACGGATGTCTGGTGTGTGCATGTCGATGGGGCAGCCATGGGCTCTAGAGAGTGAGTGCTCATGGAGTGACAGCGACTCTGGGCTTACCTAGCTCGTGGCCATGGTGGGTCCAGTGCCTGAGACATGAGTACGTGGAGCACCCGTGGGGCCGGGTTTTGACGCAAAAGTATGGCAGCGTGGCCACGGGGCGTGGCTCTGAAGCCTGGTGCACACGGAGGAGGTGCAGGTGGGGGGCCAGGATGTGTGTGCGGCTCAGGGCGGCAGCTCCTTCTTGGAGGGTGTGGCAGCATCTGTCTCTCTGGGGCATGAGGGGCGGCGATGGCGTTGGCCCCCTCAGTTGCTAAAGCTAAAGTCCTCTACAGAGCAGGCCTCCCGGGTCAGTGCCAGCCAACACTATGGGGTCCTCCGCTGTGAGAGCTGTAGGTCGTCTGTGGTGTCGTAGGAGCTGGAGGGTCCCGCAGTGCGGGCCACTGGGGCAGCGGCGTCTGCCGCTGGTGGGCACTGAGAGCCCCCGTCCTGCTCCTTTGCTCCCGGCCACCCCCAGACACCTCAGCTAAGCTGACGCACTAGACAGTCCTGTACGGGAGGTAAGTAAGTCTCCATGCTGTGCTCCACCCCGGGGTGGGATCTTCCTGGTCAGAATACCGAGCTTTCCCAGAGCGACTTCCAGTCCCGGACAGGCGTCTAGATGTTTTCTGGGGAGAAGACAGCTGGTGTGGCCTGCTCTCCTGTCTCACTCATGTTAACCCTTCATTCGCCACGTCGTTGCCGTATTCTGTCAGTCAGTCATCTAGATCCTCATTTAATCTTTCCAGGCATTGCTGTTCCAGCCCACTTGATTAACATTGTTGGCTTCTCATTATTAGCATCACGTTGTGTCGAAATCCTAGTCTTACGCATAAATCTGCATAATCCAGTCCCGACCTACTTCTCCCAGCTCAGATCTCTCTCAGTAGTTCCATCTGTGGCCTCTCCTTCTACCAGGGACTTTCCCCCAAAATCACATGCGTGAAGGTGACTTTATTCACCCCATTTCCATAGAATCCTCTTCTCATTCTCTTATCAAATTTGTCTTCCCGAAAGATCCAATCCACGTGGCTTCTCTAAAGGGAATTCTCTCCTCGTCACTAGGTGGAATTCAGCATGCTGTATATATGTTGTCACATCATTCCCTTCACAACTTTCTCACGGCACTTCCGCATTTTATTGACATTCTCTTTGCCCACTTGGTCCCCCTCATCATTAACTGAGAGCTGTCTGTGGGGAGGAACGGTGTGTGATTCTTCTGTGAAGTCCTTGCACACGGCCCAGCATAAGGCATTATAAGTTCCCCTCCAGAGTTTACTGAAACAATAAGGGGTCATGGAAAAGGTAAAAGAAGCTAATTCTGTACTTTCATAACTCACAGACCTCAGGAGAGGTGGGAAGGTGCTATAAATATAAATAAAAGTGTGCTGGCCTCAATTTATCACAGCTCCCAGGATGAGTCTCTCTCTAGTTAGGGCTGAGAGTAATGGATAAGGGCAGTACCTTCCTGGAAGCATAATAGCTGGGAGTGCATGAGACCTGGGCTCTGATTCCACGGAATCACCCACTAGCCAAGTGACTTCCATTGTCTTTCTCTATCGCCGCCGACAAATGAAGGAGATAGATGGCAAAAGTTTTCATGATGGCATCTAAGGGCTGTTAGAAAGATTGAATTCAAGTTTCCCAATGCATTTAGAACAAAGGGTAAATTGTTTAAAATGCAAATTTGTGTCATCTTGCATGGGAATTTGCTTCAGGTTGATATCTTCAATAAAATACTTTTTCAAATTCCTAAATTTAATTGTGCCTTTTCTCCTGGCATGAATTGGTAAGTGAGTACAACGTGCCATGGCTTATAGGAGCTTATGGACTACATTCATTGATGAATTACAAGGTACCTTTACTATCAGATGTAATCAGGGGCGCCTAGGGGGCTCAGTTGGTTAAGTGTCCGGCTTCGGCCTAGGTCACGATCTCGCTGTTCCCGAGTTCGAGCCCTGCATCGGGCTCTGTGCTGAGAGCTCAGAGCCTGGAGCCTGCCTCAGATTCTGTGTCTCCTTCTGTCTCTGCTCCTCCCCTGCTCATGCTCTGTCTCTCTCTCAAAAATAAACATTACAATAAAAAATTCGAATGTAATCATACCTTACTTTTCAAACAACACTGTGAACTTTGTGAGGTGATTTTTTTAAATCTCTCATTAAAGTTTCTAATAATCTTAGGGAATAGGGGGAGTAGATTTGATGTTCCCTGTTTTTTTTTTTTTTTGTAACATACTCAGTTTATTATTTCCGATTTTTAGGCCATTAGCAGGAAAGACTAAATGAGTATAATGCAAAGGAGATAAAACATTGAAATCTTTGTTTAGCTTCACTTGTGTTCAGTAGGGTTTTGTCCATGGCTTAAGATTTTTTTTTTTTTAATTTTTTAATATATGAAATTTACTGTCAAATTGGTTTCCATACAACACCCAGTGCTCATCCCAAAAGGTGCCCTCCTCAATACCCATCACCCACCCTGCCCTCCCTCCCACCCCCCATCAACCCTCAGTTTGTTCTCAGTTTTTAACAGTCTCTTATGCTTTGGCTCTCTCCCACTCTAACCTCTTTTTTTTTTTTTTCCTTCCCCTCCCCCATGGGTTCCTGTTATGTTTCTCAGGATCCACATAAGAGTGAAACCATATGGTATCTGTCTTTCTCTGTATGGCTTATTTCACTTAGCATCACACTCTCTAGTTCCATCCATGTTGCTACAAAAGGCCATATTTCATTTTTTCTCATTGCCACGTAGTATTCCATTGTGTATATAAACCACAATTTCTTTATCCATTCATCAGTTGATGGACATTTAGGCTCTTTCCATAATTTGGCTATTGTTGAGAGTGCCACTATAAACATTGGGGTACAGGTGCCCCTATGCATCAGTACTCCTGTATCCCTTGGGTAAATTCCTAGCAGTGCTATTGCTGGGTCATAGGGTAGGTCTATTTTTAATTTTCTGAGGAACCTCCACACTGCTTTCCAGAGCGGCTGCACCAATTTGCATTCCCACCAACAGTGCAAGAGGGTTCCTGTTTCTCCACATCCTCTCCAGCATCTATAGTCTCCTGATTTCTTCATTTTGGCCACTCTGACTGGCGTGAGGTGGTATCTGAGTGTGGTTTTGATTTGTATTTCCCTGATAAGGAGCGACGTTGAGCATCTTTTCATGTGCCTGTTGGCCATCCGGATGTCTTCTTTAGAGAAGTGTCTATTCATGTTTTCTGCCCATTTCTTCACTGGGTTATTTGTTTTTCGGGTGTGGAGTTTGATGAGCTCTTTATAGATTTTGGATACTAGCCCTTTGTCCGATGTGTCATTTGCAAATATCTTTTCCCATTCCGTTGGCTGCCTTTTAGTTTTGTTGGTTGTTTCCTTTGCTGTGCAGAAGCTTTTTATCTTCATAAGGTCCCAGTAATTCACTTTTGCTTTTAATTCCCTTGCCTTTGGGGATGTGCCGAGTAAGAGATTGCTACGGCTGAGGTCAGAGAGGTCTTTTCCTGCTTTCTCCTCTAAGGTTTTGATGGTTTCCTGTCTCACATTCAGGTCCTTTATCCATTTTGAGTTTATTTTTGTGAATGGTGTGAGAAAGTGGTCTAGTTTCAGCCTTCTGCATGTTGCTGTCCAGTTCTCCCAGCACCATTTGTTAAAGAGACTGTCTTTTTTCCATTGGATGTTCTTTCCTGCTTTGTCAAAGATGAGTTGGCCATACGTTTGTGGGTCTAGTTCTGGGGTTTCTATTCTATTCCATTGGTCTATGTGTCTGTTTTTATGCCAATACCATGCTGTCTTGATGATGACAGCTTTGTAGTAGAGGCTAAAGTCTGGGATTGTGATGCCTCCTGCTTTGGTCTTCTTCTTCAAAATTACTTTGGCTATTCGGGGCCTTTTGTGGTTCCATATGAATTTTAGGATTGCTTGTTCTAGTTTCGAGAAGAATGCTGGTGCAATTTTGATTGGGATTGCATTGAATGTGTAGATAGCTTTGGGTAGTATTGACATTTTGACAATATTTATTCTTCCAATCCATGAGCATGGAATGTCTTTCCATTTCTTTATATCTTCTTCAATTACCTGCATAAGCTTTCTATAGTTTTCAGCATACAGATCTTTTACATCTTTGGTTAGATTTATTCCTAGGTATTTTATGCTTCTTGGTGCAATTGTGAATGGGATCAGTTTCTTCATTTGTCTTTCTGTTGCTTCATTGTTAGTGTATAAGAATGCGACTGATTTCTGCACATTGATTTTGTATCCTGCAACTTTGCTGAATTCATGTATCAGTTCTAGCAGACTTTTGGTGGAGTCTATCGGATTTTCCATGTATAATATCATGTCATCTGCAAAAAGCGAAAGCTTGACTTCATCTTTGCCAATTTTGATGCCTTTGATTTCCTTTTGTTGTCTGATTGCTGATGCTAGAACTTCCAGCACTATATTGAACAACAGCGGTGACAGTGGGCATCCCTGTCGTGTTCCTGATCTCAGGGAAAAAGCTCTCAGTTTTTCCCCGTTGAGGATGATGTTAGCTGTGGGCTTTTCATAAATGGCCTTTATGATCTTTAAGTATGTTCCTTCTATCCCGACTTTCTCAAGGGTTTTTATTAAGAAAGGGTGCTGGATTTTGTCAAAGGCCTTTTCTGCATCGATTGACAGGATCATATGGTTCTTCTCTTTTTTTTTTGTTAATGTGATGTATCACGTTGATCGATTTGCGAATGTTGAACCAGCCCTGCATCCCAGGAATGAATCCCACTTGATCATGGTGAATAATTCTTTTTATATGCTGTTGAATTCGATTTGCTAGTATCTTATTAAGAATTTTTGCATCCATATTCATCAGGGATATTGGCCTGTAGTTCTCTTTTTTTACTGGGTCTCTGTCTGGTTTAGGAATCAAAGTAATATTGGCTTCATAGAATGAGTCTGGAAGTTTTCCTTCCCTTTCTATTTCTTGGAATAGTTTGAGAAGGATAGGTATTATCTCTGCTTTAAATGTCTGGTAGAACTCCCCTGGGAAGCCATCTGGTCCTGGACTCTTATTTGTTGGGAGATTTTTGATAACCGATTCAATTTCTTTGCTGGTTATGGGTCTGTTCAAGCTTTCTATTTCCTCCTGATTGAGTTTTGGAAGAGTGTGGGTGTTTAGAAATTTGTCCATTTCTTCCAGGTTGTCCAATTTGCTGGCATATAATTTTTCATAGTATTCCCTGATAATTGTTTGTATCTCTGAGGGATTGGTTGTAATCATTCCATTTTCATTCATGATTTTATCTATTTGGGTCATCTCCCTTTTCTTTTTGAGAAGCCTGGCTAGAGGTTTGTCAATTTTGTTTATTTTTTCAAAAAACCAACTCTTGGTTTCGTTGATCTGCTCTACAGTTTTTTTAGATTCTATATTGTTTATTTCTGCTCTGATCTTTATTATTTCTCTTCTTCTGCTGGGTTTAGGCTGCCTTTGCTGTTCTGCTTCTATTTCCTTAGGTGTGCTGTTAGGTTTTGTATTTGGGATTTTTCTTGTTTCTTGAGATAGGCCTGGATTGCAATGTATTTTCCTCTCAGGACTGCCTTCGCTGCATCCCAAAGCGTTTGGATTGTTGTATTTTCATTTTTGTTTGTTTCCATATATATTTTAATTTCTTCTCTAATTGCCTGGTTGACCCACTCATTCGTTAGTAGGGTGTTCTTTAACCTCCATGCTTTTGGAGGTTTTCCAGACTTTTCCTGTGATTGATTTCAAGCTTCATAGCATTGTGGTCTGAAAGTATGCATGGTATAATTTCAATTCTTGTAAACTTACGAAGGGCTGTTTTGTGACCCAGTATATGATCTATCTTGGAGAATGTTCCATGTGCACTCGAGAAGAAAGTATATTCTGTTGCTTTGGGATGCAGAGTTCTAAACAGATCTGTCAAGTCCATCTGATCCAATGTATCATTCAGGGCCCTTGTTTCTTTATTGACTGTGTGTCTAGATGATCTATCCATTTCTGTAAGTGGGGTGTTAAAGTCCCCTGCAATGACCACATTCTTATCAATAAGGTTGCTTATGTTTATGAGTAATTGTTTTATATATCTGGGGGCTCGGGTATTTGGCGCATAGACATTTATAATAGTTAGCTCTTCCTGGTGGATAGACCCTGTGATTATTATATAATGCCCTTCTTCATCTCTTGTAACAGCCTTTAATTTAAAGTCTAGTTTGTCTGATATAAGTATGGCTACTCCAGCTTTCTTTTGGCTTCCAGGAGCATGATAAATAGTTCTCCATCCCCTCACTCTCAATCTAAAGGTGTCCTCAGATCTAAAATGAGTCTCTTGTAGACAGCAAATAGATGGGTCTTGTTTTTTTATCCATTCTGATACCCTATGTCTTTTAGTTGGCGCATTTAATCCATTTACATTCAGTGTTATTATAGAAAGATATGGGTTTAGAGTCATTGTGATGTCTGTATGTTTTATGTTTGTAGTGATGTCTCTGGTACTTTGTCTCACAGGATCCCCCTTAGGATCTCTTGTAGGGCTGGTTTCGTGGTGACAAATTCCTTCAGTTTTTGTTTGTTTGGGAAGACCTTTATCTCTCCTTCTATTCTAAATGACAGACTTGCTGGATAAAGGATTCTCGGCTGCATATTTTTTCTGTTTAGCACACTGTAGATATCGTGCCAAGCCTTTCTGGCCTGCCAAGTTTCAAAGGAGAGATCAGTCACGAGTCTTATAGGTCTCCCTTTATATGTGAGGGCACGTTTATCCCTTGCTGCTTTCAGAATTTTCTCTTTATCCTTGTATTTTGCCAGTTTCACTATGATATGTCGTGCAGAAGATCGATTCAAGTTACGTCTGAAGGGAGTTCTCTGTGCCTCTTGGATTTCAATGCCTTTTTCCTTCCCCAGTTCAGGGAAGTTCTCAGCTATAATTTGTTCAAGTACCCCTTCAGCACCTTTCCCTCTCTCTTCCTCCTCTGGGATACCAATTATGCGTATATTATTTTTTTTTAGTGTATCACTTAGTTCTCTAATTTTCCCCTCATACTCCTGGATTTTTTTATCTCTCTTTCTTTCAGCTTCCTCTTTCTCCATAACTTTATCTTCTAGTTCACCTATTCTCTCCTCTGCCTCTTCAAGCCGAGCCATTTGGTTTCCATTTTGTTTTGCATTTCATTTAAAGCGTTTTTCAACTCCTCGTGACTGTTCCTTAGTCCCTCGATCTTTATGGCAAGAGATTCTCTGCTGTCCTGTATACTGTTTTCAAGCCCGGCGATTAATTTTATGACTATTATTCTAAATTCACTTTCTGTTATATTGTTTAAATCCTTTTTGATCAGTTCATTAGCTGTTGTTATTTCCTGGAGATTCTTCTGAGGGGAATTCTTCCGTTTGGTCATTTTGGAGAGTCCCTGGCGTGGTGAGGACCTGCAGGGCACTTCCCCTGTGCTGTGGTGTATAACTGGAGTTAGTGGGCGGGGCCGCAGTCCGACCCGATGTCTGCCCCCAGCCCACTGCTGGGGCCACAGTCAGACTGGTGTGTGCCTTCTCTTCCCCTCTCCTAGGGGCGGGATTCACTGTGGGGTGGCGTGTCCCGTCTGGGCTACTTGCACACCGCCAGGCTTGTGGTGCTGGGGATCTGGCGTATTAGCTGGGGTGGGTAGGCAAGGTGCACGGGGGCAGGAGGGGCAGGCTTAGCTCGCTTCTCCTTAGGTGATCCACTTCAGGAGGAGCCCTGTGGCAGCGGGAGGGAGTCAGATCCGCTGCCGGAGGTTTGGCTCTGCAGAAGCACAGAGTTGGGTGTTTGCGCGGAGCAAGTTCCCTGGCAGGAACTGGTTCCCTTTGGGATTTTGGCTGGGGGGTGGGCGGGGGAGATGGCGCTGGCGCCTTGGTTCCCCACCAAACTGAGCTCTGCCGTCCGGGGGCTCAGCAGCTCTCCCTCCCTTTGTCCTCCAGCCTTCCCGCTTTCCGAGCAGAGCTGTTAACTTATGACCTCCCAGAGGCTAAGTCGCGCTTGCTGTCGGAACACAGTCTGTCCGGCCCCTCCGCTTTTGCCAGCCAGACTCGGGGGCTCTGCTTGGCCGGCAGGCCGCCCCTCCGCCCCGGCTCCCTCCCGCCAGTCCGTGGAGCGCGCACCGCCTCGCCCCCCTTCCTACCCTCTTCCGTGGGCCTCTTGTCTGCGCTTGGCTCCGGAGACTCCGTTCTGCTAATCCTCTGGCGGTTTTCTGGGTTCTTTAGGCAGGTGTAGGTGGAATCTAAGTGATCGGCCGGACGCGCTGTGAGCCCCGCGTCCTCCTACGCCGCCATCTTCCGGAACCCCCCTCTGATGTTCCCTGTTTTAAGTGGGCTGAAAATGATGATGATATATTAAATGATTTTCTCTGTGTTACTGAGCCACAGCACCATAGAACTAAAACTTTACTGATTATTTGCAGTGCATCACGTTTTTTCTAAAGTGTAGTGAGGCCAAGGGACTGAGTGCACTGTTCAGCTTTCCTGGGACACTTCTCAAGGTATTGGTTCATATTGGTTCTTTTTTGTTGTTGTTGTTAAAACAAACACACAAACAGGATGAAATTAGGCAAGACAGAATGTTTTGGTAGGTTTAGGCTCTCAAAAAAATTCCCTATAGCCATAAAGTGTCACATCACTTTCTTTCCATGATTTCTAAATCTGTTAGTTTTGGTATTTCTGTGTGATGGTGTAATCAACAAAAACCACACATGTTCTAATCACAGTCATCCAACATGGTTTTCGAGTAAGTTTTGACCAGGAGTTAAATTTAACAGTTCTTGAAACTCCTCAGTTCCGGGGTCTATACTGACACCTTCCTCTCTAGAAGGCTATTGATTATGCAGTTAGGATCAATAACCATACATGTTTTCAACCTCGTAGTAAGCAATTAAGCATTATTATGAGAATTTCATACTGACACTAGACTCTAAATCCTGATTGAAGTTATTGACTTCAAAACAGAAAACCTGTTTTATAGATAGGAGCTAAAAGAATAGAATTATAGGTTTAAAATAATTTTAGAATTTTTGAATGAGATATAAAAATTTTATATTAGAATCAAAATAAAGATGAATATCACCATTCTCTGATAATTACGGGGAAAAGTAGATACAAACACCTCAGTTTCCAGGTCTTTTATAATCTCAGCTACAAGGTGAATTCTTTTTTTTTTTTTTTTTTTAATTTTTTTTTTTTAACGTTTATTTATTTTTGAGACAGAGAGAGACAGAGCATGAGCAGGGGAGGGGCAGAGAGAGAGGGAGACACAGAATCGGAAGCAGGCTCCAGGCTCTGAGCTGTCAGCACAGAGCCCGACGCGGGGCTCGAACTCACGGACCGTGAGATCATAACCTGAGCTGAAGTCGGACGCCCAACCGACCAAGCCACCCAGGCGCCCCCAAGGTGAATTCTTGACATGTGATTGAATCGCCATGGCCTCTAGTTACTATGATGTACAAACATTGATATCAACTCAATGAGTTTTTTTTTTTTTTATCTCACTTACATGTAAGTTGCATTTATTATTTTGTGCAGTGGTTCTCAACCTTGGTTATACCTGAACTGTTAGAATTTTTTGAAAATTCTAATTAAAAAATTAAAAATTTTTAGAATTTTTAAAAAAACACTGATGCTTGGGTTGTGGGACCAAAGGTTCAGTGTGAATTAGTCTCGGATATTGCCCATTCATCAGAATATTAAAAGTTTTCCAGTTCATTCCAATGTGAAGCTAAATGTGTGAACACATTCAGTCTTTTATAATGAGACCAGGTGTAAACATAGGGTCTCCATGTACACTGTTTTAAATTTGGGAGATGTTTTGGTCACATAAAGCTGGTTAATGCAGATATAGCTTTAAAAGAAATAGGCCCTCACTTATCAGATATACTATTACTTTATAGAAGAAAGATCATCTTAAGATAATTGTAAAGAGAAAATGAACCTTTCAGATTATCAAACCTATGGTTAAGTGCCCTACCCTTTCGGTCTTATACGATCTTGGTTGATGGTTCAAATGAAATTCTGAAGGATCTGAATAATACTCTAGTGAAACAAAATGATATTTGCATAATTTTCATGTCCAACATATTTCAGTCAATTTTAATGGCTAAAAATCAATAACGCGTGGATGATATATATAGTTTTGCACTGCCAGGACTGTTTTATTAAGTGAAAGAACCAGTTTCCAATAGAGCAGGAAGTCACTGCCACCATCTGAAGAAGGACTCCAAAAGGCAGTGATGGTATGCGTGGGGTCTGTGTGTAACCCCCGTGTCATGGCCTTTCAGTCCAGCAGAAGACCTTTCTTGTCACGTCACCTGCCCAGTGGGGTAGGGCACACCGCAAGGGCCTCGGCAGCAGTCATGATCCAGAGTAAAAGCTCTGTTTTGATACAGTAGCATTTATTCAGAATCATTTACTATTGACATAACATTTGACTGAATGGAAAAAAGTGTTTACAGTTGTAATTTTTTCAGCACGCAAAATGCCTTATGCTTTGATGAATTCCAGCTTATTGCAGTCACGCCTGTATAATATTTATGTCTCTGATTTACCATTTATGAGAATTAGCAGCTTTTCTATTATAATTATACAACCCCACCCTTTAACATTGTCTGAGATAGCTTAACTTTTTCCTCCGGTGAAATATTTTAATTTATATTTTATTTTCCGGCTTCATTTTTCCATTCATCCTTTTTGGAATGTAACTTCAATTAAAAAAAATGGAATTGGTTCTTACTAATTTGCTACTAAACAACTCTAAGCAGAACATGCATGATTAGCACACTGTCAGGAAAAATGTTAACAAATCTGAATTAACTCTTAATGATTGCAGCAGTCAGGAGGTTTACATTACCACACACGCACACACGCACAATCCTTTTTTAAAAAGAGTGTTTGGTGTTACTTATGAGCTGGAAGCATAGTTTCAAATTTTTTTCATTAATATCTGTATTTATATTGTACGAGTTGAGGAGGTAGCTATAACACCTTGAACTTGGCAAGAATAGAGAAAAGCGACGTGAATTTCCAGTCTCCGAACACATGTCTTACAGACTAGGACAGCGGCCCTCTGACCATTTTCACATCATCTTCATATCTGGCATCTCACGTGTTTGTATTTCTTCCAGTGGGTACTAAATACGTGAACGAAGATTGTCGTCAGTTGAGCTGCATGATGATGACAGTCCCCAAAGGGCAATCCAGCCATCTGGATCTTTTAGATTGTCCTAACCGCGTCATATGAGGTGGATGTAGGCGCCATACAAAGGTCCCTAGAAAGCTGTTTCCTTCATCTTAGATAATAGTTTTCAGTGATTTGGTGAAAAATCACAGAACTCTTCACTTTCTCTTTTGAAATTTTCTTTACCAGTGGTTGATACAGTAAGTGATAACACAATACTTCTATTCTGTCAAAAAAAAAGTAACCCAGTGATTTATCTTAATGCGTGTTAGGTATTCAGTACCTCGTATTTCCAGATCTACAGAATAAATTCCTTTTATAGCTTAGAGCTGAAACCAGAGGGAAAATTGTTTCTCTTTATAAACCATGCATTCTGTTTCATCAGATAAGGAGAAAAGCAAAACTCATCTTTATCTCCTTTCCTCTATTATGTGGCTTTTCATTTTGATTTTAAGAGTTGAACTTACTGATCTTATCTTGATATATAAATTATACATGTTCAGTGTATATAGTATAGGTGAACAGTAGGAAAAGTTAAGAAACAAAAACAAAAACCACAACCCCCCCACCCGAAAGTAAAACCCCCCTTATAATTGCAGGAAAGAAAAATTTAATTTTAATGAAAATATTACCTAATAATGTTTTTTACTTTCCCTAAATGTCATGACTTTCATATTAACATACATTTTCAAAAAAAATCCTATCTCCTTTAAGAACATACTTTTGTTTCCTTTTTGTGTATTTTGAACATATATTTGCGGGCACTAAGACTTATTTTAAAAGCATAGGTTTTATTCCTTGGTATTCCATAGCTAGCAGTGATAAAGTTGGACCTTTGGATTGATTTTAATTATTCGCTTCTAAACACTGGTTGTATTGAATATCCTGTGGTAGCTAAATCCAATGACACACCCAGTCATCTTTCTTTAGAATACATTTTCAGAAGTGGTTTTACTTCTTGAACGGGTATTAAAACATTAAGGCACTTGACCTACACTTTTAAAATGTCCTTTAGTAAATGTCTGTTCCTTTAATACATCAATTTCCTGTGTGTCTTCTGTTACAAGTTGCATCAAGTATATCTTGATATGCATGCCATATACCAGAAATGCAAATACAAGTGGATAAAACAACAGCTGTGACACCTACTACATAACAGATGGGTACAGTTTTACGGATATTTTCAAAAAATACTATGGTAAACCTTTATCAAGTCAGTTCCTCATATATATTCTGTATTATGTATTATGTTGCTCTTTGTAATAGAAAAAGACAGTTTGGTTTGATGGCCATTTCTGTTAGATGATGAAGACTAAACACCATACCCTACTAGATTCTTATATTTATACATAAAACGAGAGAAATTACTAGCTCTACCTACCTATTCATCTTTGTGCCTTCCCACAAACTCATACGTTATTTTCAGGTGAAATTTTTCAGAAAAGGAAGGCAAAAGTTGGTAAAAATAGGTTCATTCATTCATTTTTAGTATAGTTCGCGTACAGGGTCACATTAGCTTCATGTGGATAACACAGTGATTCAACAGTTGTATACGTTACTGCACGCTCATCGTGAGAAGTGCACTCTTAACCCCCATCCCTGCTTCCCTCATCCCCTCACTCACCTCCCCTCTGCTAACTATCAACTTGTTCTCTGTAGTTAAGAGACTGCTTTTTTATGTCATTTTTCTTTTCTATTTGATTTGTTGCTTAAATTCCACATATGAGTGAAATCATACAGTGTTTGTCTTTCTCTGTCTGACTTATTTCACTTAGCATAATACCCTCTAGATCCACCCATGTTGTTGCAAATGGCAAGATTTCATTCCTTTTTTTTTTTTTTAATTTTTTTAAGTTTATTTATTTATGACAGAGACAGAGTGCGAGCACGAGCTGGGGAGGTGCAGAGAGAGAGAGGGAGACACAGAATCAGAAGCAGGCTCCAAGCTGTCAGCACAGAGCCCGATGCGGGGCTCGAACTCACGAACCGTGAGATCATGACCTGGGCTGAAGTCGGACGCTTAACCGACTGAGCCACCCAGGCGCCCAAGATTTCATTCCTTTTTACAGCTCAGTAATAATCCATTGTGTGTGTACCGTATCTTGTTTATCCATTTGTCTATTGATGGCCATGTGGGCTGCTTCCAAAACTGGGCTGTTGTAAATAATGCTGCAGTAAACATAGGGGTTCATATATCTTTTTGAGTTAATGTTTTTGTATTCTTTGTGTAAATACCCAGTGGTGCAATCACTGGATCATACGGTAGTTCTATTTTTAGTTTTTTGAGGAACCTCCACACTGTTTTCCAGAGTGGCTGCACCAGTTTGCATTCCCACCAGGAGTGGATGAGTGTACCTGTCTCTCCACATCCTTGCCAACACTTGTTGTTTCTTGTGTTTTTGATGTTAGCCATTCTGACAGGTGTGAGGTGAGCTCACTGTGATTTGGATTTGGATATCCCTGATGGTGAGTGATGTTGAGCATCTTTTCACATGTCTGTCGGCCATGTATGTCTTCCTTGGAGAAACGTCCATTCACGTCTTCTGCTCAGTTTTAATTGGATTGTTTTCTTGGTGTTGAGTTGTGTAAGTTCTTTACATATTTTTGCTACTAACCCCTTACTGGATATGCAAATCACCTCTCCCATTCAATAGGTTGTCTTTTTGTACTGTTGATTTTTATTTATTTGATTGTTTATTTGTTTTTGGTGTTTATTTGTTTGCTTTTTTTGCGTGTGCAGAGGTTTTTATTTTGATGTAGTCCCAATAGTTTATTTCTGCTTTTGTTTCCTTTGCCTCAGGAGACATCTCCAGAAAGATGTTGCTATGGCTGATGTCAGAGAAATTACTACCTGTGGCCTCTTCTAGGATTTTTATGGTTTTGGGTCTCACATGAGATCTTTAATTTATTTTGAGTTTTTTTTTTTTTGTGTGTGGTGTTAAGAAAATAGTCCAGTTTCATTATTTTCCGTGTAGTTGTCCAGTTTTCCCAGAATCATTTATTTAAAAGACTGTTTTTTTTTCCCCATTGCATATTCTTTTTTCCTTTGTTGAAGATTAATTGATCACATAATCATGGATTTATTTCCTGGCTCTCTTTTCAGTTATTTGATCTGTGTGTCTATTTTTGTACAAGTACCATACTGTTTGATTACGAGAGCTTTGTAGTGTATCTTGAAATCTGGAATTGTGATACCTCCAGATTTGTCCTTTCTTCTTTTTGTAAGGGGTCTTTTGTGTTTCCATACACATTTTAGGACTATTTGTTCTAGTTCTGTGAAAAATGCTGTTAGTTTTTTGATAGGGATTGCACTGAATCTATAGATCACTTTTGGTAGTATGTACATTTTAACAATATTGTTCTCTCAATTGATGAGCATGGAATATCTTCCCATTTGTTTTTGTCATCTTATTTTCTTTTATCAATTTTTTATCATATGGTCTTTCAGAGTATGCTCTCTCACCTCCTTAAGTTTATTTCTAGGAGTTTGTATTCTTTTTGGTATAATTGTAAATTAGATTATGTTTAGTTGCTTTTGGCTACTTTATTATTAGTACAAAGAAATGCAACATATTTCTGCATATTGATGTAGTATCGTCCAACTTCGCTGAGTTCATTTGTCAGCTCTAGTAGTTTTTTGGTGAAGTCTGAAGGGTTATTTATATATAGAATCATGTCATCTTCAAATACTGAAATTTTTATTTCTGTCTTGCCAATTTGGATGCCTTTTATTTCGTTTTATTTTCTGATTTCTGTGGCTAGGACTTCTGGTACTATGTTGAAAAAAAGGGGCGAGAGCGGACATCCTTGTCTTGTTCCTTATTCTGTGGCAAAAGCTCTCAGTTTATTCCCCATTGAGTTTGATGCTAGCTGGGGGTTTTTCATTGCTGGCCGTTATTATGTTGAGGTGTATTTTGTTGAGGGTTTTTATCATGAATGAATGTTATACTTTTTCTGCATCTGTTGAAATGATCATATTTTTTCCCTTTCTCTTATTGATGTGATGTATCAATTTGATTGGTTTGCAAATATTGAATCATGCCTCATGTTCCAGGAATAAATCCATTTGATTGTGGCGAATGATATTTTTAATGCATTTTTGGATTCAGTTTGCTAATGTTTTGTTGAGAAGTTTTGCATCTGTGTTCATCAGAGATATTGGCCTGTAGTTCTCTTTTATTTAGTGTCTTTGTTTATCTAATTTTGGTATCAGAGTAATGCTGGCCTCAGAGAATGAATTTGGAAGTTTTCTTTTTTCTTCTATTTTTTTTTTTTTTTGGAATAGTTTGAGAAGAATAGGTATTAACTCTTCTTTAAATTATTTCGTAGAATTCACCTGGGAAGCCATCTGGTCCTGGACTTTGTTTGCTGGGAGTTTTTTGATTACTGATTCGATTTCGTTGCTAGTAAATGGTGTGTTCAAATTCTCTGTATCTTACTGATCCAGTTTTGGGAGGTTATATGTTTCTAGGAATCTGTCCATTTCTTCTAGATTGTCCAATTTGTTGGCGTATTATATTTCATAATATTCTCTTACAGTCCTTTGAATTTCTCTGGTATTGGTTGTTGTTTCTTCTATTTATTTTCTGATTTTATTTATTCAAGTCTTTTTTTTTTTTTTTTGTGCATGGCTATATGTGTATCAATTTTGTTGAACTTTTCAAAGAGCAAAGAGCTCCTGGTTAAAAATAAGTTATTTTTTAAAATCTTTTATTTCATTTTAATCAATAATATTAAGTTTTACCTGTTGGTTAAAGTTTTATTGTTGTCCCCTTGCTTTTTCTTTTCCTAAATAAAATGTTGATGATGGAAATACCTATAATGACTTTAAAGATTTTACATAGTAGCGTGGGTAGAATGCCAAAGAAATCAGTCTCTAAAAAGAAAACTGTCTTCTGTATGTTTAATGGGAAATTAGGTGTTCTTATTTAACTGGGTAAACTGAGGAAAAGGAATCTCTTTGTGAGGTTTTGTTACTTTATCTTTTTGTTACTAACAATATTTCATAATTCTATTAGAATAAATGTTCACTTCCCCCATTTTTTTTCCTTTTAAAATATCCCAATTTCTCCTAACTCTACAGAATTTTTTTAGAAAGTATTAAATGCAAATATCTGGTAACATTAGGGATCTTTTCTTCTTTCTTTCACCGAGATCCTCAAATGTTCTCACATGGCAATAATCATTATGACTCTCATCCTAATGAAGCCGTACGTTGGTATTTGACTAAATTGTTATTGTAATATCAGAACTAAGACACATATTCCCATGGGCTTCTGGCATTTGGGTGGGCTTCCTTCTTCTAGTTAATTAATTTTAATACAAAGCATCGTCTATTGAGTTGCTAGGTGGGCCCGCTATAATACAGGGTTATTGTAAATTAATATGGGCTTTCTATAGCAGAAATCATTAGAAACAGGCAGTTTACAGATACGGGAGTTTTGTGTTTTGTGTCATTTAGATAATAAAACAGTCTTAGAGGTCAGCAACTTTTGTTATGAAATTCTAACTTTTTGCTGTCTTTGCCATACATATTTCACAGAAAGTAAAAAAAACAAAGAAAAAAAAAAAAAAAAAAAAAGCGGTCTTGAATTTTGCTAATAAGGTGCCAGAGGCCTGAGGCAAGGCACCACCAACACAGTACCTCCTATACCAGAAGTAGGAAGTGCTTGGGTATCAAGGGCCCATTCGCTCTGTCCCTGAGGAAAGGTCAGCCCGGGTTAATCTCTCGCCCCCACTCACATGATTGCTTAGGCCTTGGCCGTAGACTGTGGATGCAGAACTTGTGCGAGCATCGGCAGTACAGCTGTCTTTTGCTCTGCCTTTTTTCTTTTCCTTTTCTTTAGCCTTCTTTGGCCGTGACTCAGATAATTTCCGTTCGGTTCAGACAGCGTGGGCTGCACACACGACCTGAGCGTCAGTGCCGGGCAGATCCGGGCCTCAAGGAACTCGGAAGCTACGAAGTGACCCCTTAACCAAAAATAAAATCTCGAGGAAAACATTCCAGATAGCGTATAAATCTTTACGTCTCAGTAAGCTTTTTCCAAGGCCGATGGATCTAACTGATCATTTTATCCAAACCACCACAGTGAAATATCTTTTCTTTAAAGTTATTACAACTGAGAACTCTCCTTTTACGTGTGATCTTTATAAATGTCTTTTCTTTTGTCAGTTCTAGAAGATTTTGATGTATTGGTTATTGGACAACCAGGATTGTTTCTGAATAACTAATGAAATATTATGGACACTAGGAGCAGTGGACAGTGGCCAGGCATGGGTGGCTGTGGGACCACGGGAGCAGTGGCCGGTGGCCAGGCATGTGTATCTGTGGAACCACAGCCTCTCCTGGAAGCCCCGGTTATTGTGTCTCCAGCACCAGGGCCAGTTACTGCGAATGGTAATAGTCATCATTTATTTAACATTTAATACATGCCAGGCACTGTGCAGTGCAGCCATGGGTAGTAATGGGGCAGGCAGGCTGGATCCGGGAACCCAGGGAAAGTTCCCACAGGACCAGCCAGGAGGGTCCTTGGCTTCACGTAAGATAGAAATCACACGTGAGCCGGTGAAAGTGATGAAAACAAAGTTTCTTGAATAGCGTGAGTGACAGAAAGAGAATAGCAGACGGAGTGTCTCAGAGACTCGGGAAGGAGAGAAGAATGAGTCTAGTCATTGCTCGGGTTAGAGGTTTATAGTGGAAAGGCACATGGGGTACATGTTCATCCAGGAATCCAGGGTAGGGTCCAGTCAAAGGCAAGTGTCAGGTGAACAGAGGGTGTTATTCTGTAACTCATCAAAGGTGGGGGTATGGTTGCCCATGTCAGTCGAGGTTTGTTTGAAGCCGATGTCCTGGAACATGTTTGGGATCTGGCTCTTCTTAGGTGTTATCAGGTGTTCGGGGACTGGGACGAAAGTCAAAGAATGTTTAACTTTCTTGTTTCCCCTTGAAGTGGGAACATAGCTTCTTTGGCTTCTTCAGAGGCCACATATGAAACGTGGTAAATGGGACCCAGAAAAACAACAGAGATGGAGTCTTACTAACATGGCTCCTTCGGGGCACCTGCTGGCTCAGTCGGGTAAGTGGCCAGCTTCGGCTCAGGTCATGATCTCAGGGTTTGTAAGTTCAGGCCCCGGTCGGGCTCTGTGGTGATAGTGTGGAGTCTGTTTGGGATTCTCTCTCTCTCTCTCTCTCTCTCTCTCTGCTCCTTCCTCACTTGTGCTCTCTCTCTCAAGATAAATAAATCAACTTAAAAAAATAAATAAAATGGAGTCCCTTCAACTTCCCCTTCGGTACCACTTACTCAATTCACTTACTACCCTTTGAGGTAAGTGCCTTGATGATTCCCGTTTTGGAAACAAGGTTGCTGAGCAACAGAGTTTCAGTAGCTTGGTCCAGATCACACGGTACCAGAGCCAGACTCTGGACGTATACAGGTCAGGTCGTAGATTCCACAGCCTTGACCACCATTGAAATCAATGTAATTGGAGGTGACTTCACAGACAATTCTTTCACACAGTTGGTAGATAACATAATGGATCATTCCGCTCTCAGTGTGGTTGCAAACGTTAATTTAAAAAATACATGATTTAAATAATACATTAATTTAAAAAAATATATTTTTTAAGTATAAAAAATATATCTAAGCAGATCTCAAATACAATATTGAAATCTATCATTTATTTATTTGCTTTGTATTTTACATTCCACATGTGAGTGAAACCTTGTGGTATTTGTCTTTCTATGTCTGATTTGTTTCACCTGGCATAATTCCCTTGACGTCCACTCTTGTTGCAAGTGGCGAGGTCTCCTATTTTATATGGCTGTGTAATATTCCACACTGTGCACGCACACGCGTGTGTGTGTATGCACACATACCACATTCTCTTTATTCATCTATCAATGGACACTTGGGTTGGTTCCTTCTGGCTGCTGTAAGTCACGCTGCAATAAACATAGGGATACGTGCATCTTTTCAAATTAGTGATTTTGTTTTCTTTGGGTAAATACCCAGCAGTGAAATTATTGGATGATTTTTTTAAGGAACTTCCATACTGTTTTCCACAGTGGCTGCATCAATGTACATTTCCACCAGGTAGATTCAGACCCACAGATACAGAGAACAGACTGATGACTGCCAGAGGGGAAGGGGATGAGAGGGTGAGAAAAATGGGTGATGGGGGAGGGAGGTACAGGCTTGCAGTTGTGGAAGGACAAAGTCACGGGGCTGAAAGGCACAGCAAAAGGAATACTGTTAGTGATACTGTGATTGTGTTGTGTGCGGACAGGTGCAGACACTATACTTGCCGGGAGCATCGCAGACACGCAAAGATGTTGTTTCACTGTGTTGTACACCTGAGAGTAACGTAACACTGTGTGTCAACTACTCAAAAACACCCAGATAATAAATAAAACCAGAAAATAAATAAAAATGTATATGTATATGTGTATATATACAGCAAAGCCTTGGATTGCAAGTAACTTGTTCTGTGAGTTTTCTGCAAGATGAGCAAACATTTCTAATAAATTTTAACCTGATGAATGAGCAATGTCTACAATATGAATAGTATGTGACCCCAAATGTCACATGATCACAACTGAGACAATCTCTCTCTCTCTCTCTCTCTCTCTCTCTCTCTCTGGGATTGTAGGTGATCTTCTCCCATGCTCAGATGCTCAGTCTCAGGCTGTGGTGTTTGGCAGAAATCAGTGATTTTTCAGGACGTTGGAAGGTGCCCACAACTGGCACTGGTGTATTTTTGTCCCTTCAAAGCACCTGTGGACGGTCCTTTGCTTTTCCAGACAAGAGTAAGGTTAGGAAGGCTTTGCTTCATTCTCGGTCAGGCTGCCTGCAGATAGAGACCCGTTCCTCTGCTGCCCTATTGCCGGTTACATGAAATACAGTACATGACAAGAGTTTATTAATACTATACTGAGTCGGCATCCGTTAGTGGGTAGTGAAAGTAACCCTCCTCTCTCTTGTCTCCCTCATATCAGTCATGAAGGTTTTCAAAGGTGAGTGTGGGTTGTTTTTTTCTTATATTTTGTATTTTCTTTATTATTTTGTATTATATTACAGTATTGAAATCATTTTTATGTGAATATTTTTGGGTTGTGGAACGAATCATCTGAGTTTCCATTATTTCTTCTGGGGAGATTCACTTTGGTAAACAAGTGCTTTGAATTACAAACATGTTTCCGGAACAAATTATGCTCTCAAACCAAATTATGCTCTCAAACCAAGGTATTATCGACCACATTTTACCAGACTATTCCCCTCATGACTGGCATCTGGGTTATTTCCCCCACTGTCAAAACTGCACAGTGGTGAACATACTGGGAATCGCCATTTGTAGGCCAAACATAGTTTAATATTTACAAGTTCATGCTATTAAGATATAACCTCCATGCCTGAGCAAGATGTACTCTGGATCGTACATACAGACTTTTAAAAATGACACTTAGAGCAGTTTTGGGTACCCAGCATAACTGAGAGGTATGGAGAGTTCCTATACACCCCTGCCCCCCACAGCCCCCCTCCCTCCACTGTCCACATCCCCCACCAGTGTGGCACATTATTTACAGCTGGTGAACCTACGTTGACCCACCATTATCACCGGAGTCCACAGTTTACGTTAGGACTTCCCTCTGTTGCACGTTCTGTGGGCTTAGACATGTTCACAAGGATGCGTATCCATCGTTATGGTATCTTACAGGATAGTCTGACTGCCATGAGAGCCTCTGTGCTCTGCCTGTCTATCCCTCCGTCCTCGACCCCCTGATCTTTTTACTGGGTCCCTACTTTTGCTTTTGCCAGAGTGTCCTATAGATTCCAACTATAGATAGGAACAGTAGGTTAATGGTTCAAGATTGGCTTCTTTTACTTAGTGGTGACTCTTCATGGCTTCACAGCTCATTCCTTCTTAGCACTCATCTTCCATTGTCTGGTTGTGCCACAGTTTATTTACCTGCTCCCCTAACGAGGGAATCCTAGTTGCTGTCAGGTTTTAGTAATTAAGTAGGAAGTGGCTGTTGGGGCGCCTGGGTGGCTCAGTCGGTTAAGCCTCCAGTTCTTGATTTCAGCTCAGGAGATATGTGTATGTATATTTATACATACATACATATATGATTGAGAGTGCCTAGCACAACTTAGAGGCCTTCTCACTGTGTAATGCAGATCAAGAGACAAAATCAATTTGTATTTAAAATAAAACATGCTGCTCATTGTCAACACTGAATGTGGTGAATTTGAACTCATTTAAATCATAATTAAGGGCCTTAAATAAGAATATTGTTCCCATTAATGAGAGCACAAGTGGGGGAGGGGCACAAAGAGGGGGACAGAGGATCCAAAGCAGGCTCTGTGCTGACGGCAGGGAGCCGGATGCCTGGCTTGAACTCCCTACCCTGAGATCATGACCTGAGCCACCCGAGGAGCCGCCCACGAGCCCTTCATTACTTTGCCAATTTGAAAGGGAACACAAAAATAAGTAATTGAAGAGTCTGCTTGATAAATTATACAACCTATGTCTTTACTAAGTGACAATATTTATAGTGAAGAATTATGATTATAAAAATGTTTATCTTCACTGTATAATCTTTTTCTTAACATGAAATGTATAATGTGTGAGACACTTTTCGTTTTATTGTGTTTCCTCCCTGTTAACAGGACAACAAAGGGGCAGGTGCCTAACACTTTATCTTTGCACAGCCAGAAAGCTTAGATACAAATTTTGGTTTTAATACTGGCCAAGCATTGGCCTTTGTTATCATTGGTTTTTTATTTTATTTTATTTTATTTTATTTTATTTTATTTTATTTTATTTCATTTTATTTCATTTTATTTCATTTTGTATTATTTTATTTTATTTTATATTATTTTACTTCATTTTATTTTATTTTTGAGAGAGAGAGAAAGTGTGTGTGTGTGCATGTGCACATAAGTGGGGGAGGGGCGGGGGGGGGAGAGAGAGAGAGAGAGAGAGAGAGAGAGAGAGAGAGAGAGAGAGAGAGAATGAATGTTAAACAGGTTCCATGCTGTCAGTGCAAACCCTGACTCAGGGATGGATCCCAGGAGCCTGTGATCACCACCTGAGACAAAATCAGGAGCCAAATGCTTAACCGATTGAGCCACCCAGGTGCCCCAGGCTTTATCATTATATTTCTGTCTGATTTTAACCATACTTCAGTTTAGATCCTTACACTTTAGTTTCTGTGTTTTTTAGATGCCTATATTCCCAGTGTAAGTTTCTTCATATCCTTAACTCAAGAAGAATATTAATGTATGAATAAATACATCTTTATTGCAAATAAAATGAAAATAGAGGAGGAACATATAATTATGGGGATGTGAAATTTTTTACCAAAGTTCATCACTCTCTAGTCATAACAGCAAAAATATGGTTCCCATAGTACAGCATATTAGTAATAGACATTTACAAATGCAGCCAGCCATATGTTTAATCAACATAAAACACATTTTGGAGGACTTAAACTTAGCCACATAAATGAAAGAGTAATGAAGTTAGTTACAGACTTTTTGGATACATTTGCCACTTCCTCTAATTAAGAAGATTAGTAATATTAACATTTAATGCTGCTTTATATTTTCAAAAGGCTTAGCTCATTAATGATTATAAATTTCCCTGGCATGTCCGCAATTATCATTATTCTCAATTTTATAGATGAGGGAATTTGCAGAAGAAAGTTAAGTACTTGGAATAGATTTTGAGTCCACGGGGTTTCAGTGGGAAGACTGGCCCTCTGTGGTGCCAGGAGCTGGTAGACTGCACTCATCACAGGAGAAGAAAGCAAAAAACAAACAAACAAAAAACCTGTATGGGTTTTGATCGAATCTTTTAGAATGCAGGGGTCTGCAGTCCAAACGAGTTCAAAGACGAGCCCTGTCCGTTACTAGTTATGTCTTCTTGAGTGAGTTACTCTCATGGGATTTATATACATGCTGAATCAAATGACCTTCTCTAAAGACTCAGAATACAGCAAGCATTTGGTAAAGTCGAGTGTTGTTATTTTGACGATGGTGGCGACGATGATGATGATGATGATGGCGGTGACCAGACAGGTGAGGTGGAGGTCAGGCGCATAGGATACTTTTCAGGTAAACCGAAATGCAGAGATCTGTGCTACAGAACGACCCCAGAGGGTGGGAGTAGCAGACTAAGATCAGGAGTTGACAAACAGTAGTTAAGGTCACCACTTCTCAGTTTCTCCCAAAGCGTTGCTCAAGTTGCTGGTTGGCTGGCCTTAGGAAGGAAGAGAAAGTTCCGTAGGAACAGATCACAGAGGTTACTTTACAGATAGTCCCGGTGATATGGTTAATTTGTACTTCCTGTCCTCTGCATATACTGTGATCAGATTTATCTTGCTAAGCAATAAGCTTTTAACAAATTAAGGGTGAGAAAACGAACTTTTCGGGGGTCGTAATAATGCTGCTTATGAATCAAAACCTTATTTCCAAGTACCTAATATAATTTATTTATGTATAATTATGTGCTAATGTAATAATCACCCATATATTTGCAGGCTGACATTTTATAAAATTTGAAATACATGCAACTCTCATCTTCAACAAAATCCTGACAATTACCAGGCATTTATATCTGTATTTACATCTTCATTGTTTCTGCATCTCTCTACCTATTTTACAGATTAGAAAGCTAAAGTCTTGGAATTTTAATTGATTTTTCTAAGGAAAGTGCCTGAAGTAAAATTCCAACTTGGCACTTTTTACGGTATTTATATTGTCTTCCTTAATATGATTTTCTCCTATTCATTTGATGAGGACCGACATTTAAGATCTCTAGAACTTGGGAAATCAAATAATTTCCATCCTCTAAAAATAATAAAAGATGCATTTATATTAAGAAAACATATATAGACATACATATCATTGCTTTTCAGAAGATGCTCATAAAATAATTTCCGAATTTTGTTATGGTAATTTTTTCTGAAAATGGTAAGAAGATTGGGTTTATGAAACTGGTGATACTGGATTGTCTCTGTCATGACGTAGAGTTATGTTCAGTCAGAACACTGGCTACACTAACTGGGGGAACGAGGAGTTGGTGAGAAGCATTTGGGGTCAGAACGAATTCTATCAGAGCCATTTAGATTAATGGAATATGTTAAAGATGCAAACCCATTACATTTGCATAATTTCTCCTGTGAAAACTTTAATCATTGGTCTCAATCTTTCTACTTTACTATAAGCATATGATTGGTTTTAATGTTTGTTACACTCATTATATTTGCAGTGTGATTAATGTGCAAAATAGTAAGAGTGAATGTTAATTCTTTGTAATTCCATTTTAATCATTCACGGAGATTCATAATTTTTATTAGAAATGTACCTCTTTTCATAATAAAGTGAATATTGATTATTTATAGGAAAAATGTAAATACATTTTGATATTATGAATGTTGATGGTAAAATTTATGGAGAAAGAATTTGCTATCCATAGACTTAATTTATGCCGGTTGCTCATGACTCATTAGAAATAATTTTAAATGCCTAATAATATTTCATGGATATATTAATGCCAATTATATTTAAACTATCAAAATCTAAATTTGCATTCAATTTTAAATATGATTTTAAGCCATTAGTGAAATATCCATCAATGACTTTCTTCTCACGTCACATTATTGGAATCACCATTCTGGACAGCTGCTGCCTCTTAATATATTAACTCTTTGAATCCTCATTTTCAAGCGATAAGGGAACATTTAATAAGTGTATTTTTACCTTGTTGACCTGTGGTTCAGATACTGTTAATGCTAGCTTTATCATATTTACCTTTACAAATACAGGATGCCCAGTAAATTTAATTTCAGATAAACCATTCATCTATTTTTTAGTATAAATGTATCCCTACATTTTGGTAAAAATAAATCCCTATTTTTTATTTTATTTTATTTTATTTATTTATTTATTTTTTTGGCTCTCCTCATTAAGGCACATGATACACTGGGTTCCTCTTCACTCTTTTAAACTAAAAACTGAGTCTGGTTGCCTCAGGGGATGTGCAGGATAACCTCTTTTGTAAATTGAGGGAGAAAGCATTTCCATGGTGAGAAGACAAGTGGGGTGGGGTGCTCAGGAGGGCAGATGGGGGGCTCTAAGCCTTCTCCTCCAGCCCTCTTAGGATTCAAGAGAGCAAAGGCGAGACCTTTGGAACCAATGTCACCGGGGCTCAGTGAGGTTCTCGGGGCAGTGAGCCCTGTGGGGCACTGGCTGGTTGGAGGGAGCAGTGCCTAGGGGAGGATGCCAGTTGGTAGCCTGTGCAGGGGCCCCCGGGTCCGCTGGGGACCCACGTCAGCCCCGCCAGCCCCTGCACAGGAAAGACCATTTCTGGAGTCATAATTTATAAAGGGGAATATGTGTGCCTGTAAAACCACAATACATATTTTGCAGCAATACCTAGAAACAAAAAGAGACAAATTTGATATTAAAGAACCGTGGTCTGTGAGTGGAGAGGAAATAGGAGTAGGAGAGAAAAACAAAGGGACATTGATTGAGAACTTAACTGATAACTGGGGCGCCTGGCTGGCTCAGCTGGAAGAACATGTGACTCTTGACTCGGGGTCTTGAGTTAGAGCCCCATGATGGGTGTAAAGATCAGTAACACAAAATAAAGTAAAACACACACACACACATTGATCACAGATTCTTCATAGACTCTGCCCTCATCATTGATACTTTTGGCATGTTAATCATTTGCTGGTTTCAGCCACACAGATGTTCATGCCCTTTTCGAGGCAGTCACTGAAAGCCTGTTTTGTGCCAGTTTGTACCACACCTGTGATAGTTGCTGTTAAAGAGGCAGAAGACAGAGAATCTGTTCAGAATCTTGGGGAATCAGAGAGTCACCTGAGGGGTCAAATGGGAACATAGGCTCAGGGCAGTTGTGGAGATGAGGTGAACAGGGGCACCGAGGACCACGGCCGCAAGACCCAAGGGGAGTGTGAAGCAAATCCAGAGTGACTTCCCGGAGGAGGTCAGGGCTGCTGTCTCACTCCTGATCCCTTCTGCAGTAATTTAAAATCTTAAGTATTTTTGTGGTGATGATGCCACCTGCTTAGTGATTAATCTGAAGTCCGTGTATAGTTGCGTTTTATGATTATTGTTTCCATAGTAACAGTGAAATGCAAAAAAGATATTTATGATACTAATGCAATAAAATAACGTTTATGTAATTCTCTATCGAAATTCCAAATTTAGTGACTGGATATGAATAAATAAACAAGCAAACCTCTTCATGGTTGACACCTGCTATATAAGAAAATTATTTAATTAATTAAAAAAGTATTGATGATTCTTTTTTGCTACCAAAACACAAAAGCTTGGAAAAATGAACATATTTCAGAGTTACAATCTGAAATTTAAAAAAAGCGCATTTTCTATTTTCACGTGGATAAACGTGAAAATCAGCAGCAGTGAAAGCACCGTTGCCTACTTGAACCACATGTAATGGTTGGCACATTGGGAATTGTCACTTAAAGAATGTTGTGTGCAAGGTCCCTCGAGCTTTTAATGCTGCTTTATTGCATAAATTTGGGGAATTTAAAGACCCTGAATTTCTTGTCATATCTATTGAAATCATGGGGGATACTAATCTTACCTGTTTAGATTTACACTATTAAACATATTTTGATGGTTTTCCACTTCTAACTCATTATGGTTTAATGCTAGGGACTGGGGAAAATGACACATAGTCTCTCCCATGTATATTTTTTAACCCTACTTTAATTATAAGATTGACTCTTTAAAAAAGGCTAGCATTTCTTTTTTCTCAGGGGCTTAGAAATCGAACAGTTACCGAATTGCTGTGAAAAGGGCTCTTCCATTGGATTTAATTTCGTGCACAAAGTATCAGCAAGTTAACAAGCCAATTCATATTTTAAAATATTGCTAGACAGAGGTTATGTGGATTGATCTTCTAGGTGAATTTAACATTAATCCTTACCTAAAAAATAAATTTTTATCTAAACCCCTGATAATTGACTCATCTAACCTGATTATCAGATTCCATTCTGTTTTGCCTTTCACTGTGAGTTTGGTGGTTCCCCAGAAGAATGGTGTTTTTTCTACATGTAAAACAGTGTGTTAGAAAGTCTTCAGAATAGTTGCTACACAGACAATAATAATTTACATGGTATTAACTAGATAACAAGTTCTTATGAATACAGCTAGAATAAATAGTTGTAGGGTATACTGTAAAGATTGACTTACTATAATTCTTTTTCTTTTTTTTTTCAGGTATCTGCATAGAATTTAGCATAATATAGTATTTAAGTTGATGTTAAATATATACTGACTGCATAAATTTAAGGGTTCTAGATGTTCATATATGTGTATATATGGAAATCAAATCTGAAGAATAAATTTTAGCCAAGTTTAAATATACTATTCCAAATATTTTCAAGACAGTTTTAAAATTTTTGGTCTGAAATATACCTAGAACTGTTTGAATACATACATGTGTATGAGTGTGTGTGTAAATAATAGATTTGCTTTATGACAGATTTGAAAAATTCTGATTCCTTGGAGATGTGATGAGAATGAGGCATACTTTAAGAGAGTTTTAATAAAAGCAGATAACAGATAATTCTTCTAATTTTTTTTGTCCAATTTTGTTTTGTGTTTCTGTATTTTCATTTTTAAACATTCATTTTCTAAGGCTTCTGTTATCTTGTTTTTGGTATGGAAACGATAGACTGGGGCAAAATCCATTTTACCCTGGTTAGGTCAGAGCTGCAATAAGATATTATTGACAAGGTGATGTAAGCAATAAAAATTAATTTCCCAAATAATTTCCTACGGTTCTGGAGGCTTAGAAATCCAGGATCAGAGTGGAACATGGTGGGGTCTGTTGTGAAGCACACAATTATGTTCTGTGTTGTCAAACGGAAGAGAGCAGAGTGGGAGGGTTAGCTCTGGAGGCCCTCCTCTCGAGGGCACTAACCCCAGTGTGGGGGCTCCACCCCCAGGACCCCTCATGGTCCCGCCTCCTAACACTATCACCTTGGGGGCTGGGATTTCACCATAGGGATTTTGAGAGAACCCAAACAGTCCATCACAGCCATAGAGCATTTCATCGTCTTAAAAAAATGGTTTATATTGATTTGAAAATGAAAATACCTTCTTGTGGATGAATGGAACTTGTTATTATGATTATAAATATGACAGAGAATTGTACCATTCCTGAGTTTAAGTGTGAAACACAGTTTGAAGTCTTCGTTTGCGTGTGACATCAAACATGCACACGCACATTATCCTTATCACAGAGTGTAGGGTAATCAATTCAGATAAACCAAGAGGACTCAGTAGGTGGCGAGCAGAGTAAATGTGGACAGTTCACTGCGAGCCACACTACCCACGAGCGAGTGCCCGTTCTCAAGCGTGTCGAATGGTGAAGACATGGTAAGCCTTGCAGAGAAAGTCTCTCTTCAGAGGGTACTTGTTCTATTTCGTTCTGTTCTTTCTGAAAGTACGACCTTTTCTAAGTACCTTGAAGAAGTGAGGCTGATATTCAAGCATCATATTTTATTGCTGGTACAAAGGGAGTTGGTCACATGTGATTCTTCAAGCATCTGACACTTTTAAAGTGCAATATGTTTTTGATACTTTCAGGAAGGAAAAACAAAATCTTGAAGAGAAATGTACTGTTAGTGCGCACTTGACAAGCAAACAGAAAATGGCAATTCTAGCTTTGAAAATGTGAACGTTTATTGATGTTTCAGCTCTGCGATTAGAAAAGAACTCCTTCCAAAGAATACTCTTATAGGTGCTGTACTTCAGACCGTGGACGCGATTTTTCTCTGGAGATTCGTGTTGTCTTCCACATTGGGAGGAAATTCATGGCCTCACCTGGCCACTGCCACCTCAGATGATGCAAAATAAGAGGTTTTTTTTCACCCCATATTTCCACTTTAATTTGGCAACTGATTCTACCTGGGGAAGTTTCTGACAATAACTGAGCCTGCTTTTTTTTTAAATGAAAATAGCATCAGTCTTCTTTCACCTCCAGCGGTAAGGATAGGTTATAAGTCATTGTAGAGTTAGAAGTTCAGTGTATTAATTGTGAACTCTTTGAAAGCATTTGCTTTGGCGGAATCAAGTAGCAGCAGGCCTCCAACTGTCCTGTAAGCCACTGGGCTGTGCTGCTCTGGGAATCCGCTGTGTTACTGGACTAGTTCACATCCTTATAAATGGTGGTGAGTTTCTCCCACCGCAGTCCAGACAGCCGGGGTGAGGGGCAGAGCACGGGAGGAGCTGAGAACTCCGAGTCGAGTACAACTTGGGGGAATTGTCTTTTATCATTACATAGCTTCTTATTGGACAAATAGATAGAAAATAATTACTTGGTAAATTACCACACATTTTCAAGAGTCGGTCATTTAGTGGATAGATGTTACTAACAGCTTGCTCTTCTGGGGGTGCTACCAAGGGGGCGTCCCCGGGTCACCAAGTTCACGTGGTGCCTACCTCCTAGAGCATCCAGAGCAGAGCGTGCACAGTACTCTCACCGCCACTGCATTTGACCCTGGGACATAGACCTCTTACTTCCCATGTGATCGCTGGTGCTGGGAAAACCATTATGACTGTTTTATTTTTCTTTCTTTCCTCACTACAACCATAGAGTCTTACAACCGGTAATAAATAGCACAATGAAAATCACGTTGTGGCTTGATTCCACATTTTGGAATTTTAACACATTTCCAGTGTGACCACGGGATTCTGATTGTAAGGGGGAAAGGTCGGGTTTCGGAACAAGATCTGCCTCTGTCTCTTTACCTCCGTAGTGGAGAAAATTTACTTTTTTTGTACGTAACAACAACACCAAGGAAAAATCTCAAATGTCACTGCAATGTTAGGTCACATCGATAAGGATACCATGCTATGCTAACATGTTTTTCATTTCATGATGTTAATATATTCAAATAAATGTATTACGTTTTCTCGATATACAATAGTTAAAACAATATTTCAAATCATTGATTTCAGATAAGAAAAGGAAACCTCACAGAACCTGTATTGCTTTGCACAGATCATGGGTCAATCAGGATATAGCATCAAATAAAAGCCTATCAAATGAGTAAGCATAGCTTTTGAACATTAGCGTTGAAAACTGTGCCTCTCCAGTGAACACGTAATTTGATGCTTCCCAGGAAAAATGTTGTTAATTCTGATTTTATTTTGTGTAAGTGGTTAAAACATTAACAACATTGAAGGAAACCATTACGTTTCATTATTTTCAGATATCCCAGCTTTCTGGTGAGGTTATAAAATTCCGTGGAAACGGCGAAGGGCCCGAGGAAGGTCTGTCTGAGTGAATGGTGTAGAGAGCGGAGGGTTTGAGAATTTTTATCTGGAAACCAGACCCAGGTGTCTTGCTGTATTTTCCCCCGAACATTTAGTATGCAGCCACCGCTGGGAAGCAAGGGACTGCAATTGATAGATGCCGTCCCGATTCCTTTCAAGTTCAGCCACACCGCCGGCTGGCAGCTGAATCCTCCCGGCGTTTCATTACTTTTGTGTTTGTTTCTTTAAAATTTTTGAATTTTTATCACCTACGTTTTACTCAGCTCTTCCTCACTTATGGAGAGGCAATAATAGAGAAAATCATTACCTCCACAGCTGCAGACTAATGCTTTCAAAGTGTGTCCCCTGGTGCTACGTGGTACTGCCACCTGTCCCGAAACAGGAGTTTTCCTCTTCGGCCTCTGTCAGTGATGCATTCCTCTCCTCACGTTGTATTCTAAAGGAAACACGATTTAATAATTAGCAAAATTTTCAGAAAGAAGGTACTGCACACGAAAGGTCGGTGCACTTGCCCCAGCTCCCTCTCTGATGTCGTTTCCTCTTTGTCGCTCCCTGGCTGAGCCACACCGATGTCCTGTTCTTCAAGGATGGTGAACACCCACCCTTTTGGAACTTTTAAATTTCATCACTGCCGCTTGTGTGAACACTCTTTTGCCTAATAGCACACTTTGTCCCTTCTTCACTCAGCCCTCTGCTAAAAGGGCACCTTCACAGCGAGAATCACCTGCTCACAGTATCTGAAATTCTCCTTTTGCCACCCGCGTCACTCTTTGTTCCTTACCTGCTTTATGTTTTATCGCAGCAGAAATCCCTCCCTGGCATATTCCATATTTGCTTGTCTATTATTTATCTCTTCTCATCCACCCTCTATGATTCATTCCTTGAAACTCTTCAGCAACTTCATACAATATTGAAAAAACTGATATTTTGAATGAACCTCTCGGAGGGGGTTTACAGCAAGGGAAGCAGCAGGTGTGGAATATGGCGGTGGGCATGTGCCACACTCGGTTTCCTACCGTCACTTCTCTCGCTTTGCAGAACTAGAGTTCATATGATGACAAAGTAAGCATTCTAAGAACGCAGGGCAGGTTGGCACAGGTGGTTCAGCTCAGGCTCGTGGGACGGGGTACCTGTGTCCAGCTTCTGACTGTCTTCCTCATCGTCCTCGCGTTGATGAGTCAGTGCCGCGTCCTGTCCATACTCTGTTCCAGGCTGTGTGGCCGTCCCATCTGTACTGTGAATTCAGCCTAAAACAAAGGCCGTGGGGTACTCAGAAAATAATTATTGTTTACCTTATAAATTACTTTGAGAGGTCAGGAACCAATGTGAAGACAAATGCTGTAGCTGCGATCTTGTGAGTGGCTTCTGTGGCGTATTCGCTGGGTTATGTGGAAATACTTGCCTGCACAGTTCCTAAAGTATCACGTGGTACTTCCATGGTATTTACTCATTACCTGTTTTTATATTGAAGGTCTCTACGTAGTACTTCTATGAAAACTAGGAATGTACAAATCAATTCACATTTATTTCTATGAAAACCATTTAGAGGATTTTGTGTTGGGTATTGCTTTTGTAATAATGCCCTTCGCAAGACTTTTTAAATGATAAGAAACAGCTGTAATTAATGATTATCGCCTTTGTTAATGCCAAGGGGAACAGATACTGACACTTTGAAAGAAATAATTTAGATCAGATAATAAGGAAGTGGTGACAAAAATTAAATACGGTTTTAGAAAGTCAAGCTTTGTGTTAAGTCTGAATGGAAACCCATAGCATTGGAAGACATTGGCTCCACCCATGTGTTTATTAGTGTGCGTATGTGTGTGCATGCACACATATTATATGTATATATATACATATAATATGTGTATATATATAATACATACATATATACATATGTACATACATACATATATATGTAAATATACATACATATATAATGGTAAATTACACCCTCTAGTATAACTCACTATATTCCCAGCATAAGTAAATATATATTACTTTAAACAAAAGAGGCTTTCTTAAAAGTCATATATAAATCAGGTTTTATGCTCTCGACTATCAAGCCATATTTTCCCAGTGACTGACAATGTAATTTCAGAGATGTGCTCCTGAAGAAAATATTGGCCCTGAGCCTCCTAAAATGTCATGTTAGAATTCATCAAACCTCTTACAATCTTAAATTTTAAAGTAAATTAATATTTTTGTAATAAAATACGTACAGTGCGATTTAGGTCAGATACCACACCTACACTCTCGTAAAGAATTGGCGTAATCTGAACATGAATAGATACTTTTCTAAAGAAGGCATACAGGTGGCCAACAGGCCCAGGAAAAGATGCTCAACGTCACTCCTCATCAGGGAAATACAAATCAAAACCACACTCAGATATCACGTCACGCCAGTCAGAGTGGCTCAAATGAACAAATCAGGAGACTATAGATCCTGGAAAGGATGTGGAGAAATGGGAACCCTCTTGCACTATTGGTGAGAATGCAAACTGGTGCAGCCGCTCTGGAAAGCAGTGTGGAGGTTCCTCAAAAAATTAAAAATAGATCTACCCTATGACCCAGCAATAGCACTGCTAGGAATTTACCCCAGGGATACAGAAGTGCTGATGCATAGGGGCACTTGTACCCCCAATGTTTATAGCAGCACTTTCAACCATAGACAAATTATGGAAAGAGCCTAAATGTCCATCAACTGATGAATGGATAAAGAAGATGTGGTTTATATACACAATGGAATACTACTTGGCAATGAGAAAGAATGAAATATGGCCCTTTGTAGCAACTTGGATGGAACTGGAGAGTGTGATGCTAAGTGAAATAAGCCATACAGAGAAAGACAGATACTATATGGTTTCACTCTTATGTGGATCCTGAGAAACTTAACAGAAGACCAGGATGGAAGGGAAGGGAGGAAAAAGTTACAGAGAGGGAAGGAGGCAAATCATAAGAGACTCTTAAAAACTGAGAACAAACTGAGAGTTGATGGGGGGTGGGAGGGAGGGGAAAGTGGGTGATGGGCATTGAGGAGGGCACCTGTTGGGATGAGCACTGGGTGTTGTATGGAAACCAATTTGACAATAAATTTCATTAAAAAAAAAAAGAATTGGAAACCTGTGCAGACTGGTTTCAGACTGTGGAGAAAGTGGCCTTAGCTCGCATAAAATTACTTCATTCTTAAAAGTTGCTTAAGAACTCTTTTAGTGTTAGTTTATTTCATAGTGGCTCTGTTTGTTCGGTCTAGACGTAGGGATTACAGAAAAAGCTCTCAAAGAAATGCATGCACTAATACTTTTAAGAAAATTCCAGTACTTTTAAGAAACAAGAGAAACGATTCATAAATGCAACATTTCCATAACCATTTAACAATCTGCAAAATTTCTGATGAGAAATTTTCTTCTTATTATCTCATATTTGAGAGCAAAGAACTATTTTTCCCAGTTTAAAACACATACATCTGCTTTGCTTTATTCTGAGCTTTTCTTTCTGTAGGGAAAAAAATAGCATTTTTAATTGTAAACAATGTCAGTGTCAGCTTGTAAACTGTTTTTTTCCCCTGAATAATTATCCTCATCATCTCTCCTACGTCAAAAGAGTCATCTTTAGTTTAAAAAACATTTGTAAGTATTAGGGTGATCATTCATAGACATTGACAGAAATAGGTTCATGCTAGGTAGATTATTCCAAATGGGTTTACAGTTTTATTACTGTGCTTTTCTGAAGTGTGTATTTTCTTATTTCTGAAAATAGATTATTTTGAGGGAAATAGGACTGATTTTGGCAGTGAACTTGATAGTTTGCCCATATGTCCTCAGGAACCGAGTTAAATGATCTGGAGGTATTCTCACGGCAGTGTTTCGTTCGAACACGCTGTTTCTGTTACACTTGTGTTTGATAAAATTGTAAGAAAATTCAAAGATAAATGAATTTAAAAGTCTTTCATACAACTTGGAAATTTTTGTTTGTTTGCTTTAAAAAAAAGAACTTAAATTCCACCAGTGAAGAATTGGGCAGCTGTCTGCCTTGGTGAGAGTGTGGGTGAGCCTGACTGCACGTGTTGCTGGCTTACGGGGACCATCACCTCTGATGTGGGAGCCACAGGCTTGTCTCATGACATTTCCATCTTCAGTAGAAGAACTCACATCTTGGTTGGGAATTTTGAAGGTATCAAAGCCTCTTACTGCATAGAGGATGGTCCTCTCTTCATGACCCATAAACCATGTAAAATATTTTTTTTTTCTTTTTTTAAGAGGAAAAGGAATTTATTGGAAGGTTCTAAGATAGCCTGTAGAATTACAAGGCCTGCACGATTTTTGTGTGCTTTTTGCTAATTTGTCCCAGCAAGTTTTCCGTGTCACTATACTAACAAGCACGTGGTCATCTCATTCTTTCACACTGTTCCATGACAGTTCATTTTGTAGGTAGGTATCCGCTATCTGTTGTAAAACAAACCACATCAAAGCCTAGTGGCTCTGAAAGGGCAGGTGCACAGTTTGTCTGGCCTAATACCCTCTGACTGACTTCTCAGGAGCTTTCTGACACATCTGTGGTCAGCTGGCAGGTCAGCCGGTAGCTAGATGGTCTAGAACGGCCTCATCTTTGCTCTGGAGGTTGGCTGCTATCTGCCGGGGTGCCTCAGTTATTCATGCGGCCCCCCATCTCCTAGCAGGCTGGTTCAGGCTCATTTGCATGCGATGTTAGGGTTCCAAGCACAGCAAAAGGTTGGTCCCCAATGTGCATGCCTCTTTTGAAGCTTACGTTGCTAGTGTCCCATTAGGCAAGGGAAGTCAGATTCAGGGAGTAGGGAAGCAGACTTCGGCTTTTGTCAGGGCGGTTGGCAACATCACATTGGAAAGGTGTAGATGCAGGGAGGGGAAGGATTTGTGACCCGATTGACCATCTAGAGTGGTCAAGCACGCCGTATTCATCCACTCTCTTACCAGGGGACATTTAGGTTGCTTCCAACTCTTCACCATCGCAGGAAGTGTGACGATTAATATCTAATGTTTTAATAGCCTCTCTTTTGGAGAAGTTTTAGAGTCACAGGAAAATTGCGTGCAAGGTAAAGAGAATGCTCATCTGTTCTTTGCTCTGGCTCACGCATGGCCATTAGCAACATCCTCCACTTGTTGGAGCTGATGACTACATCGGCACATTGTTATCCACCCAAAGTCCATAGTTTACAATTCACTCTTGCTGTTGTGCATTCTGTGGGTCTGGACAAATGTACAGTGGTGTGTATCCAACATTATAATATACAGAAGAGTTGGATCGCCCTAAAAAAACTCTGCTTGTATCGGTTCTCCGCCTTTTGGCTAAGATCAAGCGTAAAAAACTCTGCCTGTTTATCTCTCTCTTCCCCAGTCCCTGGCCACCACTGATCTTTGTACTGTTTCTATAGATTTGCCTTTTCCACAATGACATATAGTTGGAGTTATACTGCAGGTAGTTTTTTCAGATTGGATTCTCTTTCTTGTTAATAGTACACTTAAGTCTTAACATACCTTGATAGCTCATTTATTTTTGGTGATGAATAATATTCTACTGTCTGAATGTCCCCAAGCTTATTTATCCACTTACCTACTGAAGGTCATGTTGGTCACCTACAGGTTTTGGCAATTATAATAAAGCTGTTATAAACCTCTGCGTGCAGGTTTTTGCATGGGCATAATACTCCAGTACCAAGGAGCGTGATTGCTGGACATTATTGTAAGAGTATGTTTACTTTTTTTTTTTTTTTTAATTTTTTTTTTTAACGTTTATTTATTTTTGGGACAGAGAGAGACAGAGCATGAACAGGGGAGGGGCAGAGAGAGAGGAAGACACAGAATCAGAAGCAGGCTCCAGGCTCTGAGCCATCAGCCCAGAGCCTGACGCGGGGCTCGAACTCACGGACTGCGAGATCCTGACCTGAGCTGAAGTCGGACGCTTAACCGACTGAGCCACCCAGGCACCCCAAGAGTATGTTTAGTTTTATACGAAATGTCCCTAGTGGCTGCCCATCTTGCATTCCCGCCCCCAACATGAAAGAGAGTTCCTGTTGCTCCCCAAGCTCACCAGCATTTGTTGTTGTCAGTGTTCGGTAATTTGGCCATTGTGATAGGTGTGTAAGTGGTACCTCCTTGCTTTAATTTGCATTTTCCTGATGACATATGATGTGGACCGTCTTTTTATATGCTTTTTTTTTTTTTGCCATCTGTATACTTTTTTCAGTGAAACATCCGGCCCATTTTTTAACTGAGTTGCTTGTTTTCTTAATGTTTCCTTTTAAGAGTTCTTTGTGTCATTTGGGGAACAGCCCTTTATCAGATGATCCTTTTCAAATATTTTCTCCCCGGGCTGTGGCTTCTCTCTTCATTTCTTGACTGCAATTTTGTTGTGCAGAAGATTCTAATTAATGAAATCTGACTTATCAAGAATTTCTTCCATGGGTCGTGTTTGTGGTTTTCTAACGTAAAAGTCATCTCTAGATCCAAGGTCATGTGGTTTTCTGGTCTGTTGTCTTTTAGAATTTTTATAGTTGTGTGTTTTGCAGTTAGGTCTGTGATCCAGTGTTTGTGAGGGGTATAAGGTCTGTGTCTACGTTATTATTTTTTTTCCTTTGTTTTTTTTTTTTTTTGCATGTGATTGCCCAGTTGTTCTGGCATCATTTGTTGAAATGACTGTCAGTTCATGTGGGTCTGTTTTGGGGCTCTCTGATATATTCCATTGATCTCTCTGTTATATTCCATTGATGTGTCTGTCCTTTTGTCTTACAACACTGTCTTGACTACTGTAGCTTGATGGCATTTATGAAAGTCAGATGATGTCAGTCTTCTAACTTAGCTTTTCTCCAGCTAACATCATGCTGGCTGTTCTGGGTCTTCTGTCACTTATACAACTTTTGAATCAGCTTCTCCTCATCCACAAAATAACCTGCTGGATGCTGAGAGTGCATTGAATCTGTAGGTCAAGTTGGGAACAACTGACATCTTTACATTGTTGAGTCTTCTATCTATAAACGTGAAACAGTTCTCTAGTTACTTAGTGCTTTTATGATATCTTTCATGGGTGTTTTGGTTTTTCTCATACAGGGAAACATATTTTGTTAGATTTGTACTTAGGTTTCATTTTTTGAGCTGTTAATGTAAATAGTATTGTTTTTAATTTCACATTCTGCTTGCTTATTGCAGGTGTGTAGGAAAGGATTTACTTTTGTACATTAACCTTATAGCTTAAAAACCTTGCTAAGATTGCTTGTTAGTTTTATGAGTGTTTTGGACTTTTCTGACAGACAATAATGTCATCTGTGAATGATGACAGTTTAATTTCTTCCTTTGAACCAGAGTACATTTTTATCATCTATGATCTTTAAAAGAAAAAAATAAATAGCAGCATTTCCCAAAGCATACGTCACAGACACGGTACATTAGAAGCTTAGGAGCAAGCAGGGTAAAGAGTGTTAACCTGAGCGTGGCCAACTGCCAGGTGAGGGATGGATATGGTGACTCCTTGCCCTGATCCCCGTTTAGGGAAGGATGGTCACCCTAGCATTAGGGAGTGCTGTCTGCAGACTTTAGATGTCATCCCCCTCCCCTTCCCCAGGGGTCCCTCACGGCCTCACCCACCGGTTCCTTCTGTAGGAACCCCCACGCAGTGACTAAGGGAGAACGTGCTTTAAAGGCCTCGTCATCTTTGCCCAGCACTGGACAGTTCGAGACCGTTTTAGCTGCACGCTTCCCTTGTTGTGACGCTGTGTGCGGATGACGCGGCAACATACGTTCCTGTCGAGATTCTCTTCTGATCTTGGAATCTGCGAATGACAGTGATAATAATAAATGGCATTAAAGCAGCTGCCATATGCCAGAACTCCTAAATAATCCTGACATGCTAACTCCTCTTGTCTCATTCGCTACATAACAGCCCCTTCCAGTACCTCAGTGATGTCTCCAGCTGATCTTGTCCAAAGCCAAACAGTTTCAGCCTTCTGAACCAAGCTTCTGTAGAGCGTTTCCACGTGTGACATCCCTGTCTATGCGGTCACGTAGACAAGAAGCGTATGCGCCCTTCTCTTTGCCCTACACATACCATTCCTCACAAAGGTCTTTCAATTTTGAGTCTAAATACAACTTAGTTCTGTTACTGTTATTTGAATCTTTTCGATTTTAACTTCCAAATATCACTTAAATAGTTTTATTTACTATTGCTTGAGTCTGTTTTTTTTAATGTTTATTTATTTTTGAGACAGAGAAACAGAGCATGAATGGGGGAGGGTCAGAGAGAAGGAGACACAGAATCCGAAACAGGCTCCAGGCTCTGAGCTGTCAGCACAGAGCCCGACACGGGGCTCGAACTCACGGACCGCGAGATCATGCCCTGAGCCAAAGTCGGACGCTTAACCGACTGAGCCACCGAGGTGCCCTGCTTGAGTCTATTTTGATGTTTACTTATAAATATCACTTAGTCTTATTCACTATCATTTGGATGCCTAAATACTGCTGACCATGGATTTCTTGCATGTTATCTTAATTAAATATCTTGGCAGCCTGACATTTCCAGGCATTCCTGTGCAGACGCAGAGTTTATAGAAGCTCACCATATTGCTGAGCTGAGTGGCAGAACGGGGTCTTGACTACAGGTCTATTTGAGTCTAGTCCTTGAGGTCTGGTGCACCATGATGCCTCTCCTTTATTTCTTGAAAAATCAACCTTTGCTTATGCCAAACAGAAGTTCCGAGACTTTTGGGGTGCCCGGGTGGCTCAGTCGGTGAAGTGTTCCACTTCGGCTCAGGTCATGATCTTGCGGTTCGTGAGTTTGAGCCCCGCGTTGGGCTCTGTGCTGACAGCTCAGAGCCTGGAACCTGCTTCTGCTTCTGTGTCTCCCTCTCTCTCTGCCCCTCCCCCGCTCATGCTCTGTCTCTATCTCAAAAATAAACATTAAAATATTTTTCTAGAAGTTCTGAGACCTTTATAAATATAATGCAAGATTTTTTCTACCATATGTATTTCCATTATTTAAAGAAATATTTGATTTAATCCTTAGAGCAACTGTATAGATAATATTATTTCCATTTTGTTAATGAGCTGTGTATAAACCAGTAAATTAGGGGTGACAGTGGCATTAGTTATATAAATTTTCATCTGAGTCAAATTTCTGTGTTCTTAGGTGTTTTGCTATAATACCTCCTTGGAAGAGCAAACCCTAAAATGCCGAAGCAGTGATGTATTGTTAAGCGACATCGCCGATGTTACTAACCTTGACGCTGTAAGTGCAGAGGGCCAGAGCAGTGAGAATATGACAGAAAATCAAAGGAGGCTGTGGGGGAAACGTGTTATAATGTTAAATACAAAGCACAAAGGTAAAAGTTCGGTCCATTTATGACTTAATAAAAGGTTAATTCTAAGTATTCTGAGATGCCCCCCTGATTACCAATCACAAGATGACATTTCGTGTCTTAATTGAAAAGTTAAGTGTAAGCTAGGGCACTCTCTATAACCAGCAAATGTGATGATTGTAACAATAGTGGGAGTCATTTCTCGTTTCACGGACTCTACTACTTGCTTCCCTTTTTCTTGTCCTCCCGAGCTGACTCCTAGATGCAAGAAGACAGACAGGCGGCAGCTGTTGGCATCCCCGCCTCTCCCTCTTTCTGTGGGTTTCCCCTAGTGTTCCCACGGGGCCAGTGGCCTGAATCTTCCTGGTGAGGTGGCAGTCAAGTGATGCTCAGGCCGTTTGATTTCTCAACATCGTAAGTAGGTTCAGGGGGACATTTGGGGACAGGAGCGTCCTATCTACGGCCCTCATGTCACGTTGTTCCAGAAGGTGGTCTTTCAGAGGGTGGTACTGGTACACGTGGGGACAGACGAAGCGCAGAACTACCCATCATGGACCTGACTGTTGTTTTGTCCTGCTGAAAAGTGTAGATACAGACCGCTTCGCGTAAACATCTCCTAGCGATTCCATGTTATTGTCAAGCAGGTGTGGGGGTGACATTTGGTCGGTGTCATGAAGGAAAAAACGAGTCCGGTTCTAAAAATCCAAGGGCTTCGTGTTAATCTGGTTTTGTCAAAGTGTAGCATGTACGTCCCGACTTGGCTGTAAAATAAATTTTATATAAAATGTTTAATGATGTGGAGAATTGTTAACTTCACAGTTTTCAAAGGTCATTTCAGCCTTTACCTTGCTTCCTTCTTAAAGATTAATTTCTCAGCTTTTGTTCTGTGAAAGTATTCTACTCAAACTTCAACTTGTTCCTTAAGTGATCTGAGCTCTTTCTCAGATGCATAGTCTCTCCCGTTTTCAGGCTGTTTCTAAATGACCTATCTGGAATATCTTCAACAACAACAACAACAAGAACAAAAAAACTGTCGAACTTTTTTTTTTAAAAAACTAGCAAGTTTTACCAACAAAAACGGGTTTCTTATTATTTAAAATATGAGGAAAGTTGAACTTAGGTTTTAAAAATTTTTGTGGGGAAAAAGAGCTAGTGTCACATTTAATTATCTTTATCTTCTATAAATAAGAAATATTCTTATTTGTAGCTCAGCCATTTGTGGCTCCCTGAACCTGTCCTCATCAGTGCAGTTGCTGGCTCCTCGAGTTCCTGTTGGCCAGAACAGGCATATGACCTTGTGTTACAATTGGCAGACACGTCCCAGGCCGTAGAGTGGGAAGTCAAGCAACAAACGCTGTCAAAAAAGGGAAAATCTGAGGACCACTGCTATCGTCTGGTAACATGATTTTTTTCACCACAGCAGTGATTTACAGTTGCCTCATCACCGCATTTTGTTAAGTGATGAGGGGTTAGTGCTCCCGAAATGCCTCCACCAGAATAGACCGAGTCCTGATCACCTGGGAGGTCCCAAGCTCCAGCCGAGATCAGTGGATCAAAACTCCTGAGTTATTTCTCAAGGGGATATTTTTAAAAGACCCATAAATACTTATACTTCGCTACTAGTTAAGACACCAACTCTCAGCCAACCAAGACGGAGAAAAGAATGAATCCTCAGATGCTCACGCTTACCAGGGCTGTTCTGCATGATAAATTAGGGGATAATGATGACGAAACATCAGGGCTGCTGGCCTGAGGATTACTAGATTGTAAAACCCATGCATATCTTGCATTTCTCTGTATTCTGGCCACTTCTCCGTTGTTTGTTTGTTTGCTTGTTTGCTTGTTTTTTTGTTTTGTTTTTTGTTTTTTGTTTTTTTAACCTTCATTTGTTTTTCTCTAATGGCTGAGAGGAAAAAAGCACTATGGAAATTTGCCCATATTTAAGAATCTATCATAATAGCCTAAATTATTATAGAAGCTTAATTAACATTTCGGAAAGCGTCAGGCCGTCTGAACGATGGTGGTGTGTGTTACTGTGTAAGCACTTGAAGGGTGAGAGTGGGAGGTTCACCGACTGTCTGTGGATTTAGCTCTTCAGTGCATTGGAGAATGGTTTGACCTTGATGGTATGCAGTACTTTATGAGTCTGGGGATAGAATTAGGGCTTTTTTATAGGTCATTTATGGTCCCACGTGGAAGCATCCTCAGTGATCATTGAGAGCTGTGGTGTGTTCACGTTAAGATTCACTGGTAGTGTAAAATATTATGTAAACAGAACTGCACAAATATTGGAAAACATTTTTCTTTATCAGGGAAGATTACACAGTTGCTGAAGAAAAGTGTGAGAGGAGGTACACACTTTCATATTTTCATATTCATATATCTGAATTCCAGCTCTAATTTCTTCTTACCCCAGAGAATTCTATTGTATTGTGCTAACATCCAGTACAATTTTTGAATTTTAATGTCAGTAGTTTACCTTAAAACTAGTAAAAACAAGTCTATTAGCTACCTTTACTTGTTGTGATAAAGCACATAATATTCTGATAGTATTCCCAGAACACATGCTTTTGTGCGTGTCTCATCTAGGAAATAATGGCATTCTGCATGTAGCCTTCTGGCACCTGTCATTCCTAATGGTTGTGTATGATTTTGCTGTTGAAAATAGCTTATCATAGTTCTTCCTTCTTCTTTAGAAATCTACCACTTTGCACCATCATTATGTAATTGTAAAAACATTTTAATGTAACATTCCCTTACAAAATGTTAAAACTCAATTAAAATTAAATTAAAATTAATTAAATGTAAAATTTAAAACTCAGTTTTCTTTTTTTTTTAATTTTTTTTAATGTTTATTTTTTGAGAAAGACAGAGTGTGAGCCAGGGAGGGACAGAGAGAGAGGGAGACACAGAATCAGAAACAAGCTTCGGGCTCTGAGCTGTCAGCACAGAGCCCTATGTGGGGCTCGAACTCATGGACCACGAGATCACGACCTGAGCTAAAGTCGGACGCTTAACCGACTGCACCACCCAGGCACCCCATAATGTTTATTTATTTTTGAGAGAGAGAGAGAAAGAGAGAGAGCGAGCAAGCAGGGGACGGGCAGAGAGAGAGGGAGGGAGACACAGAATCAGAAGCAAGCTTCGGGCTCTGAGCTGTCAGCACAGAGCCCGACGCGAGGCTCGAACTCACAGAACGTGAGATCATGACCTGAGCTGAAGTCGGACGCTTAACTGACTGAGCCACCCAGGCGCCCCTAAAACTCAATTTTCAGTGTGATGTTTGAATAAAGATAGGAAAATATTTATCAGTAACTGAGAATAGTTACGGGCCATGGGGGACCTTGGCCTAGATTCAGTTCCATCAAGGTGTTTGTCCTTCTAGAAGATGGGTGATGTGCCTTGTGGCATGCTGTGCAACGGGTGGTGTGGGGGAAGAGGGTCATTGTCAAGGACGAGCTGCAGCTCTTACACTGGATGCTTCCAGCACTCTCTGGTCTCGGATGGATGGGGAGTGGGCAGGGCAGGGGGCGTGAGGGGTGGGGAGTGGGCACAGCGGGGGACATGGGGGGGCTTCTGCAGGAGTGTCCGCGTGCCATTTCTTCACCAGCGTGTGCCTTACACAACTGTAGTCACCTTGTGACAGTGTGCTGTGCCCTGCACCCAAAACATTCTTCCTTCTATAAGTTCATCAGGGCGACTTGTGCCCAGCCCTCCCACCTCCAGTCTTCTGCACTTTCTCACATCGTATCTGTGCCCCTGGCTTCCGCCTGGTGCCCAGCGCCCCACCTCCAACATGTCACATGTTCCTGTTTGGTCAGCCCTCCTGGGACACGCCGACTCTGGCCAAACCCTGCTGCTGACAGTCAGATCTGATCATGGGCCTGATGGCAGAAAACGTGCCAGAAAAGCAAAAATTAGTAAATACTCTAAAACTCATTTTGTAAGTCTACCTTGTCTCATTATATTAATATACTAACTCAGGAGAATTACAGATTAATGTACTTATGGATATTGATTCAGTACGTTGACAATCTAGCAACTTAAATTCAAGGTGTATTAATAAAAACATATCATAGCCAGATTTTATTTTAGTATCAAATGTTGGAGAATGAGAGCATAAATCATAAAAAGATGGGTGAATTTGGCTCTATTTAAACCAATTTAAGAAGGGGTCCCTGGGTGGCTCAGTCAGTTAAGCATCTGACTTTGGCTCTGGTCATGATCTCACAGTTCATGGTTTCAAGCCCCACATGGGGCTCTGTGCTGACAACGTGGAGCCTGCTTGGGATTCTGTCTGTCTCTCCCTCTCTCTCTGCTCTTCCCTGAACTGTACTTTCTCTCTTTCTCAAAATAAATAAATAAACTTTAAAAAAAAAACTGATTTAAGAAAGTTGTGAAAGTTGTGCCCAGGTGGCTCATTTGGTTGAGTGTCCAACTCTTGATTTTGGCCTCAGATCATGATCCCAGGGTCATGAGATCAAGTCCTGTGTTGGTCTCCACACTGAGTGTGGATCCTGCTTGGGATTCTCTCTCTCCCTTTCTCCCTCTCTCTCTCCTTCTCTTTCACTAAAATAAAAAAAAAAAAAAAAGGAAAATTGTGGAAAGGAATTTGCACATAACGCAAGTGCAGTGATTTCCTGTCCAGAATGTTCCCAGAACTAAAATTTCTTCAGGCAAAGATAACTCCCGTCTGCCAAGTGGCTAGACAATATGATAACAAGATGACACGTGCAATACTTTTCACTGTGACACATTTGTCATATCAAAAATCTGGAAAAACCTAACTATCCAGTGAGACCATGGATATATTGTGACATGATCATAAAATAAATGAAGACTTAGGAACCAGCTACACAGAGGGAGGAGAGAGAGAGAGAGAGAGAGGGAGAGAGAGAGAGAGGTAGAAGAATTTTTACAGAAGTTTAAAGTTCTAGAAAGCTAAAATCTATAAAAATAAATGCCTTAGATGCCTACGTACAAACCCAAATTAAGAAAGTTATCTGACTGACAGCTAAAAATGAGGGGACTGATAACCGCAGGTGGAGGTGACCTGTAGGGCAGGGCGACACTGGGACTAAGGAGAGCTGCTGACTGTAATAATTTTAAAAATTAATTCTATTCTTCAGCTATATGGTGGGTACTCCGGCATTCTTTAAATTTTTATACCTTTCATGTACATCCACAGTAGTTAGACCCCATTCTTTAAAATCATCCAAATGGGGAAAAGAACTGTCAGGCATGCTCATTACTTCCAACCTGTCATTCAAACATTTTGCAGAAACTGGAAGGCAGGATATTTCCTACTTCGGTGCCCCCGTGTCCCCTTAATATTTAATTTCGGGTATAGTGTGTGTCAAATGAATGGTCTTCAATTACTTGTTTTTCTTCCTTTAAGTCAAACACCGGGAAGGGGTATTCTCTAGGGAGTAGTAAAACAGCTATTTGGGGGAAACTACACCGTATCACCATTGTCTGTTTCTAAATCCAGTTTTGAATCAGCTTTAAATATTGGAGAAGCAGAAGAGGGGCGCCTGGGTGGCGCAGTCGGTTAAGCGTCCGACTTCAGCCAGGTCACGATCTCGCGGTCCGTGAGTTCGAGCCCCGCGTCGGGCTCTGGGCTGATGGCTCAGAGCCTGGAGCCTGTTTCCGATTCTGTGTCTCCCTCTCTCTCTGCCCCTCCCCAGTTCATGCTCTGTCTCTCTCTGTCCCAAAAATAAATAAAAAACGTTGAAAAAAAAATTAAAAAAAAAAATATTGGAGAAGCAGAAGAAATTTAAAAGAAAAAAACATGCTCGCTTATACGGAAAGTGGCGTGTAATGTAGTGCTTAGAACCAAGCAAGTTTATGGCCCAGTTGTGCCGCTTATGGGCTGCGTGACCAGGGAAAATCACTTAATTGCAGAACCCATTTTCATCTTTTTGAGAATAAAGATAACCCGGTCTACCTTTTGGTCACTGTGGACTCGACATATTAGAAAAAACTTCAGCATGTAGCAATTTTTAAAAATTAGTAGCAATTAGTATTGATTTTAGATCAGTTTAGAAATACCTTTACATCTCAAAAGGTAGCTTTAATGTACAGTTTTAAAACTACTTTATAAATCGTGGAAATTCTGATTCCCTAAAAATAGCAGGGAAGGAGTAGTTGATGCATTGAGGAAAGAGCTAATTAAAGAGCTTTTGAGACCACCAAATCCATAACTCCAGTCTTGTCATGATAAAGCAAACAAACAAACAAACAATTCTGTTGAGGGGCAGCACACGATGTACATCATCAGTCCTCCTCAAGGCTGTCAAGGTCACCAAAAACATAATCTGGGAAACTATCACAAGCATGAGTCACTTAGGGGACAAAACGTAATGTGTGTTTTACAAACTGTGGAACTAAATGTGAGGTGGGATCCTGGATGGGATCCTAGAACAGAAAAAGGACATTGGGTAAAAACTAAGGAAATTGGAGTTAAGTGTGGACTTCGGTTAGTCATAAGGTATCAGTATTGGTTCACACTAACCCATGTGCCACACTAAGGTGAGAGGTGCTGATAATAGAAAAACTGCCAGAGGATTGCGTGGGAACTCTGTGCCGTCTGCTCAGCGTTTCTGTGAACCTAAACCGTTCCTCAAATAAATTCTGGTAGTTAATAGAAAAGTAAGTTCCTAGAGGATTCTTTCATACTTGCAGAGAATAGTAAGAAATGCAGCCATGCCCAAATTAAAGATTGGAGAATTGCGACAAGAGAAAGTTAGAGTCCGTTACTGCCGAGTTGACCCTGGAGGATAGACCTGCCTTCGGGAGGATTGCGTCCTGCCCATCAGATCCCTGGCTGTGCGCCGAGTGTTTAGAAAGGCCTGGGCGGGATTGAGGCGGTGTGGACCCACGCCATCTCCCGTGTGTGGAGCCCACAGCCTTCTTGAAGACTTGGTGTTCACGAGGCCCTCAACTGCACATATTACAAGCATTAACTCACTTAGTCTTACAGTGATCCTGTGATGTAGATGAGTTTCGTCTCTGTGATGGAGATGAAAACTCGAGGTCACTTACCCTTGTTCTCACAGCTAACAGGTGACTGGACCACACTGCAGGCCCAGGACACCAAGGTGAGAGCCTCGTTGGGCGTATGCTAGGACCTAGTGTCCGTGTGCTGCCCAGGGGACAAAACTGGAAGGAAACACACCCAAATGACAGCAAATGTTCATTCAAATATAGAATTTTAATATTTTTATAACGAAAGCACTTTCTTTAAAAAATTATGCGGCATGTTCAACTTCTTCCGAGCCTTCAGTGTGTGGTAATGATTTATTTAAATTCGTGGATTATAAGGGACCTGGGGGGCACAGTCAGTTAAGCGACTGACTCTTGATTTCGGCTCAGGTCATGATCTCACAGTTTGTGGGCTCGAGCTCTGCATCGGGCTCTGAGACAGTGTGGAGCCTGCTTGGGATTCTGTATCTCTCTGTCTTTCTCTCTCTGTCCCGCCCCTGGTCTCCCTCTTTCTCTCTCTCAAAATAAATAAACCGAAAAATGTATATTTAAATTAGTGGATTATGTGTAAACTTTTGCTTTACAAAACTTTAGGGGTTACATTTATTTAATAATTCAACAACTATTTATGAAATATCTTTTATGTGCTGGGTATTGCTCTAGGATCAGATATCCAGGGATGAACACACAAATCACTATGACTTTGGAATTGATGTTTTATTATTACCCTAGTGGTAGAAAAGAGCTAAGCTAGGAATCTAATCCCTAACTTATATTGTAATCAAGGATTGTCCCTACTTTAATTATGAGACAATTTAAGGGAGTTTTAGGGACATGTTCATATAATTCAGATCTTTATAGCTTTTTTTATGCACTGTGTATAAATTAAAAAAAAGTACCCTTCTGTTATTTATATTTTTTGTCCATTTCTTTCCGTAATTGATTTTCTTATAATTAAAAAAAACGGAAGTTATTGGTATAATGCTTCACAAGATCACACTAACAAATTTGTTTTCTATTATTTTTTTAATGTTTATTTATTTTTGAGAAAGAGTGTGTGAGCAGGGGAGGGGCAGAGAGAGAGGGAGACACAGAATATGAAGCAGACTTCAGGCTCTGAGCTGTCAGCACAGAGCCCAACATGGGGCTCGAATCCACAAACCATGAGATCATGACCTGAACTGAAGCCGGACACCCAACCGACCGAGCCACCCAGGCACCCCAGCAAATTTAATTTTAAAACATTCGTAAGGATATAAACATTATTCAGCATTCTCTTAATTAAAAAAAAAAATCCACCCCCCCAAAAAAAAAATCCCTTTTAGGTGTAAAAAAAGATTTGGTTGTTTTTTCTCTTTGAGTTTCTAAATTTATAATGGTTTAAAATAAAGGTTATTGTATTATATTCCTTATGTACATCAGGCATTATATTTTCAAAGATATTTGGAATTGGGATTCACTGACTAATTCTTAAATAATCCAATCAGTCACAGTAACCTTTCTTTCCACCAACACAATGTTGGCTGTAACAATCATGTTAAATGCCTTTTTTAAGTTATAAAGTACTAATTACTGCTTATATAATTAAGCGGTTCTTAGCCTTTGATTAGGAGCACAAAGAAATTAAGCCCACAATTACAATAAATATTCATATTTATAATCAGCTCTTCTTAACCCCACATAGTGGAGCTTATACTAATAACACAGCTTTATTTTTACCCCAAGTGCATAAAATATTATTATGCAAATTTTGGCTGTACTTTTCAGATATTTCAGTGATTAAGGTTCTGTTTTCAGAAAAAAATTGAAACTAGGTTTCCCCTAAAAATGGGTATGTAAACATTTTCCTTGTTTATGTATATATTTCAGGATTGAAATCTACCAAATCTTCTCTGTTAAATTAAGAAAGAATTATTTGCTGCTCTAAAGTAGTTAAGTCTCTTCTGAAGAAGTTTGGGGTAAACAGAATAAGTATTTTTTTTAATGCGTTTGCTCTAAAATCTAGTGTTTACACATATGGGTAACTACTTTTTTTTCCTTTACATGAGTTTTTAAGGAGAGCTTCAGGTATAAAGTTATTTAATGTGAAAAACCAATCAGATGGTAGAAGAAACAAGGGTGGAAGAATGTAAATTATACATTTAGATAAGCCAAGGAAAGTGGAAATTTACTTCACAGGATCTTTACATTTAAAGGGCAGGTTTAACTCGAAGTCAGCATTCGTAAATATCTTTTCAGGATAGCAGTGTTTCTCTTTGATTTCACAGGGAATACATCCTCGTTATAGAAAATTAGAAAACAGGGAAAACTGAACATTTGAAAACCACGTTGGTAGTGGTTAATTTTCCAGTCTTTTTTTTTATTCATATATCTTTTCATGATCTCCGCAGATTGAAAGTATACTGTCATAATCTGAGTGTCTCACTTTCAATAATGTTAATTTTTTCTGAGAACATAGCACTAAATACTTTTTTACAAGGTGATGGTAAAGGCTGTAATGTTTTCTCTTAAATTGTAAAATTAACATTTGTGGAATTAATTAATCTGTCATGAGACCCAAAGATGAGTTACACATTTCATGAAATATTACGATGGATTCTGTAGAGCCTTCGCAAAAAGCGTATAATGCCTGTGATTGTAAGCAGCGTCAGGGAACCACAAAATTGATGTTGCCAACAGTAATCGAAAGAGTAAGGAATGGGCAGCTGAATTGAATTTAGCAATGGGATTCATTCCTACAGATGAAAGAGTCTGTGGCTAAACCTAGTGTCCTAATAATTTGCTATAAATAGCTTCTATTTTCATAATGGCTATAAAAGACAAAAAGAGGAATTTCGGTGTTTTGAAGTATGGCACCATGAAGGGGACTGGGACACTGTTGTTTGTGCACGCTGACAGCCACTGGCAGGTTGTGAGCCGTTGTGTCTCAAATATTAATCAGGTGTGTGTTATTTTGTGGCTCTTTTATAAATGAGATTTGTGCCAGGATTTTCCTTGTCTTAAAATGTGCCAAGACATTATAATGTAACTGGGCCTCCAGAGAACACAGGATTCATTATAAAACCTTTTGTCTCAAATATCGGAGGGAAGATCATATGTCATTTTTTATTATATTTACAAACCTGTACGTCAAGGCGTATATCTTAGGAGAGGCAATCATTCTTGAAACATGGAAAACAAAAGAAGATAAGGTGATATAGACAATAAGAATTTCCATGGAATTGAAGAAAACGTTCTTATTTTTGTTTTCTTTTTAGTTTGTTTTGTTTAGCTTTTTTTTTTCTCCAAGTGAGTATACACTAGATATGCATTTCTTCTTTTACTGAGAACAGATTTAGTGAAACAGTTTAAAAGACAGCAGGGCCAAAGACATCTTTAAAAATGTTAAATAATCGTAATTCTGTATAAAATTAACATGCTTATATGTAGACACTTGGCAACATAATCACTACTTGCAGGAGCATTCCAAGAATGGGGCGGGGACCCTTGTGCCCAGGACCTTTGTGCTGACAGGACTGGGGGCTTACTGTCACCCCCAGAAGGTGGCGCCTTCCCAATGAAACCACACATCCCCAGCCACAAATTACAATGGTGAGAAATTTTATGCATAGAAAACAATTCTCCTAGCTTTTTATAAACGTATCACTAGCATATCCTTGGATGAGGAGTGACAAATTGAGCTGCACCTCACATCATTTTCACAACCCAAAAATGGAAGATAGAAATAGGACATGATGGTAGGGAGACTATGTTAGGAGTTCACTCCTTCTTTCGGTCGTTCTCTCTCTTTCTCTCATACGTTCCAGAAATTGCCCTAGGCATTGAGATTGAGAAAAGTTTTGACACGTCTATAAAACAAGAAAAGGAAAATAGATACGAATTTGTATGTAGGAATGTAATGGGCCAGGACTCAAAGAGACCATAGGGCAAATAGAACAAGATGATTGAGATTTTGAGGGAGGTACAGAACCCCTTAAAATAATACAGTCCCTTCCCCTCCGGACCCCCCTTCCCCAGTAATGATACAAATAATAGAGTCTTGATCAACTGCTGTCTATGCTCTTCTGTCGCTACTGTACCAATCAACAATGAGGACAGCCCAATAACTGACCCTTCTAAACCAAGTCTTCCCTTTGTCCCCTCCATGACAGCATTAATAATCAAAGAGGTGATTATTTTGCACCCAGATCCCTTAGTCCACCTATTCAGGCCGGAAACAACATCGTTTTGGACCCTAAGGAAACTCCACCAAGACAGTGAGTGCATCCAGACTGGGACAGACAGACATCTTGGCTAAATTAAAAGGCAAAGTAAAACAGAGGAAAGGAAGGAAAAGCAAAGCAAATAAAGAGAAGAGAGGAGAGGAAAAGAAAAGAGAAAAGAAAGCAGGAAAAGAACAAAGAAAAGAGAAGAGAAAAGAAAAAAGACAAAAGAGAGAAGGGAAGAGAAAAGGGACTTCTCCTTCCCTCCCTCCCCTCTCTGTCTCTCCGGTGTAGTTCCTGACATCCAGCTTCTAGTACTTCAGACAGACTCCTTCTCTTCTAAGAGCACGTCCCTTACACAGAGCCAGAACTACAGCAATTAGAAGGAAAATGTGCTATGATGTTTAGTTGATCTCAGAAATACTTGATTTTTAATTTTTAGTTATGTTGTATTGATTTTCTTTTTTTTTTTTATTTTTTAATGTTTATTATTGAGAGACACAGAGAGACAGAGCATGAGCATGGGAGGGACAGAGAGAGAGGGAGACACAGAATCTGAAGCAGGCTCCAGATGTGGGGCTTGAACCTACAAATTGTGAGATCATGACCTGAGCGGAAGTCGGACGCTTAACCAACTGAGCCATCCAAGTGCCCTATATTGATTTTCTTAAAGCCAAAATTTTATGGTTTTTGTCATATAATAATTTTAAAGTATTTTTGAAATGTTTATTTTGAGAGGAGAGGGAGGAGCAGGGAGAGAGAGAGAGAGAGAGAGAGAGAGAAACCCCAAGCAGGCTCTGCGCTGTCAGCACAGAGCCCCGTGTGGGGGTCACCCCGTGAGATACTGACCTGAGCCAAATCAAAAGTCAAACACTTAACCAACTGAGCCACCCAGGGGCCCCAATTTTAAAGTATTAAAAAAAATAACGTTTATTTCTTTTTGAGAGACAGAGAGAGAGAGAATGAATGAATGACTGGGGAGGGGCAGAGAGAGAGAGAGACACAGAATCTGAAGCAGGTTCCAGGCTCTGAGCTGTCAGCACAGAGCCCGACGTGGGGCTCGAACTCACAAACTGTGAGATCGTGACCTGAGAGGAAGTTGGACGCTTAACCGACTGAGCCACCTGGACGCCCCTAAAGTATTTTTAAATGGACATAAACAAAGTTGACTTAAACTGCCTGCTATCTGTGAACACATTAGACTTCTGTTTCTTGCCAGTCTTATTAGAGAATATGTGTTGGTTAGTAGTTCAGACCATGGAAATCGGTAGTATGGGTAATCTGGACGTGTGCTGAAGAAAACAGTACTGCTCTGCCCTGATGAGATATTGCTTCCTCAGCAAGCAGATTGTAGCTGTAGTCACTGAGGCTTCCAAGTGATGTGGGGTGGGTGAAATGAGTGTGACCCCGTGCTGTTTTACTGTCATTTGGTTTTGTTTCATACTTTTAGCCCTTCTGGTTCTCATCCATTTCTAATCAATGTGCCGAACAGGTTAAATATCTGAAAGTAATGGTTTGTGTTCTAACCATTAGTCTCCCAAAGGTCTCTTTCATTTCACCAGTTCACCCCCACATTTACTCATCCTTCCTTCTGTTTTTACCGTCTTTAACTTCTGCTGCCATCCCCCACCCTCTCCAAGCCGGACTTCACAAATTCTGCCTCCTCCAAAGACATCCCCGTCCCACTCTCCCTCCTTCCCCTCACTTCCCTGTGCTGGGATCTGCCTTTACACCTCCCCCTCCCACCGTCCCTGCAGGGAAGACTCCCCCCCCCACCC
>NC_064818.1:2057277-2085917 GCF_023721935.1 Panthera uncia
TGCAGGAAGGACTCTCTGGGTCATCCCCAAAGGGTCAGCTTTCGAAGGCGGAAACTTGTACGGCTGATGTGCGTTGTGCACTCTGGCACCAGCTCAGTGCCTCTGTCCAGTGGACAGCCTCCTGCGTTCTTTCCCTCTCAAGACTGAGCTCCTTTTCAATCCCCCATCGCTCTGAGAATGAGCTCAGACACCTGGGTGGTGGGGGGGTGGGGGGTGGCGGGAACGAGGCCATGACACTGTGACCCCCGGCCGTCTCGCAGACCAGTTCTGTTTCAGCTACCGATTGCTGTGTCACAAACCACCCCAGAGCTTGTGGCATAAAACAACATCCGCTTTATTAAGCCCATAGTTGTCCTTGTCAGGAATTGGGCAGGGCTTAGCAGGGACGGTTGGTTCCGTTTCTGCTCAGGGACGACTGGAGTCTCAGGGAAGGTGCCGGAGACAGCTGGGAATCTCTGGAATGGTGCGCGTGAGGCTGTGTTCTCCGTCTGGCTTTCGTCTGGATTTCCCTTTCTCACTCATGTCATGACCCTAGGGCTGGGATGACCAGATGGCTTCCCAGCTGACACATCCACACACACAGCTGGATGGCTGGACGGCTGGACGGCTGCGGCCGGGTCGCCTCACCTGGTGGCCTCTGCTTCCTCGCTGCACGGGGATACCTGGGCGGCAGGTCGCCCACAAGGTGCTGGCTCCCCCGAGTGCACATGTCAGGAGGACTGGAGATCGGCAGGGATCTTTGGGACCTAACCCCAAGCGTCCCGGCTGTCACGTCAGCTGCATTCTCTTGGTCAAGGGAATCAGAAGGGGAGTCTGTCTTCAAAGGGAGGGCAGTTATGGGGTGCCTGGGTGGCTCAGTCGGTTAAGTGTCCGACTTCGGCTCAGGTCATGATCTCACCGTCCGTGAGTTTGAGCCCCGCATCGGGCTCTGTGCTGGCAGCTCGGAGCCTGGAGCCTGTTTCAGATTCTGTGTCTCCCTCTCTCTCTGACCCTCCCCCGTTCATGCTCTGTCTCTCTCTGTCTCAAAAATAAATAAAGGTTAAAACAAAATTTAAAAAAAAAGGGAGGGCAGTTAGGTTCCACCTCTCAGTGGATGACCTGTGGTCATCTTTGATCTCTCGTGGTTTTTATTTCAGTCGCACAGGATTGGGAAATTGCGTGTGATTTGTGGACTCAGCTCAGTCTTACATGCTTCAGCCTTTTTATATGCTGCTGGTGCTATTTGTCAGAGCTTTTCCGTTCCCTTAGCAGAACACTGTTCAAGAACATTTCGCCTCTCTTGTGTGTGGGTCGGGTACCCTTTCCACGCATTCCCAGAGTGTCCTGATACAACACGCAGACGTGTGATTATCATCTCGTGATTTCCCCGCTGCCCTTGCTGTGCTGTGAGCGCGAGTACGAATTGTGCTGTTGCCATCGGTGGTGGAGAAGGGGGTAGAGAGACAGCCTGCTGTGTAGTTGGCAAGGAAGCGACAGGAAAACACAGATGAGGAATGTCAATAAAAACCTTACATTATCCTGCCAAGATACTTATATGTTAAATGGCCAGAGTCATTTTTAAAAAGTCACTAATATATTTATTCTTCTTCGGATGGTTACAGTTAGGTCTTCACAAGCGATCACCCTCCTGTCTGCCCACAGGAGATTCTTCTGTCCTTCCGGGTCCTCTCTCCACGTGAACCAGCTTAGTGACTCGCAGTGACCGGGCTTCGGGTGTGTGCATGGGTTGATCCCATGTGGATTCTGCACTACTGACTGCGTTGCAGGCTCTTTACTGTTCTGTGGGTGTCACGCGCCCTTTCTGCCCCCCGGCCTCTTCTCCAGTACATCTTCCCACTTATGACAAATGATCTTGCTTTATATTAATGTGAATTAAAATTAAATGTATTTGGGGGCTCTTAGGTGGCTCAGTCGGTTAAGCGTCCGACTCTTTGGCCCAGGTCATGATCTCACATTTTGTGAGTTCGAGCCCCGTGTAGGACTCTGTGCTGACGGCTCAGAGTCTGGAGCCTGCTTCGGATTCTGTGTCTCCCTCTCTCTCTGTCCTTCCCCTGCTCACACACTCTCTCTCTCTCTCTCTCAAAAATAAATAAACATTAAAAAAAATAAGGTGTGCCTGGGTAGCTCATTCGGTTAAGCGTCCGACTTCAGCTCAGGTCACGATCTCGCGGTCTGTGAGTTCGAGCCCCACGTCGGGCTCTGTGCTGACAGCTGGGAGCCTGGAGCCTGCTTCGGATCCTGTGTCTCCCTCTCTCTCTGCCCCTCCCCACTCACACTCTGTCTCTCTCTCTCAAAAATAAACAAACATTAAAAATTTTTTAAAAAATAAATAATAGTAAATTAAATGTATTTTGAGAAAACAAAAATAATTGGATGCAATTTGTGTTGTCAATAGGGTTGATGCTCAGCGGCTTAAAATACTGAATACTGCATTCCTATTTCGACCATCATATCGTCTTTAGTTTTTTTCTCCCTCCTCTTGTATTTTTTCTACCATTTTAATTTTCGTTTAGTTTTGCCACGCAATCTCTGTGGTTTTTGAAATATCTAAAAGTATTTGTGTTATCAGCTGGTGATCGGTGTCTAGAATTCTTAAGAGAAAATTGCCGAATGAATTTGACCAACAAAGGGAAAAAATGACAATACACTTATATTGAACAATTCTTGTGGAAATGGTGAAAAATAGTTGGAGTAGGACCTATTTAGAGATAGCTCACTGGCATTTCTTTGAAAATAATATTTCTTTCCTCCTGACTGTAGTATGTTGATAGGGTTTCAGGTAGAGTTTTCTCTCTTCCCCTGTAAGTTTTGTGGTTTGACTCAGCCCTGTGCCACCAGAGTGTCATCTGCTTCCTACGTGGGGGATATGTGATCTGTCTCTGCCAGGAAGTGGCCTCCGGTGGCCTCACCTGTGGTGTATTCCTGCTGTCCACTCTGCTTTATGCAGGTTAGTCATAGCGTGTGTGTGTGTTAATGACAAAAAAAGAACCAGATAAGAATTTCAACATCTGTGATGCTCTCTGCACAGGGTTTATGAGAGTTTTCTGTATCCTGTGGGTACGTTGGGATTGAATGTGAAGGCTTAAGAAGAGGAGGAAGACATTTATGACTACCAAGAAAGACTTTCTCCTAAGAGTAAGGCAATGACAAACTCAGAGAATTTAATATTTCTAAATGCAGCAGGTAAAACAATAATCATCCTGTCCTTAGTTTGATTTCATGTCAGGGGAAATTTTAGAGGAAGGTCTGTTCAAAAATATGAATAGTTCATGGGGCGCCTGGGTGGCTCACTTGGCTTGAAGTCATGACTTCAGCTCAGGTCATGATCTCGCTGCTAATGAGATCAAGCCCCGCGTCGGGCTCTGTGCTGGCCACTCAGAGCCTGGAGCCTGCTTCCGATTCTGTGTCTCCCTCTCTCTCTGCCCCTCCCCCACTCTCACTCTGTTTCTCTCTGTCTCTCAAAAATAAATGAATGTTAAAAATTGTAAAAAATTATGAATAGTTCAATTTTAAGTGAAAAACATGCATCAGGTGTTTTACTTTTGTATTTCTTTCACTGTCACACATTTAACATAAATATGGTTTGTAAAGAAATCTAGTATTTTATCTGTCATTAAATGGCCTAACAGTTTTGTCTCAGATGATTTGAAGTTATTTGGGAAAAATTAAATGTGATAACTTTAAATGTTTACCCAGCTACAGTAAGCATAAGCATAATTTCACATATATATTTTACAACGTTCAGATGTATTTACAACACTTCTTTGTTGTACAGAAAGTACAAGTGCTATTAGAATTCTGGTGTAGCTGTAACCACAGGCAGCTGATGAACTGGTCAGAGATGTTCATGCTGGTGTGAGAATGTCACGTGGAAACATAACAACACTTAACGATTTTGTTGAGTAAAGGCCTCGAGCTTGATGGCGGGTTTACAGGAAGGACTAAACGGATGAAGGTAGAATGTCACAGGAACTATTCTTGGTCTCACTGGGTGTATGGGTCTTTTAGGGTTTGTATTACAGCTACCTTTATTTTTAAATATTTACAGAAGTGATACGAGTAGTCCATCCAGCCAATACTGAACAGTATTTTTGCAGATTTTTTGGGTCTTAATCATTTTCTCCTTTATTATGTTTATATATAATGTGTGTGTGTGTGTGTGTGTGTGAGAGAGAGAGAGAGAGAGTGAGTTATGGCTTACAGTTAATGTAATTACATGTTCACACTTATCATGTATGGGTTTATGTATAGTACACACACACATACATACACACACGGATATTTGGAAGAAAATTAGAGGAAAGTTTTAGAACTCACCTTATCTCAATCTTACCTGGTTCTGTGATAAATGGCTTAATGAAAGGTTGATTAAAGTCATCCCTGTAAGTACTGAACTACTTTTCTTTTGAACAAAGTTCTCATATATTTATGTTATGAGAGGGATTTCCAAATTCTTGTGTGTAAATGGTGTATTTTTGAGAAATGTATCAAAAACAAATGTAAGAAGGAAAACAGAAACTTCAGTATTGCAAGAAGGAAAAAGGAAACACATATTTTAAGGACAAAGACCTTAAAATACAATGATATTTGATGGTAGCTCATGTATTTATTATCACTAATTCCTGTTTTTTGTGGTTTTTTTTGGAAAAAACTTATCACTATCTTACATTGTCCATGTTGTTTTGGGGAATAGTATCCGACCCAATTTCAGTCATGTGTGAAATCTCAACATCCTGGTGCCCACTAGCTTAGAGGAAAAAGCAGACTTGTGAAATAGACCTGAATTTAAATTCCATATCTTTATCAGCTGCGTGATTTAATCTCTCCAAATTACAACATTGTTATCTATAAAATATCCTGAGTATTTTTCCACAGTGCCATTAACAATTATGTCCTGGTAGCAGTCAGCATAATAAGTGGCTCAGCTCATTACATATTCCTTCTTTTTCCCTTTTTTATGGACAGCTATGACCTTCACATGTATGCACTGATTTATCTGTGATCATAGGTGGCACAGATTTTTTTGTTTTGCACCTGACAGAACGTTTCATGCCTTGCATTCTAACTGTCATTGGAAGGTAGAGATATCTCTTCTTCCTGCTAGATTGACATGGAGGTAATCTTGGAGTCCCTTTCCAAAGCTTGTCCCATTTTTCCACCTCAGATTTATATATTGTTTTCATGTCACTTATCTGTTGTGGCAGAGTAGCAATAAGTTAATCCATTTAGGACGTTTAAGATCTTACAGCTTTACCTGTCAGTGGTTCAGACAAATACTTCCTTTAATTCTAGCTTCTGAGGGAGGTCACTGTAACACGAGTGTAGATTGTGGCACTACACTTTTTCTGAGATGCTTGAGGTCTCCTTGGGACATCTTTTGGTGAAAAGGAAAATACAGTTAAAATGAATGAATAAATGCATGCATATGAAATAAATGGAGAATTTTGCTGTCTTAACATTTTATTTCAGCCTTGCTTTATTGAAAAGCCTGTGGATGGTTTTTAATAGCTTTAGAAACTGTAAAATAAAACAACATTGATTCAAAGTAAAGCTGTGCTTGGTAATTTTCTCAGTACACCAGATATTTTTATATAGAAAAATGGAAATGAAATGAAAACCTACAGGACATATAGGCAAATACATGCAGTGATTAGAGGGGAGTTAAATGAAAATGATGAACCCCTTCATCAGATATCTTTGTGGTAGCCTAGCTCAGCTTAATCTCTTTTCATCTCCCTGTTTTTTGCCTGGAAAATAGTTTGAGGATGTAGATTACTGTCCTCTCTTCATTAGTCAAACTTTTAATAGGATCCTAAGACTACTGGGTATAATTAGATTAAATGACAGAAGAAATCCTCAGGGATAAAGTTTACACCAGGGACAAACTTTACATCTAGTGTAAAGTTTACACTAGAACTTTAATTATTTTTTTTCTTTCTTAATGCTGCTGGGTTTCTTGATTAGAACAGCAGGGGTTCCCATGAAGAATGTTTGAAAGTTTATTAGTATAAATCATATTCTACATTTAGATTGCTTGAAACATTTGTTTCAAAAACAAAATAATGAATATGTATTCCTCTTAGCTTGTAGCTACAACGTTACCTATTTCTAAACTTTTCACTGCCTATTAATGAACAGATATTTACCAGACACCCGTTCTGAGTAAGGTCCTATGCCACATCCTAGGGAAATACACACAAAAATTAATAAGTAAGAGAAATTCCTTTTAATTAATTAGTTTTTTTGCTCTAATATAGACAGTTGGACATTAACATGTGATCACAGAAAAGTTTAAAGAGAAGCTTTATGTAACAACATCAGCAGTTTCATAGACGATGCGTTTAGTATCTTAAATACAATATGACATTGTGTCGTTGTAAGAGCGTGCAGCTTACTGCTTACTTCTTTGACTTCTCTACCAGTTGCAAGCATGATATATGCCATTTCATGAGTTTCAGTAATCAGACAATTTCATTCAAATAACACGCTGTCTCATTCAGTAATATTTGGGGCAGCATTAGATTTTCATCTATGAGATAAAATTGCAGGTCGAGGTGATGCAGGAAAGCCTGTCCTGTAAAAATACTCTATCATGTTTTCTTAGAAGACTTTGATGGTTGCATTTGTACTGTTTTGAATAAATCTAGAATTATTTCTCTTGGATATTTGAATAGATTTGTTCTCAGTCTGGGCCCGTGTCTCCTGAGAGCCCGTAGCAAATTACTTCCTCACGGAACATGGCCCCTGGATATTATGAGATACAAGGATGCTATCCTTCCCTTCTCCTTGCCATTGTCTATTGCCAGCCCAGCCCTGGCTTCTCTCATCCCATCAGTTTTCATTCGGTTCCTCCATTTGCTTCAGGCCCATCTCATTTTAATGACGGGAAAAGACAGAGGCATCGTATTTTATGAAGCAGGAATCCAATCTATTCACTCTGCAGCTTGCTTCTTGAAACTTTTAATAGACTCATTGCATTATATTTTTAGAGTCATCGAAATTCAGTCCGTTAAAAGTTAGCCTAAAAATTAAAAATGCATATGCCTTTATTTTTTAAAAAGTGAAGCTCAGAGAAGGTGATCTACCCCAACTCACAGACTGGCCCTGCATTAAAGAATTAGATTATGATCTAAAAGCTGCCTCAGCTCACCATCTCTTTGTACTGTAATCTATGCTCATTTAGCAGCTCGGTTAAGAAGGTCAGTTGTACAGTTCATCTGTGGGGTGTGAATCCTAGAGGTACTACTTCCTAGTTGTGTAATCTTGGGTGGGTGGTTAACCTTTCCATGCCTCAGTTTCCTGTTCTGTAAAATGTTAGTACGTAACTCACAGAGTTGTAAGGATTTAATAAGTTAGTATCTGTGAAGCATCTTCAATGGTAACTGGGCCATTTTGGGACTCGGTATGTGTTTGCTCTTACGGGGCAACATATGAAATAAAACCTCTTCAGTTACTGGATATAGGGTTGAAGAAAAAAGTTAAGTTGTATAGTACGGAAGCTCTAAATAACTTCAGTTTTTGAAAGGGAGATAACTTCTGAAAATTGAGAGAGACAAAAATGAGCTTTTGGAAAATAGAATATTATTTAATGGTTGCTATCCAGAAACATTATTGAACACAAACTTGCAAATAATACTTCTAGATGTATGGTATTACAACAGAAAAATTTCAGGTTTTTTTGGAGGCATCTTATTAAATCTTTTCTTCTAGGTGCTGCCTAAAGGTGGTTTATGTATGCTTTTGAAATATTTAATCAACTTAACAATTCAGACAAAAATATTAGGGCATACAGTACTCTTGAAATAATTACTTCATAGAAGTTCAAGAAATGATGTAGATGATGGTGATGATGATAATGATGATATGGATGCAAATATCGTTATTATTTCCACTTACCTTAAGAAGAAGTAAAGGATTCCTCATGTTTCTAGTTGAGTGACTGTGGGTGGCTCTGATTAAAGCTATCTAGTGATTTCTTCAAAACCCCTTGGTTAATGTTCATGGTGGGATAGTTTTTGAAGGAAACATATCAAAATGAATAGGAAGGGAAACAATATCTTATCAAAAGAAGGAAGAAAGGGAGGAAAGAGGGAAGAGAAAAGCTTTCTGTGGCCTGGATGAGGATGGGGTGATTTAGTTAGATCTGTACATACATAATGATACTTACTGTTTAAGTACAATAGTTCCACCATGAAGTGTTCAAATAAAACTGGGAAATGTATTGACCTGGAAGGTTTAGACAGTGAGTTGCCTCCTGAGCTGGAAGGTGGGGTAGAGGCCAGCTGTGGTCCTGTGGACAGGTCCCAGGGCATGGATTATGCACCAGCTAGGAAGATGAGACCAATCCTGGATATCAGGCATTTCTCAGGTTACCATTTCTTTCTTTCTTTCTTTTTTTTTTTTTCCTAACGCTTATTTATTTTTGAGAGACAGCGTGTGAGTGGGGGAGGAGCAGAGAGAGAGGCAGACACGGAATCCGAAGCAGACTCTAGGCTCCGAGCAGTCAGCACAGAGCCCGACGCAGGGCTCGAACTCACGAACCGCGAGATCATGACCTGAGCTGAAGTCGGACGCTTACCGACTGAGCCACCCAGGTGCCCCTCAGGTTAGCGTTTCTAATTTTAAAATCAATTGTGGTAGTTGATTCAAGTGTGATTTTGTCATTTTCTCAAAATCACATAGTTTTAGCATGTATTTGAGACTAGATCCTCATCTGATAGATATGACAAGATATGCCCTTGTGCTGATATGACATACAGACTTGCCAAATCACTGTGTTGTGCACCTGAAAATAATGTACAGCTGACATTGTGTGTCAGCTGTACTTCAGTTAAAATAAATAAATCAGAATTTTTAAAAGGCTAGAATCCTATCTTTTCAAGGAGGAGCAAATAGAAAACGTGAATGTAGGGGGTTCAGGTCTGTGCAGGGCTTTGATACCAGAGGAATAGGAACTCTGAAAGACATATTTTTATATCATTTTCTTACAGGGTCAGGAGAGATGCTAATAAGAGTGGAAACACCTAGTGGTCAGAAATGGCAGGTGCTCACTGTGGGCCAATACGGGGTTAGCGTGCAGTAAAGAGGTGATTGTGCACACGCTTCAAGCAAGACAAGTGCAGAATGACAACTGCAGGATTAATCATAAAATCATCCCCCCACAGTTATTTCTCTTAATGTGAATACACATTAGGGATTTCTGTTTGCATCTGACATGCCTTGGGATATATTCCAGTCCTTCTTGTTTTTAGTTCTATCTTTCCATCTGGCTTCACAGCAGACACAGGTATTCGTCTTAACAAGCAGTCCTAGTCTGTGTTGACCTCACTTAAAATACGGTGCAGATTCTGAACCACCCAAAGGGAAACATCTGAGAGTTTGGGGTCAGGTGACAAGAATAGTAAGCAGCTCATAGAAGAGCACAGGAAACAAAACAAAACAAATCACGTTTTATGAACAAATAAAATAGCTGTGAGCTTAGAATGCCCAGTTTATGACAATGAGGGAACACATTGTCAACAATGGCTCATGTCTGTGAAGAAAGAATTAATTTAGACTCTGTGCTGATGAGTAGTTGGGGGATAGAGGTGATATTATGTTAAAACTGTAGTTTCAGTAAAGGAAAATACTACGGAGAAAAGCTGATGTATCTTGTGTTGGGTGAGTTGACTTTAGCTACTGTAAGAGTGAGAAGTGGCATTTCGACTACAAAGTTAGAGACTCAAACCCGAAGCTTAAGTAAGAGAAAGCATTAAAATATACACATGTGGGGTTGCCAATATCAGCTTCCCTCGCCACTTCTTCTCTCCAGGCAAAACAGGAAGGAAGGAAGAAGGGTGTTTCTTTCACATGCTTGTGGGCCTGTAGCCTATGTGGATGGGAGGAGTTGCTCATTGGTCAGGAAAATGCAGGAAAGAGTAGATATGCAAATGATGCTTGTATTTGCATATTTTCTCCTCTGGTTTTTTAAGTGGAGGAAATCAGGAGCTTCTCCAAAACTAAAGACAGAAATACTTCCAAAGTATTTTTGAAAGAGTCCTTTGAGCAACAGCAGTACCGATTAAGCACAATGGCATTGGCAAAATTTGAATAATGTGTTGTGTCTCAGCAAATATACTGGCAATCATATGAAAGGAAAGTGTGTGAAATTTCATTTATACGATATAGGAATACAACTGTGTTAGGAAATTAGAGTATAAAGGGCATTCATCAGTTTCATATTTTGATGTTTTAAAGTTCAAAATTCATGAAATAAATGCATCCATCAGGCGTCTTAAAAGCCTCAGGAAAGATTGGTGATAAAGAGCAATCAATTGAAATGGGGTGTAGCTATTTTCAGCATACACTTTTTACACCTAGAACATGTAGATGAATTCAGGTGTTTTCCATTTATCTAACGCTATAGGAGGGCATAATGTTGCAGATCGAAGGACAATGTTGTAATTCCAAATATCTGATTTATGCACTGAGACTCTTCAGCACAATCCACCTGATAAACAGTGGGTGGTCTGGGGAGTTTTAATGTCACTGCTTTTAGAGATTGCAGTTCATAATATTGGGGGGTGTTCCTGAATAAAGCAGGGATAGACACTACCTTGATGTGAAGTATTAAGGAAAATTGTCTAAATTTTGGAAATAAGACCAAAGAAAGTACATGTTCTTTCATTGGCCCCTTGGGGCATATTTTAATAGGCCTACCTAAATATTATTTAATTCTTTGGGGTAATTTATCGGCTTTCACTTTGTTTTCTGCTAAATGATCATGCCCTAGAAATTATAACGTTAGATGTTAGCTTGTAGATCTCCCTCTGGTAGAAAAGTTGATCCCGAAGGTTATGATTTGGGCTCCCTATAGTTCACTATCCAGTTCTGTATGTAACCTGGGGATCTTACTCTAATATATATATTTCAAATGCCTATAAACACTGAGTTCCTCAAATGTTATTAGACAGGTCTTTACCATCTTCCTGTTTCTGTCATTAATGACATCATAAATATGTGACATTTGTGTTTTCTACATGTAAGTGGGAATTGTGTTTTTAGTTTTTGAAAATCTACCTTGATTGGGATTCATTTGGCTCGTGACAGAGAAAGGAGAGGCTTAGGAATTGATAAATTAATGTCCCGAGAAACCGTAAAGAAATGTCAACTTTCCAAAATGGTGGTTAGTTCCATTTTCCTGAAGCCTCGGGAGATTAATCATGAGCAAACAAGTCGAGTAATGACAGGGACATGTGAACTGGAATTCTGCTAACGGGGACGGCAGCGGTGATGGGTGCCGGGAGGGCGTTTACATCAGGGACGCTTCACCTGCTGGCAAAGTCCTGGAATTCTCCAGTCCCACCTACGCCTCCTTCATTTTTGTGTCGACCCGTCATGAGCGACAGCATCCGGCCGTTCTCTTCCCCAGCAGAGCAGCCCAACAGAGAGGGAGGCATCGATGGACACATGAAGCTGCCTCAGCAAACCCACATGGGCTGCAACTTTTAAGATCGGAACTCTTTTTTTGAATTTTGCCTTAAGATACTAGGAAACTAGCTTCACTAAAATACTGATCTCCTACTTCAATGAAGAGAGCAACTCTTGTTTTGTTCGGCTTTGAATCTGCAGCATCGATTACAGAAGTCGCTCAGAGAATACTTGGTGACGGAATGCACACGTGAACATTCTGCAGGAAGTTGGACCTGATGGGGCCTCTGAGCGCGGCCTCCCCTAATCACCGAGTAGGGCAGGGGCCGCGCGCTAATTTCATCGAGGACTCAGCTGCAGAAAAAGTGCCAGAGATTTTGCCGTTGGTAGATTTCAGTTCAAATCCAGTTCTGCCTTTCCCTGGCTGGGTCAACATGAGCAGCCGCGGTAACCCGTCTAAGACTGTTTCCTGATCGCAGAGAATGGAAGAGCTGCCGTGTCCGGTTGAGATGTGCTATGTGTCTCACAGTCCTTGAATCGTATAGTAGCCGCTCTGTGAGTTCTCCCTTCATCAAACTGCTGTAGGATAAATTTGAAAATTATAAATAGCTACCCACAACTGTTATTCGCGCTCTTCTGGATAGTTTATCATTCATTAAATTTTATTATATACCCTTGCTAAAGTTCCAACTGCAATAGCGTAGGTCTTTAATTTTATCAAAAATAGTATGTGCTTATTGCCTTCTTAATATTCACTATCTCCAACAATTTTCCTGTTAGTTTTCCTTTCCGGATGTAACCATTTCTTTCTGTCAAGAGGCTCATCATTTTAAGGGGTCTCTTACACAGAGCTCCCTATAAACATTTTATGAACTGCTATCACTTTATTAATTAACATACATAAGATCAATCAAGTGATGTCATATTTTACAAAATAATGCTTTGTGTTAGTAGTTTCTCATTTACATGGATGTGAGAATGATCTGGCAATCTGGGTATAACATCTGTTACTCAATTACTGGCCAGAATAATTCTATAGATTTCAGTGACGTTAATCACTACCATAGGTGTGTCTGTCCTTTCTTACCAGAGGAGGATCTTTTTATATATATATATACATATGTGTGTGTGTGTGTGTGTGTGTGTGTGTGTGTATATATATATATACACACATACATATATATATTGTATATATATATAGTATATACATATGTATACATATATATACATATGTATATATATACACACACATAAATATATAAAATATAAACTATATATTTTATATTTATGTACATGTATAAAAATATATTATATATAATAAATATATAAACATATAAATATATATTTTTTTGAGAGAGAGAGAGAGGGAGATCATGAGCTGGGGAGGGGCAGAGAGAGAGGGAAATTGAGAGTCCCAAGCAGGTTCTGCATTGTCAGCACAGAACCCAACACGGGTCTTGATCCCACAAACCCTGAGATCATGACCTGAGCCAAACTCAACAGACAGATGCTTAACCAACTGAGCCACCCACATGCCCCCAGAGGACAATCTTCTTTTTTTTCCTACTTTCATTTTAATTATTTTATTTTTATTTCTTTAAATTTAAATCCAGGTTATTAACATATAGTGTAATAATGACTTCAGGAATAGAATGTAGTGATTCATCACTTACATATAACATCCAGTGCTCATCCCAAAGGTGCCCTCCTAATGCCCCTCACTCATTTAACCCATCCCCCAACCACCTCCCCTCCAGCAATCTTCAGTTTGTTCTCTGTATTTAAGAGTCTCTTCTGGCTTGTCTCCCTCTCTGTTTTTATTTTATTTTTGCCTCCCTTCCCCTATGTTCCTCTGTTTTATATCTTAAATTCCACATAGGAGTGAAGTCATATGAATTTGTCTTTCTCTGACTGACTTATTTCACTTAGCATAATATCTTCTAGTTCCATCCATGTTGTTACAAATAGCAAGATTTCATTCTTTTTGATCACTGAGTAGTATTTCATTGCATATATAAGCCATATCTTATTTATCCATTCATCAGTTGATGGACATCTGGGCTCTTTCCATACTTTCACTGTTGTTGATAGTGCTAACGTTGGGGTGCATGTGCCCCTTCAAAACAGCACTCCTGTATCCTTTGGAAAAATACCTAGTAGTGCAATTGCTGGGTCGTAGGGTAGTTCTATTTTTAATTTTTTGAGGAACCTTCATACTGTTTTCCAGAGCAGTTGCACCAGTTTGCATTCCCACCAGCAGTGCAAAAGGGTTCCCTTATCTCTGCATTCTCGCCAGCCTCTGTTGTGGCCTGAGTTGTTAATTTTAGTCATTTGACAGGTGTGAGGTGGTATTTCATCATGGTTTTGATTTGTATTTCCCTGATGATGAGTGATGCTGAGCATCTTTTCATGTGTCTGTTTGCCATCTGGATGTCTTCTTTGGAGAAGTGTCTATTCATGTCTTTTGCCCATGTCTTCACTGGATTATTTGTTCTTTGGGTGTTGAGTTTGACAAGTTCTTTGTAGATTTTGGATACTAACCCTTTATCTGATATGTCGTTTGCAAATATCTTCTCCCATTTCGTTGGTTGCCTTTTAGTTTTGCTGATTGTTTCCTTCACTGTGCACAAGCTTTTATCTTGATGAGGTCCCAGTAGTTCATTTTTTGCTTTTGTTTCCCTTGCCTCTGGAGACATGTCAAGTAAGAAGTTGCTGTGGCCGAGGTAAAAAAATTGTTGCCTATGTTCTCCTCTAAGATTCCGATGGTTTCCTGCCTCAACTTTAGGTCTTTCATCCATTTTTAGTTTATTTTTGTGTCGGTTGTAAAAAAGTGGTCCAGGTTCATTCTTCTGCATGTCGCTGTCCAGTTTTCCCAACACTGATTGCTGAAGAGACTGTCTTTATTCCATTGGATATTCTTTCCTGTTTTTTGAAGATTAGTTGGTCATACGTTTGTGGGTCCATTTCTGGTTTCTCTGTTCTGTTCCACAGATATATGTGTTTGTTTTTGTGCCAGTACCATAATGTCTTGATGCTGACAGCTTTGTAATATAGCTTGAAGTCTGGGATTGTGATGCCTCTAGCTTTGGTTTTCTTTCTCAGGATTGTTTTGGGTATTGGGGGTCTCTTCTGGTTCCATACAGATTTTAAGTTTGTTTGTTTTAGGTCTGTGAAGAATGCTGATGTTATTTTGACTGGGATCACCAGAGGAGGATATTCTTAATGAGAGATATTTAAAAATTTGAGTTGTTGTAAGAAATGAAGGTTAGTCATACTGCTAATAGGAAAAAAAATTTTTTTTGAGTTCAGAATTCATTTCTAGTATAGAATCTCTTGGGGCTCTGTTCCCAGATATTAGGATTTATGTTTCCGACATGGGCCCCACACATTGGTAAATAGTTTTGGGCTATTGAGTAGCCATGAGTAATTGCTAGGTAGCTCTCAACCTGCTCATCTTTTTTAGAGAGATGCCATGTTTCAGAAAAAAACCCAAAAAACAAAACAAAAAAACAAAACAAAACCAAAAGAACTGTTCCCCGGCCAATAACCTCAAGTAAGCCGATTTGAGGTAAGGAAGATAACATTTGGTTCTAATGTATCTCCTGCCTGTTCTGTTTTTTTCTACTTGTGCACCAGTGGAGTTTAATGCTAACACCATGAGGATAAAAACCAAATGCATACATTGAAAGTAAACTCATCCATGTGTTTCTTATCTTACCTAGATTTGTGACAGAATTTTAACTTAGTAGGTTAAAAATGGCTGATGCTGTTCAACTACTGGCTGTTAGACACACACTGCTATTGAGACCCAGTACCGAATCACCTGCCTTTATTTCCCCTTTTAAAAGGGAAAAATGCCCTGCTTTGGAGAATTTGATTTCATGATGCAAATGCTCCGGTACGGCTGAAAAACTAGATACCTCCCACATGACATCAATGAACATGTAGTTGGGCAAAGCTGTGTACAGACTGTTGGGGACGGTACGACCCCACAGCCCCAGCATACTACTTGTAATGGAAAATTGTCAGGGCAAAGAAACATGCTGTTTACTTCTTCCTTGCCTGGAATTGAATTAAATATATTTGGCTAGCTTAAAGTGATTAATTTTCCAAAGATCAACTACAAAGGAAATTTGGATGAGATTCAGGCCACCACAAAGCTGAAAATTAAACCAAAGAAAACATACAATATCTCATTCATCGTAGGGAAAAGTATCCTTCCTTCCAACATTTTGCTGTATTGATTCAAAGCCCTGTGTTGATTATTTTTTATTAGAGTATCATGATTTAAGGCAAAGACAAAAATGCATAGTTATTCATCTGTAGATGTCTGATCATGTAGAGAACATAGCCCTACAAAGCAAAACTGTTAATAGCTGCAAAGTCAAGGTGGATTCCCACTCAGTATTTGGTTCTGACGTCATTAGTGATGGACACACACACACACACACACACACACACACGGCGGAGTATAACAGGACTCTCAGTCTGGTCCAGAATGGCCTGCAGTAGCTTAAAAGAACCAGGAAAGAAAACTGCTTGGGTTTTGTTTTGTCGTCATATTTCTGTGTCCGTGGGCCGGCTGGGAGAATAGGGCTGGTTTCCTGGCACGTGGTCTCCAGTTCTGCCAGGGCCAAATCAGGGGGCCTTTTATCCGCTTCCCCAGCTCTGGGGCGGAAGGTGAAGAAGGCTTAGGTTGAAACGATGCCGACAATCAAGCATCAGAAACATGGAGCCACACTCTTTGTTATAAAACAGACAGATACAATCTCATTATATATCACAAACACATAAGGGAGCAAGGTGGCTTGGATTGAAAGAGTTGAAAAATCATGGGACATGCTCATTTTAATAAGTTTTAATAAAGGTGACTTCACCTGCTCAGAGTCCCTTGAGGTCACAGGGAAGTGACCAGTTGGCTGCTTTTTAATCTTCATGGTGACTGTGTTGAGGAACCTGCTTTAAAAGGAAGACATGCTTTGAAATACTCAATAATACTTTTTGACAGTTTTAGAGTTGAATCATTCACACTTACCAGTCATATAAATAAATCCACAAGAGACATTAACGTCCATCAATGAATAAAAACCCAGATCCCTTTACTTATGAATACTGTACTCCCAGCACTCTTTTAGGGTCTGTGATTATTAAAAAAAGCCTAGGGGTTACAGGTGGATAAGATGAACCTTGCTAGTGAGGAGCCCTTAGTCACATGTGTCAGTCACTGCAGAACAACAGACCTTGCAAGATCACTCTCAGCAGATGTGATCCTAAAAAGAAAGGATAAAACCCAAATGCATCTATTGAGTTCAAATTTGTCACTAGATCTCTTACATGGATTTGTGAGTAAATTGTCATTTAATAAAATAGCTGAAGCACTCCAGTGAGCTGCCCATTGAGACCAGTGTCAATGTTTTCTCTCGCCTGCATCCTCAAAAATACACTATTAACTCCTGTGTGTTAAGCACTCAGAAGAGTGTTTTGCTTGCCTAAAGAGAAAATTGTCTATCTCCTTGTCAGAAGAGAAAAACATCTATTATTCGAATATCAAACGTTCCATTTGTTTTTTTCCCCCATGGAAGGCTGCAATTTAAAAAATACGTTCACAGTACTTGAAGACAGGATTGTTAGAGTGACAAAGCACTGAATTCAAGTCATATGTCAAAGCCAGACTTTTCTGCTGTCGTCTCCTCTTTCTCTTAATAAATTGGATTTAAATAAATAAAGCAGACCACATGCAGATATGTCCAGAATTTTATATTGTTAACGAATGAATCGTATCCTTCAAAAATTCATATTCACCCTGATCCCCAGTACCTCAGACCTTATTTGGAAATAGGATTGTTGCAGATGCAGTTGGTTCAGATGAGGTCTTCCTGGTGTGGGCAAGGCTCCTGACTCAAATGCCTGGTGTTCTCACACAAAGGGGAACCAGACCCATACACGGGAAGATGCCATGTGTAGGTCAAGGCAGAGATCTGTGTGGTGCATCATCTATGAGACAAGGAACGCCAAAGACTGTCAGCAGGGCACCGGAAGCTAGTCCACCACAGATCTCAGAAGGAACCAGCCCCAACATCTGATCGCGGACTCGAGACCCCAGAGCTGTAGGGAAGCCAGGTGGGTCTTCAGCCACCCGGTCTGTGCGCTTTGTGATTTCAGCCCTAGAAAGCTCATACACCTGTACACCACACACCGATGCCATCTTTAAAATCCATCCATCCCATCTCCGATTGCCTGATGCTGCAATTTGTAACTTAAAAAAAGTTGCCGTCTAGCTCAACCACACTTTGACGCCACCAAAGTGAAAATAAATCAAGACCAAACCATATATACATATGAAAATACATATAGTAATATAAATGGTGCTTGTGGGTGAGGGGATAGCCTTCTTTTTTGTATAAAATAAAACCAGAAAGATAATGTACAGACGATTGTGAAAAATGTGACCTGCTACCCCCTGACGCTGCCTATGGAAATACAGCCTAGGAATCACTACTAAAGATTTTTAGCAATACCCAGTGCCTTTGAATTAGATGACTTCTGTCGCCTAACACCTAATTTGAGAAGTTCATAGTCCTTTGTTTTTAATTCTATGAGTATACTATATGAATCTCTTTAATTAGAAAATTGTAAGTTTGAAACGCTCTAGTGACAGGTCTTAATGACACAATCAGGAGTATAGATTACAAACGTGATTATGTTGGTTGAGTGTGTTGGTCTGTCAAAGACCCTGAATCAATATTAACAGAGTGGTGGAAAGATAGGTTTCAGGACAAGATGGAAAAACACTGCTAAATGGAGAGCACTTCTGTGTAAGAGCGATTTTGTATTTTAGAGAGAGCCCCACAATAAGGTGCCGTGCTAAGGAGAAAATATTGACAGGGGACCTTGCCGGATATTAAGGAAGCAAAGGTAAATGTTAATTATCGTATTCCAAGGCCAGTCACACTGTATATACCAGGTGGAGATAAACGGCTGCGGAAGTATTTGGTTAAAGGCGCTAGTGATTATTTTGAGGTTTGTCATCCATGAAATCCACAAAGATTTATTGAGCACATCCTGTTTCCTAGACATTGGAAACACACAGATAAATGTGTCTTAAATTTCCTAATAATGCTGATTTTGAGAGCACTAAATGACTAGATTATAATTATATTATCTTTTAGAAGTCAATGCGTAGGAAGATGAAGCAGCTAATTTGTTAGAGAACAGCCATGGTCTTGCCTATGAGTAGCACAAACATATTCCAGCTCAGAAGCATTTGTTATCACCCGGTAGTATTGAAGGACACTGAGTACATAAAAATGTAGGAAATAATTTTAAACGAATTGCACACGAAATTAGGTTGACTGTATATTTAAAATGCACATTTATCGGTCCTGACAGCTGTCAATCTAATGACTCATTTTCTTGAAGTAGAGTCTTGTCAGGATGATTAGCTGTTGTGCAGGATGCTGTCAATCACACGAGTGCGAAGGTCTCAGCTCCTGTTTTCTTGCCTGGCTCCCTGTGCTGCTCGCTGCCACGCAGTATTGATTCCACCTTATTTCTGCGGTGACGAATAGTGAAATTATAAAGACAGATTTAGGAGTTACTTGGATCCCATCCTATGAAAGTCCTTTAAAAGAACCTGCTATATTTCTGAATGTATTTCATTTCAATAAAAATTATATTAATCACCAGATTGCAAAGTTTGTGTTTTGGGGGGTTTCGGAAACTTGGATAGGTTTTGACATTGCCTAATAACCCCCGTAAATAAAAAGTCAACTTAGAAAAGGAAATGTATAGAAACTAAAGGCAGTGTTTTATGAATCAAAATATTAAACTTGAGTGATATTACAATATGTATTTTGATAACATGGTTTTAATACAAGAAGTGAGAAATTTCATTTTAATATATGTAAGGTTCCCTTCAATACATGTACCATCATTTATCTACCCAGTGACTTTCTTCTAATATGAAAATTAGAATGATAGTAAGATATCTAGGAAGGGAAATACACCTTCACATAGTGTTAGTAGCTACGGTAATTGGTTGCAAGGTTTCTAATTCAAATGTTTCCGTACAAGTGATTTGTCTATCACAATTCTGAGATATGTACAATATCCGTCCGCGTTCTAATTTTGTTTCTGTTGTTTAAACTCACAATACCAAAATCAAATGTGTCTTACTGTTGCCTCTGTCTTTCCATTTCATTCTAAATATTTCTCCAAGATCAGTCTACTATACTTTTCAGAGTCCTTCATTACATTATTCTTCTCTTGGGTGCCAGCTACTCCAAATCTAGACCAAACATTTAAAAATATATTAAAACCATGTGGCGGCAGGAGTTAATGTGCACGATCCAGCAAAGGTGGAGGCATTTCATAAGTAAAGGAGATCTGTAATTAAATATGAATTTTGAGTTTAATTTGTTTAAAGATACCGTCTCAAAGATATGACAAAAGTTGTTCAGTGGAACTCAACTTGTGGTGTTAACGGGTGTTTACATTTATTTTGTTATATTAAAAGTGACGTTAATGAGAAACTACTCCACCAGCCTTTCCAGAGTCTCCACTATGAGCCAGGCATACGGCTGCTTTAGGAATAATAGTTAAGCCATGGTCAGTGACTCCAACAGCTCCATTGATTGGTGAGGTATTAGAAGATACGCATGCAGCTCACCACCCTACAATAAGGTGGAAATTGTTTATATGTATAATTCCAATATCCAGAGTATTAAAAGTGTAACAGATGATCACTATATATAAGTTTATATGTCTTGGCTGTTGCAAACATTGTTGCAGTGAACATGGGAACAGATATCTCTTTGAGATCCTGATTTTAATTATTTTGCATCTATTCCCAAAGGTGGAATTAATGAATCATATACCACTTCTATTTTTAATTTTTGGAGAACCTCCATACTCTTTTCAATAACCACTATACCATTTTGCACTCCCAGTAACAATGTACAATGGTTCCAACTTCTCCCCTCCCTATCCTCATTAACACATTTCTTTAATATATAGTAGTCATCCTAACAGGTGTGAGGTGTTATCTCATTGTGGTTTTTGATTTACATTTTCCTGATAATTACTGATGTTGAGTGTCTTTAAATATACCTGTTGGCCATTTGTATATTTTATTTGTAGAAATGTCTAAGTCTTTTGCACATTTTTGTAATGAAGTTATTTGTGTTGTTTTGTTTGTTTGTTTTACTGTTGAGTTGTAGGAATTTTTTATATGTTTTGGAAATTAACCCCTCATCAGGGATATGATTTGCATATATTTTCCTCCATTTCATAGGTTGATTTTTTTTTTAACGTTTATTTATTTTTGAGACAGAGAGAGACAGACCATGAACGGGGGAGGGTCAGAGAGAGAGAGACACAGAATCCGAAACAGGCTCCAGACTCTGAGCTGTCAGCACAGAGCCCGACGCGGGGCTCGAACCCACGGACCGCGAGATCATGACCTGAGCCGATAGTTGGCCGCTTAACCGACTGAGCCACCCAGGCGCCCCTGATTTTTCGTTCTGTTGACTGCTTCCTCTGCTGGGCAGAAACTTTACCGTTCGATGTAATCCCACCTGTCTATTGCTTTTGCTGCCTATGCTTTTGGTGTCCTAACCAAGAAATCGTTGCCAAGATCAATATCAAGAAATTCCCCCCTATGTTTTCTTCCAGGAGTTTTATGGTTTGGAGTCATATGTAAGACCTTAATCCATTTTGTGTTGATTTTTGTGCATGTCGTAAGGCAAGTGTCCAATTTCTTTCTTCCTTTTTTTTTTTTTTTGCATATGGATATCCAGTTTTTCAATAAACACTTCCAAGAATTGAAAAGAAAGGAGCACTTCCAAACTCATGTTACGTGACCAGCATTGTCCTGATGCCGAACTAGAAAGATACTTCAAGAGAAGAAAAGTACATTCCAACATTCCTGATGAACGTAGATGCAAAAATCCTCAATAAAATATTAAGAAACTAAATTTAACAGTACCTTGATGGGATCCTAACAGCACAGCTGACTGAAAGTTGTCCCTGGGATTCAAGGACATTTTAACATCTACAAATCAGTGTGATGGGCCACAGTAAACAGCGTAAAGGATCAACTTCGCATGATCATCTCAATAGATGTAGGAAAGGTTTTTGACTTAGGAGAGAAGAACGGTCTACAAACTGGGTATAGAAGGAATGTACTGCAAAATAATAAAGGCTGTTTGTGACAAGCCCACAATTACCATTCTATTTGATGGTAAAAACTGTAAGTTTTTCCTCTAGTATGAAGAACAAGACGAGGATTACCCCTCTCATTACCTCTGGTCAGTGTAGTACTGGATGGCCTCGCCAGAACAGTGAGGCAAGAAAACAGGGATAAAATGAATCCAAATCAGGAAGGGAGTAAAATGACCTCTCCTAGCAGATGGCATATCCTATATGTAGAAAATTCTAGAAACCCCCCCCCCAAAAAAAACCAGTTAGAAGTAATACACATAAATTCAGTCAAGATACAGAATACAAGTCAACATACACAAATCAGTTGCATTTCTATACACCAACAACGAACAATTGGAAAAGGAAATTAGGGGCACAGTCTCATCTATGATAGCATCAAAAAGAATAAAATATTTAGGAATAAGCATTTTACAATAGAGTCAAATGTTACAATTCCAAGAAGACTTTTGTTAAATTATCTTTCTTAACAGTAGCACCTTCTATTGAAAATAGTATAAATGTATACACTCTTCCAGGTCTGAGAGCAGATCTTATCTCTATCAAAGAGTAAATAAAATATACATAAGATATAATAAGCTTAGAAAGTAACTTTGGGATAAATAGATGTGGTGAAAGGCAGATTGCGAAAACAATTTGGGGGTCTACAGTTCGGTCAAGGGGGTTGTCTTTCTCAGTATCAGTGGTCTGTTCTTCTCTGTTGTGGGATATACTCCACAGTGTGGATTCGCCCCGGCTCATGTAACCATTCGCCTGTGGGAGGGCACCCGGGTGGTGATCCGTTTTGAATGTTGCGGAGAAAGCTTCCGTGAACCCCTGTGTGCAGGTGTTTGTGCGAACGTAAGTCTTCGCTGTATGGGAGAGATTGCGGGAGAGTGCAATTCCTGGGTGACATCGCGGTTGCACGTCTACTTTGGTAGATGTTGCCAGTGTGTTTTCCAGAGGGACACAGCCGCGGGCAGTGTGTGAGGGACATGTTCCTCTGCCTCCTCGGCTTTGCGGGGGTCGCTGTTATTCCATTACTTGCAGCCCTTCTAGTGGATGGGCAGTGACACCTCTAGTAGATGGGTGGTGGCTCTTCCTTCCCTAATGGCCAACAGCATTGACCTCTTCTCACGTATGTGTCCTTCCTGGTGGAACACCTGCTCGTGGTTTTGGCTCACTTTGATTTTTACCGTTAATTTTTAAGATATCTTTATGTATTCTGGATACAACATATTTACACAAAAGGATATTTAGGAACTCTTCAAAGATTTATTAAATTTTTAAAAAAATTTTTTTAACATTTTATTTATTTTTGAGACAGAGACAGAGCATGAACGGGGGAGGGGCAGAGAGAGAGGGAGACACAGAATCTAAAGTAGGCTGTAAGGCTCCGAGCTGTCAGCACAGAGCCCGACATGGGGCTTGAACTCACAGACCGCGAGATCGTGACCTGAGCCGAAGTCGGACGCCTAACTGACTGAGCCACCCAGGCGCCCCAAGATTTATCAAATTTATTATGTATTGTAATACTGATAGTGGTAAAGCAGGGGTTTTGTGGGTAAATCAATTCCACAAATAAATCTCTGTCAATTTGGTACAGAACCATGAAACTTTGGCTTAAAAATATCATCATTATAGCTCTTACATAACGATCATTTCTGTTCTGTTTATTTGCCCCTTTTTTGGTCGTTCATTTCTTCCACCAATCTGTTTCTCACTTAATAAAAGTTTTCCTAGGTGGGCATAATTTTAAGGAGACTTAACAGAGTCTCATTCAATGGCTGACACTGAAATTTGATGTCCAAATCTGAGTTTTCTCAGGTATCTGGTAGTCTCCCAGTCAAATGTAGCACAAGTGTTTTGGATCCTAAGATAATGAATACTAGTAAGAGTCAATGCTCAAAACTTTAACATTTTGTTAACTTGTATCCCGGCTTCTCCTGGAGATAAAACAAGCCACAATTATAAGGATTGCATCTGACCAATTCACAAGTGTAATATTACTTGAAGGAGCTTGCTTCTGGCTACTAAATTTGTCCAATTTTCATGAATTTTTCACCTCTTTCTTTCCTCTAAAATCATGTTAAGCTACTTTTATTCAGCCTTTTTATTTATATCCTTTGTATCCTTCAAGAACTCTCAGTAGTTCCTTAGCTAGTTAATTTAGCTTTTATTCGTGTAATATTTCTTTAGAAGTTTAATTTGCCTTCACAGGATTTGTGCATCTATATTCATTGAACAACCATCAACTTTTTAGTGTCGCTTTAAACTTGAGTATTTATAGTTGGTAGCAATCTCTATAAGGCCTCCATTACCTGACCTAAGATTACAAGGGGGCAATTATTGAAATACACAGTCCACCTGATCAAATTCACACACACACAAAATCTAAAGTCATTATTCTCCTGAATGGTGATCTAGCAGATTATATTAAATTTTGGCTTAAATTGCAGTCACAAAGCACTAAATATCAAATATGAATCCCCAGACATTTCGTCAAATATTCCTATAAAAGAACTTACTGCCTCTGATGCTGCTTCTCTCCAGTAGGTTCTAAAATTTATAGACAAGAGGTGAGTGGTAAAAAGTTAACAACTCTATGATTTGCAGACGTGTGGGTTGTGTTTCTGACTTTTTTTGACCTGCCACCGTGTTCTTTAGGTCTTGACTGGTGAGGGTTTGAAGAAATGTGCATAGAGTGAGGCCTGCAGAAACCAGTTAGTATGGAGAGTAAATAATTATCCAGATGTATAAGGGCAAAAAGCATACTTCTCATGGAGATAAAAATCTGTGTGAAATTTGAAATTGAGGGACACCTGGATGGCTCCGTTTGTTAAGCGCCCGACTCTTGATTTCGGTTCAGGTCATGATCCCAGGATCCTGTGATCGAGCCCTGTGTCAGGCTCTGTGCTGAGTGCGGAGCCTGCTTGGGATTCTCTCTCTCTGTCTTCCTCTCTGTCCCTCTCTCTCCCCCTCTGCCCTTCCCCAGCTCATTCTCTCTCTCTCTCTCTCAAAAAAAATTGAAATTGAATGTGGCTTAATGGTTTACAAATCTGAATTTCTACAATATAAGCAAATAAGGAATATAGGTATACTTTTGAAGATCTTTTTGAGAGACAGACCCAAACACATAAAAAATACTAATTCACAAACTTTTGGGCAATTCTCTTTTAAGTAAAAGAGAAATAGCCACACAATGAGGCTGATATATACATGTGAAATTCTTTGATTCTCATAACAGTTATGTTTCTTTTAAGTAGTAGCTTAAACTTTTCAGCCTCAGGACCTCTTTTTCATTCCTAAAAGTTATTGGGACTCCCGTGGAACTTTTATTTATGTGGGCTAAACATATTGATAACTAGATTAAAAATGTTAATTGTGACACTTTACAATAATTTGATAATTAACTTAAATATAATAATACTAAACCTGTTATTTATTAATATAAGTAAAATACTTCAATAAGATATGATTACTTCAGCCAGATTATCATGTCTGCTTCTGCAGTCTTTTACAATATGTTCTTTTTCTGGAAATACGTGAGCTAAATTTTGCCACCCATAGATTGCCATTGGAAGACAAAGGGATATTTAGTAGCCTTTCTGGATAATAGAGAATATTATTTTTACATACTGTGCCAAAATTTATCAAGTGGCAGTTTCTTAAACGTAACTGCAATGGGAAATGTGTAACCATATTAAAACAAACAAAAAACATTTTACGTTGCACTTTGTTAAAATGCAGTTGCCAATCTTGTAATCTGATTGGATTTTTTTATCCTGCATGATTGTGTAACATCATGCATCAGTCATTTGGAAAATATTAGTCACCGAGTTCTTTCATTTACTGAAATATTTCATTACACAAAATGATCACACATTGTGGATCTTTAGGAAAGTGTCACCCTCTACTCTTTAACAAATGGATGTGGGAAAAATAAATATCATCTTATTAATATTATGGAATTATTTTGCCCTTGAAGTCACCTCCAAAGGATGGCAAGGGATGCCAGCGCTCTCCAGACCAGCCCTTTAAGAATCCTTGGTTTAATGGATATAAGATAAAATTTTACATCTGAGATGAGAACATGAAAATAGTTCAATGTTTGGCACACTTTTTTAAAAATGGATTTGGGGTAGAAGATGGGGAGTAGGCTTCAAAAGATAGCTTCTCAGTGGGAATCCCTATACATAAAGCATTCTCAAAAATAATCATGTCTTGGACCAAGATAGAGTAATAATTAGTGTCTAAATGTCTTCTCTGCTTGAGCAAATACGAAAAGCATATTGCTATAGAGATGTCAAAAATACCAAGATTTATAACTATTACTCTTCCTGCATCTCTAAATTGTTCTAATATATTCAGTAATAGAGAATGCTTATCACCATTAAATCCCATCAGATGCAAAGATCCAATATTAACTCATTTGCTTTTCCCCAACAGTCTTTCCTTTTTATAAATTGGGATGTAATTGTGTGTGTTTATTCCCCAAAACTCCTGATACTTGTTTATTTTATTTTTTAAATTACCTTTGATCTGATATTCTAACAATGAGCTTTAATGGAAAGCCAAGTTGTATAAGCAAAACAAGGCATGACCAAGGTCACGTTTCAAGAGGACACTGGATGGATGACCAAGGTCACGTTTCAAGAAGACACTGGATGGATGACCAAGGTCACGTTTCAAGAGGACACTGGATGGATGACCAAGGTCACGTTTCAAGAGGACACTGGATGGATGACCAATGTCACGTTTCAAGAGGACACTGGATGGATGACCAAGGTCACGTTTCATGAGGACCCTGGATGGATGACCAAGGTCACGTTTTAAGCAGAGAAGTTTAACTTTTTGTTCACAGAATCAAGTTCAAGGGTCAGGTTTTGATGTCACAAATAAAACAGAAGCACAGTCTGTATATAGTTACATCACTGAGTTAGAGACTAGCTGTAGCAAAATTAGCCCTTTCTTATGTATTTGTTTCATATGTTTCTTAGAACATTTTTACGGGAGGTAGATTGTTGGCTTCTCTAAGTTTCCACAAATAACAGTATCAATCATGTCTTGAAATATGCTCTACTGTTAAGACTTGCTCCTTACTATTCTTTTTGCCAATAATAATTCTTTTTCCTTTTCAAATTTTTACTTAAACTCCAGTCAGTTAACATCAGCGCAATATTGGTTTCAGGAGTAGAACCCAGTGACTCATCGCGTCCATGGAACACCCAGTGCTCATCCCAACAAGTACCGTCCTTAATGCCTATCACCCATCTAGCCCATCCCCCACTCACCTCCCTCCATCAACCCTCAGTTTGTTCTCTGTCATTAAGAGTCTCTTATGGTTTGTCTCTCTGTCTCTCTCTCTTTTTCTCCTCCCATATGCTCATCTGTTTTGTTTCTTAAATTCCACATATGAGTGAAATCATAGCTGCCGGTAATTAATCAATCAATTGATTAATCCCCAGACTTACTAAGTATCACGTATGTGTTAACACACTGTTCCAAATAAAGCCAGCGTGCACACTGACACTTTGGTAATAAGCTGCTGCAAAAGGAGTTCAAGATTTAGGAAAACCCTCAAAGATTTACTTCTCCCTTAATTGCTCCCTTATTTCCAGAAGTTAACAAATTGCCATTGTCATCTTGGTTTCCTGTAGAGAAGGAAGAAATGTTATTTAATTACTTCTCGCTCTGTTCTCTCCACACTGGAAAAGCAAGTGACTGAGGATGATAAAACACTGAACTGAAAGTCTGAAGGACTAGGATTCACGAATTCTGCCAGCGGCTTGGACTGGACCCCTGTGGTTAGAAAACAGTCTTTAGACTAAATATGCTTCCTTCTTGCAACTGCCAGTCGTGTTTACAGAAGCTGTCAGGGTAGAGGCTGTCGTTGTGGTAACTGAGGAAGGATAAACCGGGGACTCCCCCTGGTCAGGGCACTGAATGGATTCTCACATATCTGTTGGTCGACCTGATGGATGGTCCGCTAAAAATCAAAGCGGAAGCATGTAGGCCGAGAGGCGTTAGTCGCCTGAAGAAGGGTCCTGTAGGTGCAGTCCAGGCTCCAAACTGCCGGGAGCCACATTTCATGAGATGTATTCTAGGGGCATTAACCCCACAGCGTATCCTGGAATAACAAATTGATGCTTCAGACAAATGAATTTAGAAATTCTAAGTATTATGCCCCCATCATAGAAGGTTACTGTAGCTGATTAAATTATCTTAGAAACATTTAAAGAAAGAAGCCAGTTTACCATTGTGTAACTAGTTGTCCTCAAACTTTTTATAATGAACCATCCCTTAAAGTTCCATTAGTCAGTTTTCTGGTAAATACCACTTGGGAAAGAAACCTTGAGTTTCCGATCTAGGAAAATGGACCAGTCCTAAGTAATCTTCACTTCCAGTACGTATCTTCTTGAAGCTTCTTCAGCACATTACCGATAATACTTTTTATCTCTTATGGAAATGTTCCCCCCACCCCTCAGAAAGGAGTCTGCAATTAGGTGTCCATCCGTGCACTGTCCAGGAGTCAGTGTCCTAAGCTGTGTCCACATCCCCCGAGAATGCCCGGTGTTCAGGGATTTCCATCACCGTGAGAAGGTGCGGGTGGCATTTATCTGACCTCTGTTTTTCCCTTGAGTAGCTGGATAAATATTGTGTAGTCAGTCTCTAGATGTTAATAGTATCAGCGTTTCAAAGGCCCTATATTATCCTCATGAGCAGGAAAGTAGCAACTGGATAACTCTGAGGTACATTTGATTTGGGCCCTGGTAACGAAGGTGGCTTTGTGAGAACCTTGGCACTGCGGGGACAGGGATATACCGACTTTGTTTATTGGCCAGGTAAAGATGATCAAAACTGTCTTGCAAGGCCTCGCCAAATCCTCACTTGGGGCGGAGACATTTTGTGGAACATGTAGCTGAAACCTTAGAAATTTAATGATTTCTGGGGCGCCTGGGTGGCGCAGTCGGTTGGGCGTCCAACTTCAGCCAGGTCACAATCTCGCACTCCGTGAGTTCGAGCCCTGCGTC
>NC_064818.1:2086017-2124540 GCF_023721935.1 Panthera uncia
TAAAAAAAAAAAAAAAAAAAAGAAATTTAATGATTTCTGTCCAAAGCGCAGCATTTTATTTTAATATCAGAAAAAAATATATGAGGACAGACTTCCAGTATCAAAGTAGTGTATTGATAATAATTTTTTGAAATAAAGAGGAAGAAACTAAGACATGACGTTGTATCGGCTTCTGTATGGTGGACAGTGTTTCTGATTTGTGTCCAAATTGTACATTGTATTAACTTGCACATACAGATTTGGTTAAAGTTTGAGAAAGACACTTAGTGTCTGTTGCCATAAAACATATATCAGAGGGTAAAAGGAGAATTTAGGTTGCCATGATTGTGTGAAATAAATGAATGTATATGCATATAAATGCTTAATTTACTTTTAGGAGGAGAATCAAGAAACTAAAATCAGCTTTTTTTTTTCCTCAGGGGGAGAATTGAATAGTTTGGGGTCTGAATTAAAGGAAAATTTATTTTCTACTATTCTATATCATGTTTGCTTTTGAATTTTGAAGCTTTCTACGAGAATAAATAAATTTTAAATTTTTAAAAAAATGTTTATTTATTTTTGAGAGACAGAGAGAGACAGAGCACGAGCAAGGGAGGGGCAGAGAGAAAGGGAGACACAGAATCTAAAGCAGGCTGTAAGGCTCCGAGCTGTCAGCACAGAACCCGACATGGGGCTCGAACCCACGAACTGTGAGATCATGACCTGAGCTGAATTCGGGCACTCAACTGACTGAGCCACGCAGGCACCCCAAGAATAAATACATTTTAAGAGCTACGTAACCAGAACAAATAAGTAAATGCTCCAAAATCTAGTTTAATCAGAAATTAGCTCATCACATCCTTTAGTAAGAAGCTAGACTTTTCAGAATAGGCGTGATGGTAGGGGGACCTGGGTGGCTCAGCCAGTTGAGCGTCCGGCTTCAGCTCAGGTCATGATCTCACAATTTGTGACTTCGAGCCCGCGTCGGGCTCTGTGCTGACAGCTCAGAGTCTGGAGCCTGCTTTGGATTCTGTGTCTCCCTCTCTCTCTCTCTCTGCCCCTCCCCCGCTCATGCAATGTCTCTCTCCTTCAAAAATAAATAAAAACATAAAAAAAATTAAAAAATAATGATAATAAATAAAAAAAGAATAGGTGTGATGGTAATTGAAATGTTCACAGCTTAGAAACTTTTTTTTTTTTTTTAAAGATTTAAAGGAGAAAAACACATTTAACAATTGATTTTAAACCCTTGCTTCTCTGGTATTTTTCTCTATAAATTCCATAGCACCGCATTCCATACTTCTGCAATCCCTTTGTAACTTTAGAACTCAAAGAAGCTGAACTTGGAGGAAAAATTTACCAATGATTTAGTTTTGGCTTCAGCAGTATTTTATTTCAGATCAGTTTGTGATTCTACCATATGAAGAAAATATTTTTGTCTGCTCCCATTTTTTCAAAAATATATTGTGGTTGTTGAAACATTGTCTATAAGCAAATGGCGTTGCTATAATTTACTACCAGAGAAAATCAAACGCATTATCTATTAGCTCTTAAAGGTAACATTTCTCGGAGTTAGAGGTCCACTAGGTAGACCTTTGGGCACATCTGTGGCCGATCACAATACGAAAATGTCCCCAGTGTTAACTTGTGTTGTGCACCACTGCCAGGGACGAGTTACAGTGGAGTATCGTAGCAGAGTTTTCATTCAGAAACTCAAGTTACAGTCCTGTCCTCATTACTAAACTGCTGGGCCACCTGCCAGACTCTCAGTTTTATCTATGCAGGTAACTGCTTCCTCATCTATAGAATGATTCGATTATCCCCAATTATTCGATTATTATCGATAATCCCCCAAATTATCCCCCATTTGTTCCTCACGGATCATAAATAATGCTTCGTTGCTGCCTCTGGCTCACAAACTTAGAACCCAGTTTTCTTCAAGCTTAAAATTAAGTGTAGATTGCTGCCAATGTCGTCATCAAGTTGAATGTGGGGATATTGAGAAATCGTCATAGTAAAAAGAAAATATAGTACACACCTACAAGACTAATTTTGATGACGAACGTCTGGATGAATCGTTCTCAGTTGGTGTCGTTATTTCAATGAGACAGTCACATAAAATCACATTTACATTGCTAAATGGTGGATTCTCCCCCAAGTGAAGAGCAGGATGTATGTAAAGTCGGATTTGTTAGTTCCTATCACCTGGAAGTCCTTGGTGAGTGATGCTCAAGGTATTTCTGTAAAGCAGGAGACTAGATCTGAGAGCCTGTTTTGGCTTCCAGATCTGCTTGTCGAATTCTGGTTTGCTTTGGGATTCTGGTGTGGGTTTTGGCCATGCAGTGTTTATTACTTTCAGGGTGGAGACCTGTGCTCTGAGAGCAATGTCTTTGCCTTTTAGCGGTGTTGCTTCTGTGGGTGTGTGGATGGGTTTTCTGCCTTCCCGGATCCTGAAAGCTTTTGTTTGGGACATCCATCCTTCTTTTATTATGTGAATTGAGACAGACCTTTATTTTATTTATTTATTTTTTTAATTTTTTTTCAACGTTTTTTATTTATTTTTGGGACAGAGAGAGACAGAGCATGAACGGGGGAGGGGCAGAGAGAGAGGGAGACACAGAATCGGAAACAGGCTCCAGGCTCCGAGCCATCAGCCCAGAGCCCGACGCGGGGCTCGAACTCACGGACCGCGAGATCGTGACCTGGCTGAAGTCGGACGCTTAACCGACTGCGCCATCCAGGCGCCCCTGAGACAGACCTTTAAATGTGCCCATACCTTGATTGCCTTGACTTCCCTCTGGTCATCTTACTTCAGCTTCTTAAATAATCAGTTTATCTGATTTTACCCTGTCATGTGTTTGCATCAAGGTTACTAATGAAAGAGTATATTAAATGTATTTTTTGTGTTTTATGGATTTTAAGTTTTTTCTCATGGATTTATATGTAAATAATGTTTTGTTTTGCTTGGCCTTGGTTATTTCGACCTCAGATTTGAACTTGCGGTGTTAATTAGCTTTATGTAGGATAATCTGATGTGAATTTTTTCTCAGAGCTTTGTTACTGACCTTTCTCTACTATCAGACTCCTTGTTTAACTGGCTTCTTATTAACTTTTATTTTATTACACTGTGTACAGTATAGTGGAGTGTCTCATATCTTTTTGGGATAGACTAAATAGAACTTCTAAACGAAACTAAGTAAAATAATTTTCCCCAACTATTTTAGAAAGCCCGTGGCCTTGAAAATGTTCGTGTCGGCTTATAAAATTTAAAGTTATATACAGACAAGTGATGTGAGAAAGTAGTTCATAGTTATGAATGTGAAAGATTATTTTTAAAGGGATAATTATTCTACCTATGCTGATCAAACAAGATCACGGCCCTTGCATAATATAATCATATTTTTATGTCATAGTTTGGTCATGTTTACTGTGATGGAGCCATAACAGGTAAATATATCACCCACTTTAATTATGGCCTTCCCTACTAAAATACTAAAAATAAAATCTGATTTTATTTTTATTTATGTATTTATTAAATGTTTATTTATTATTGAGAGACAGAGAGAAACAGAGCATGAGCAGGGGAGGGGCAGAGAGAGGAGGAGACACAGAATCGGAAGCAGGCTCCAGGCTCTGAGCTGTCAGCCCAGAGGTCGACGTGGGGCTGGAACCCAAGAGCCATGAAATCAAGACCTGAGCCGAAGTCAGATGCTCAACCAACTGAGCTACCCAGGCGCCCCTATATTATTATATTCTAAGGAAGGCTATAGTAGTCAGTTGTTACCCAGCATATCTGGACTTAGCATGTGTGTGTGCACTTGCACAGATATTGATGATAGCTGTTTACCTCTCAAGAAATATTATGCATTGTAACATTATGATTATGATTATAATGAAAATTAGTATTTCGGAGTAATTTTGTGTGTGTGAGGCGCATGAAAAATACTTTATATGCACTTTCTGTTTTTCACTTCCTGTTGACTGGGATTCATTTGTAGAAAATTTCATAGCTTTGATTTCATGCAATGTCCAAATAACCTTTGTGTTATAATATGCTAAAATACGTAGATGATATAGTCAACCGCTTATAAATTCATGTCTTTAAGAATTCAGATGTATGTCTATCAACATATATAGCTTAACTTAACAACTATTCCATGTTTTTATGTGCTATATTACTATTTCACGTAGTGATCTTCAAAATCTGTGAATACCCAATCAGCTTTCAGAAACTGGTAGCTGTTATTGTAACTCCCAGAATAATTACTGTGGAAGAAAAGAAGTAAAAACTATTTGTTTTGGGTTTAAAGAATGTATGACAAAATTGCAAACTGGATACAACTATGAAATCTGGACATCCCTGAGAAAATGGAAACATCAGATACGTGAGATGTTGTGTCGTATACATATAACACAGGATCGAGAAGCTTACCATGCAGTTTTGTGAACGACACAGACTCTCACAAGTAGAAGTTAGAGCCTTAAAGGAAGTATTGAGTTTTCAAAGTGCCAAAATGTTTACTTCTCCTGCATGTCTCTTCTGGCGACCTTACCCTTTTTAGCGCCTGATTTCTCTTTTTGACGCACACCATGGGTTTGCTTTGTGGCTTGGCTGTGGAGCCTAGAACGTGTTCACTAAGCCCACCCTCTTTCGAAGCCCTTGTCTACTTCTGTGGCTCCATTCATGTCTCCTAGGTGGGTGACAGAGGTGCCAGCAGTACACGTGTGCTTCCCGATCTAGTACACACGGGGCCCTCCTGTCATGCCTTGGGCCACGTGTCCAACTCCCTGTGCAGTGGCTTCTCTAGGGTGCTTCACGGGAGCCTACACCCATCGCGCTCAACGCTCATTACCTGCAGCTTCCCCACAGGCCGTGTCTTCTTCAGTGACCTCCCTGCTGGTGAGTGGTGCCATTGTCTACCTAGTTCTCCACCTACGGTGCCACCAGCTTCCATCCCGAGGAGCGAGCCAGACGGCTACCTCGTGTCCACACTCAGTGTTGTCCCCCGCTGATGATCTGAAGTCAGTGACATCAAAATCTCCTCATACTGTTCATCTGTTTAAAGAACTTACTCAACTCAACACCGTCTACTTAGAGTGTTTCAGTGGAATCACAATAATCTAGGGCTACAGACTAAAATCTAAACCTAGCCTGAGGGTCATATTCTGACCTTCTGTATGTTCGAACACTCACTGCTTCCCATACGCCTTCATATCCTTGTTCAGTTTTCAGTCTCCTTTTTACTTAGTCCAACACCATCAAAGTTCAGCCGAAGGACTTAGTCCAGCACCATCGAAGTTCAGCCAAAGGGTCACTTCTGCAAGGAAGCCTTCCTGGACCCCAGAATTCTCTAAGGCAGGTCTGTCATACAGGACTCTATAACTGATGGCATAGTTGCTCCTTTGAGAGGTGCTCCCCACCTGGTGATGCTTCATGAGGAAGAGATCTCCCCGGTCTTGTTGAGGAGTGTATTCTCAGCATTTGACACAAAGTTGCCAGATACCTTTGTGTTGAGTGAATACATAAAAGTGAATAAGGGACGTGAATTTGGTATTGAGTTGCCATCTCAAACCCCTCAGGACGGACCAGAGGACACGGTGCTCCTCTGTAAGGCACATCCTCCACCATCGTGCTTTCTCTCCAGCTCACATGGTTTTGACTCTGTTATTCTGCGTGTCTCCTGTTGTCACAAAGTTATTGTCTTCTGTGCACTCATTCCACATAGTCTTTAATACCTGCCTCACCTTGCAGTGTTTTCCCAACATCTTCATTTTTCAAACAACCATAAACTCTAATTCCAGTTAAATGTCCGTAAGGACTGTCGGTGATCGGTGTTGCCCTCCCTCACCCATGTTTTTTTAAAAAAAAATTTTTATAATGTTTATTTATTTTTGAGAGAGAGAGGCAGAGCATGAGCATGAGCAGGGGAGGGGCAGAGAGAGAGGGAGACACAGAATCCAAAGCAGGCTCCAGGCTCTGAGCTGTCAGCGCAGAGCCCGACGCGGGGCTCGAGAGAGGGAGACACAGAATCCAAAGCAGGCTCCAGGCTCTGAGCTGTCAGCACAGAGCCCGACGCGGGGCTCGAACTCATGGACCATGAGATCATGACCTGAGCCGAAGTCGGATGCCCAACCGACTGAGCCACCCAGGCGCCCAACCTCACCCATCTCTAATAGCCCTCAATTGCCTAAAGCATTAATTCAAATTACTAAGGTTAATTTCACGATGTATTCCAGATTATTTCTCAGACTTTATCCCTTACATAAGCATTTAGCTTTACTATATATTTTTTACATTAATTATTCTAATATTTCCTGTGGTTTCTTATGAGTTCATACCAATTTTTTCTAGAAAAAAATCTTGCCATCATGAAATCTTCCAAGGCGAACTGGAACATTTTAAGCCCTGGAATTGACTGTTCTGTCAATCCCACATCTGTGAATGGGTTGAAGAACTTAGTTTGACATTTTTTAATCTAAAATATTTTCTCTGCTCTCCCCCAGCCACCCCCCATCCCCGCCACCATCAACCCTCAGTTTGTTCTCTGTATTTAAGAGTCTACCAACTAGCCAGCCAGGCACCCTAAAAAATGAAGTTAAAAAATAACCTATCTGTGTGATTGTATATTTTGTGCTGGTTAAAAGTAATAGATGAGGGGTACCTGGGTGGCTCAGCCATTAAGTATCCAACTCTTGGTTTCAGCACAGGTCATGATCTCGGGGTTCGTGAGTTTGAGCCCCACATTAGGGGGGTTCTCTATCTTGGGATTCTCTATCTCCCTCTTCTCTCTGCCCCTCCACCGCTTTCTCTCTCTGTCTCTATCTCATAAATAAATAAACTTAAAAGCAAGTAATAAATGACACTGTAAAGTCTTTTTTAATGAAAAAAAATTTGTCTGAATAAAGGATAACTATAGCACTCCAATGTGTGTTTTGGTTTGGATTTTCCTAGTGAATATTTTCCAGGAAATATTTTGCTTGCCAAGAGGAACATACTTAAATTTATGCATTAAATCTGTGTATTTGTGGGTGTTTTGGATGGTAAATCAGGAACAGTTTTGTCGCTCTTATTGTAAGTAACGTGGTGTCACAGTTTCAGTAATGCAGCCGTAATAACAGCTACTGTCATTGAAGGCTCACCGGATGCTTCCACTGTTGGAATTTTCTCTTTTCCTTCAAGTTGGAAAGGCAGATGTTTTTCCTTCCCTGTTTTATATGAAGAGAGACAAACCCAAGAGAGCTAAACAACTTCCTTAAAGTCACACAGGCTTGGGCATCGTGTCATTAAAGCCAGGAGCTCTACTCCAGAGCCTGTGGCCGTGAGCACTTTACCCAGTTTATTGTATTTGTTCTTTTTAAAGCTTCATGTGTAACATGTAAGTACTTTTTTTTTATTACTATACCATTTGTAATGTGCATTTCAATGATGTATTATTCTCATATATTACCAATTCTTTTTAAAAATGTGTCTTTGGTCTTTGCTATGGCTTCCTAAGCTAACTTTCACAAATTGTGCAGAAGCCTAAGAATGCAATGTAACAAATTAAATTTCATGATTAACATGAAATGAATAAAGGTTCTAGTGTATATCTTGGGGAAATGTTATTTCACTGGAAGAAATGTAATCTGTGCACAAATAAAGGTTTTACCAATTTGTGAGAGCCTTTGTTTATCTTTGATAATTGTAAAACATTGTAGTTTTATTGAGGAAATTATGTGAAATTCTTCAAAGTCAGGAGATTTGTCATTATATTTCCACCTTGAAACCTCACACTTAACTCATAATAGTTATAATTAGGATATGTGTTTATTAAATCCATTCAGATCTGACCACTGTAGTTTTTTAATATTTGATTTTTACGTTTATTCATTTTCGAGAGACAGAGAGAGACAGAGCATGAGTGGGGGAGGGGCAGAGAGAGAGGGACACACAGAATCTGAAGCAGGCTCCAGGCTCTGAGCCTGACGCAGGGCTCGAACTCACAGACCGCGAGATCATGACCTGAGCCGAAGTCGGTCACTCAACCAACTGTACCACCCAGGAGCCCCTGACCACTGTAGTTTTTTAAATGTTTCTGTATTTATTTTAGAGAGAGAGAGAGTGAGAAGAGGAGGGGCAGAGGGAGAGAGAGAATCTCAAGCAGGCTCCACACTCACAGTGCAGAGCCTGACGTGGGGCTTGAACTCATGAACCGTGAGATCGTGACCTGAGCAGAAATCAAGAGTCAGACACCTAACTGACTGAGCCACCCAGGCACCTTGACCCCTGTATTTCTTAAGATTGCTTTCATATTTGATGTAAGTTTTTCTATAAAAAAACCTAATGGATTATTTAATATGTATGAATTCAGAGGAGTGTGTATCATTCTGTCATTGTTTCAATTGATCATAAAAAATATATCCCTTTATTTACACATTCATTTCTCTCAATTAAGTAACATTTGGATAAGTAGTTAGTGGACAACTAAATTACTTAAAAGCATTTTTTAAATATTAGAACTGTTTTTCAAAAGAAAAATAAGAAGAGGGATGCCTGGGTGGCTCAGTCGGTTGGGTGTCTGACTCTTGATTTTGGCTCAGGTCATGTCTCGTGGTTAGTGGGTTTTGAGCCCTGAGTTGGGATCTGTGCTGACAGCACAGAGCCTGCTTGGGATTCTCTCTTTCTCTCTATCTGCCACTCCCTTTCTTGCTCTCTCTCTCTCTCAAAATAAATAAAATAAACTTGAAAATAAATAAATAAGAATAATAATGATAAATAATATAACTAAAATTTGAGTGTGTACTAAATTTCAGGCTATATACTAAATTCTTGACATCAATTCCTTCATTTAATCCCTCTAGCAACACTGTAATATTTATACTAATTTATATTCATTTCTTGGATGTGGGAATCGAAACTCAGAAAGGTAATATAGTTTGGCAGATCTAACAATTAGCCCAGTTACTGTCAAAGTCTAGAATGGAGTTTATGCAAATGAGTTTTTAAGTACCCCTCAAATATGGTTCATAATTGCATTAGTTTCTTAGGGCTTCTGTAACAAAGTGACACCCCAGCATTTAGTCTGTTAGCTGCCACTCTGTATTTTCTTCTTGTGAAAAATGTAATCACACACCTCTATTTCTTGACTAAGAAAACATCTCACTATTTATTAAGTTCCAAACACTCTTTTAGGTCTTAAAATTGAAAAAGCATGTGAAAACATACTGTATCTCTGCAAAATGAGATATATTTTGAACTGATAATAAATACAACAATCCAAAGTGACATGCAAGTTATGATGTAGACGTACATGTGATGATGATACTGTATCCTGGGGGCATCTGATTGATGCAGTCTTTCTCGAGAAAGTGATTTGTTGAGTGCAAAACTCACAGGGGTGCTGTCTAGGCAAGGAGGACGGGAAGGACGCCCACTGCAGACAGCAGCGTGGGGCAGTGATCTGTTGCTACAGTAAGAAGATGGCATCTACAGGGGACGGTGTGAAGGCCATGTGGGTGGGGTGGAGAGAGAGGCAGAGTTGTAAGTGCGGTGTGATGCTGCAATGACAGAGCAAGAGCAATGATGAACCACTGTTATTTGATTCTTTTAAACCACCTTTTACTTAGAGGAATGCTTTCTTGTATAGGAAGGAAATTTTAATGCAAAAGTATTGGTTGAGAGATCACTTGTGCTTACAAAGAAGGATACAAGTTGGAAGGAAGAGAAAGGAATAATGCTGTAACTAAAAATATTATTTATTTTGTTTATATTGTAAGATACCTTGGTAAAAGAATGTATCTTCATTCAGATTCCAATAGATAGCTCAATGTTTATCACAAAGTCAACATTCATGATTGGTTGATTTATTGATAACCAAGGGATTAATTTTTTTTTTTTTTAATCATAGTAGTATCCCTTTCACCATACAACCCACAGGAACTTTAAACCATGCCTTATCACTGAGGATCTCTTAATTTATTGCCATCATTCATTATTTGCACAAACCATTCAGCTACTCTAAGCTTGTATTTTTAATGGATATAATTACATTTTCTGGCTTACATGACAATTGTACGATTTTAGAGGAAATTATGAATTTGTTAAAAGACATAATTTCTAAAACACTCTCTAATCATCAAATGGTACTGTTAGAATTTTTGTTTGTGTTTTATTTCACTAGCTCAGTGTAACACTACCTGTTACAGCTAAAAGGAATAAATAGAGGAAATTTAGAAAATGAGTAATTAATAATTAATTATTATCCAATACTGTTCTGCAAATGAGCTTTTAAGTACTCCCCCCCCCCATATGATTAAAAATTGCATTAGTTTCCTAAAGCTTCACATAGACTGGGTTGCTTAAAACAACAGAAATGTATTCTTTCCCTGTTCTGGAAGTAATTCTAGAAATTTGGTGGTTTCTAAAATCAGGGTGTTAGTAGAGCCATGCTCCCTCTGAGCTCTTAGGGCAGGCTCTTCCTCCTTCTAGCTTTGGTGTTCCCTGGCTCACAGTCTGTCACTCCCATCCCTACTTCTCGTATTACATGGCGGTCTTCTCCTGTCTGCCTCCTCCTCTTCTTGTGAGACAAGTCATATTTGATTAGGGCCCACTCTACTGACCTCATCTTAGATCGATTGTGTGTGCAAAAGAAACTGTTTTCAAATAAGGTCCTAATGATTAGGACTTCAGTGTATCTTTTGTGGGGATGCAGTTAAACCTGTGACAATAACCAAACCATCATTAATTTTGATCGTAAGATCAACCCTCCTTTGGAATGTGTTGAGGTAGTCTCTCATTAGTTGATTAGAATCAACTAATCAATATATATTTGTGAAATTAAAAAAATAGTCGTAGAAGGAATTCTGAATTTATATACATGCGAAGATATTACCTATTGTTCAAGTGACCCGTAATTTACACTGGTTGTCCAGTGACTTCAGAGGAATGAGGTTGTGAACACACAGAAGCCTATTAGAAATGAAAAATTTAGGTCCCTGCTTCAGTACCACTGAGTTAGTATCTTCATTGTAATAATCTTCCTAGGAAATGAATACTCAAGTCCAACAGAGAGAACTGCTTCTTTAGAGAATTTTATTAAGTCTTCAGCACTCTATGAAGTTATAAAACTTTCTTGTCCCTTGGACATCTGTTTGGTCCACTACCTAATATAAAAGACGTAATAATGGGCTAATCAATTTAAATATCAAAACATAAATTAATTAAGAAATATCTGCTTCTTTGTATAATTGCTTCAGTAAGTTTAATTGTCCTACATATTTCAATCTTTTGAGCCTACTTTGGTCAAATTTATCCGAAAGTAATTGGTACAACCTTAGAGAATTTTAAAACATGATACATCCTAATAAATTCTTTCAAGTATTCCTTTTCCCAGTCATTTATGAGAATTCTACTGTTCTTCTAGTGTTCCTCTTATTTGATTTATTAACCTATATTCAATTTTAAGAGACTGTTCCCATAATCCTCATTAACAATTGCTTTTATGACTATTACAAGTCATAGTTATACTATGACTCATAGTTACTAACATATTTATCATAGGTATTATATTTTCTAATACCTTTTCTCAGTTAATGGAACATGGATTCTCATAATTTTTAAATTGTGTGTCTTTTTATATTCACAGAATAAAAACACACAATTATTTCAGTGTATGATGTTGATTTTTAAACATCTTCCGTGTTTACTTGGCCTAGGCTATGTGATCATTGAAATTTTTTATTCTAAAAGGAACTATCATTAAATAAATATAATTTTATTACTTTGAGACATTAATTTTGATATTGTACAAAACCTTCAACTTCGAACACTTCTCACTTTAACTTGCTTTTTAAAAATATTATAAATTAGTGCCTGGGTGACTTAGTCGGTTGAGTGTCCAACTCCTGATTTCAGCTCAGGTCATTTTCTCAGGGTTGTGGGATTGAGCCCTGCGTTGGGCTCTATGCAGAGTGTGGGGCTTGCTCAAGATTCTCCCTCCTTTTCTCCCTCTGCCCCTCCTCCCGCCCTGTCTCTCTCTTAACAACAACAGCAAAGTATAAAACATTATAAATTAAGCACAAATACGGACTGTCATTCCACTTAGAATGTTCTGGGACTATTTGTCTAGAAATCCCAAAAAATGCATTTTTAATTGGAAAACTTTTATCTATTTTATTTGAATCCAGGTTTGGCTTGGACAATTAAACTGAAACAGAAGGTATAAATAAGCGTAAACAAAATGGTAAAGAATTTTTTTTGAGCGCGAGGATTCATAAACCTGGAATTGTAAGTTGTAAAAGATGCAGCATTATTTATATATGTGGAGAGACTCAACAAGGAAGAGAGTGTAAATTTCCCACTCGTGATGATTTTAGGGAGCCTGATAGCAGTTTGTTCTCGTATTCAAAAGTATTTTTTTCCCTTCAGGTCATTTGAAAGGTCATATCAAAATGGCGTCAGCGTTCTGTGGCTGCCGGACGGTTACCACAGATTTGGCCATTTTGCAGGAACCAGTGTGTATTATCTCCCATTTCCCTGGGTCAGGAGTCTGGATGTGGGCAGGCTTGACGTTCTGTTCAGTGTCACCAAGAGGAAATCACGCCAGCTGAGGAGGTGATCTCCTACGAGGCTCTAGTCCTCTTCTAGACTCGGTGAGTGTGGGAAGATTCAGTCCCTTGAGACTGTAAGACTGAAGCCCTCATTTTGTAGGACTTTCTTGATGGCTGTCAACTGGAGACCATCTTTGACACCCAGAGGACGGCACTCTTCCCTGCCGGTGGCCTGTCAACCTCACGGCAGTCTGCTGCTTCAAGGCGACAGGACAGCGTGGGGTGCCTCTTCGAGTCTCTCCTCTTTGAGCATCTCCGATGTCTGTTTCTGATGTCTAGACTCTATTCTAAAGGGGCTCATCAAATTAGCCTCTCCTGCTCAAGAGGAGAGACTGTTGTACAGGCAGGTGCCCAAGGGGGTAGGGATCTGGGAACTCTGTTTACCACAAAGATCACTGTCAGCCTCTGCCTTAAGATTCCCAAATGTTCGGGTGCAAGCCGGTTATAAGGATGGCGGGCACCAGAACTATGTATATGGTACTTGGCTCATTTCGTAGTTAGCATGGTGTAACCTCAGTTTTCATCCCACTAGGACACACGATGCAGCGTTCAGTGGTGGTGCTACGTGGAACCAAAATTCATTTGTCCCTCGAGGGTATATCAGATATATGGCACGTGAGTGGACGCCTCAGTCCTCATTTGCAAGTGCCTTGATGAAAAGTAAATGTTGAACTTTTGTGGGTGTTTTCTTTCTGTTTCTTTGGGCTTGAGATAAATGGACATGCGTTGTCGAATGGGGTCCTTCACTGGCTTTTGCTGGTGTATGCAGCGATTGCTGACATTTTGAACGCACACCAGTGGTTGATTCTGCAGCCGTGTCTCAGCTCCTGGGACGATTTCTAGGCTCCTATGTGTCCACGAGATTTAAATAGTCCGGGCCTTTTTGAAAACTTTCATCAGTTGCAAAGCTCCAATGAGTCAGTGAGACCCAGAAGGAACCTCGAGTGTAATCCTGATTTTAAAACATGATCGTTCCACCTACCTAAATCTGTTTAGAACCATTTCGGTGGAGATAATTGCGTTCTGCACCCAGTCGTTTTATAGTCGAAGGAGGAACATGGAATCTTTGGAACCCATAGCCGTCTTCAAAAGCATAAACATTAATGAAGATGCGCTTAAGAGTAGATATGGGCTAAACCCAACATTTATGCTTATCCACAGATAAAAGAGAATTTAAATCAAAAGACTCCAGAAATTGCCAATCTTGTACAGTTTGAACCGGATAGAATTGCAAGCGAGTTCACTCTGCTCATTTCACATCTCTTCACTTACATTTATCTACATGTAGATAGAGTCATCTGCCAGATATTTGATGTAAGATTATGTGAAAAGTGAATTCTAGGACTGGGGGAGACGAAGTGGCATTCAGAGAGGAAGATTCTCATGAATGGATCTAAGAAAAGTTCGTCATTCTTCCAGAAGTGATTTTGACAGGGCATTCACGAACACTCTTATTTTATTTTTGACTAGTTATTTTAGTTTAAATGTTGTTTATTTTTCTTTAAAAGATAATTCATTAAAAAAAAATTTTTAACGTTTATTTATTTTTGAGACAGAGAGAGAGACAGAGTATGAATGGGGGAGGGGCAGAGAGAGAGGGAGACACAGAATCGGAGGCAGGCTCCAGGCTCTGAGCCATCAGCCCAGAGCCCGACGCGGGGCTCGAACTCATGGACCGCGAGATCGTGACCTGAGCTGAAGTCGGACGCTTAACCGACTGAGCCACCCAGGCGCCCCAGATAATTCATTTTTAACATAAAATGTTTGTCCAACGGAACAAACATTTAATGGAAGTTTTATGAAATTATATCGATAATCAGTTCATCACAACTGTGTTATTATTACTTACACAAAATATAGCCAGCCCCCAATTTTTTTAAAAAGTGTTTTAAAAAGAATACATCTTCCAATATATAGATATATGCTGATGTTTTCTTACCTCCTTTGGTTTTTTATTTCCTCTTTTAGTTGGTTTAATTTATTCTAGCCTGTCATTTTTTGCAGAACATTTTTACCAGGAAAAATAGCTCAGAAAAGTATTTTGTGGTCAAATAAATCTCAGGAAACTGCATATTTTGTGCACTTTTTGGAGGTTCATGAAACAAATTAGCTTATTAAAATCAATGTGAAGTCATGCAGAAATGGTTAATCTTATTACCTTGACCTTTTGAAAAATTAACCAAACGTGAAATCTCATATCTTTTCTATATTACATCTGTCAACAACAATTGAAACATCAGTTTAAAAGAATTGAAATTAGTTATTTTGTTGTACATTTAGCTTTTTCATACCAGTTTTCCATAATGTGATTAATGTATGTATATATGCATGTGTGTATATATGTATATATATGCTTGTATACAAAGCCATATCTATACATACATAGATAATGAGTCTCTCTCTCTCTCTCCCTCTCCTTCTCTCTCCCTCTCTCTCTCTCTCTCTCTCTCTCTCTATATATATATATATATATATGTATATATATATATATATATATATATTAAACTGTAAGTATACATATGTATCTATGGTATTTCCACAGTTTTATGGATATGTTAACATTAAAATGAGATCAAACTAGTACCTCTGACTTAAATTTAGTGGCACAGGATTTATTTTGCCCTCCTCCCCTACTTATTTGTAATGCTGTAATTTTTGGCTTGCAATCCTTTAAGGATATTATTCCATTATCTTCTGATTTATGGAGTTTCTGAAGACCAGTGTGTGATTTCTTTCTTTCTTTTTTTCATATGTAAGTTTTATTGAGATATAATTCACATGTAATGCATTTCACCCTTTTAAGTGCCCAGTGAAAAGTTTTTAGTGAGCTCACAGTGTTGTGAAAACATCACTACAATCTAATTTAAAATCTTTTGTTTCTCCCTGAAAGGAATACCCTGCCCTTCAGCAGGTCGTGTCCATATTACACCCCCGGCTGTAGGGAACCCCTCATCTACCTTTTGTCCTATGGATTTGCCTGTTCTAGACGTTTCATAAAAGTGGATTCCTACGGTATGGTCTTTTATGACTCCCTTCTTCTACTTACCATATTTCAAACATTTATTCAGGCTGCAGCACATGTCAGTAATTCATTTATTTTTACTAATGAATAAGATTCCATTGTTTGTTTATTCAGCATTTTATTTTTCCATTCAATTAATTGACACATGAATTGTTCCCACCTTTTTTGGCTGTTACTAATAAGGCTGCAGTAAACATTCACATGCAAGGTTTTGGATGTATTTTTATTTCTCTTGGGTATAGAAAAAGGGATGGAGTTGTTGGTTCACATGTTTAACATTTTGAGAAAATGAAATGTTTTTTTCTCTTTTTTAAACCCATAAGTACTTTATTTTTTTATTTTTTTTCAATATATGAAGTTTATTGTCAAATTGGTTTCCATACAACACCCAGTGCTCATCCCAAAAGGTGCCCTCCTCAATACCCATCACCCACCCTCCCCTCCCTCCCACCCCCCATCAACCCTCAGTTTGTTCTCAGTTTTTAACAGTCTCTTATGCTTTGGCTCTCTCCCACTCTAACCTCTTTTTTTTTTTTTTTCCTTCCCCTCCCCCATGGGTTTCTGTTACGTTTCTCAGGATCCACATAAGAGTGAAACCATATGGTATCTGTCTTTCTCTGTATGGCTTATTTCACTTAGCATCACACTCTCCAGTTCCATCCATGTTGCTACAAAAGGCCATATTTCATTCTTTCTCATTGCCACGTAGTATTTCATTGTGTATATAAACCACAATTTCTTTATCCATTTATCAGTTGATGGACATTTAGGCTCTTTCCATAATTTGGCTATTGTTGAGAGTGCCGCTATAAACATTGGGGTACAAGTGCCCCTATGCATCAGTACTCCTGTATCCCTTGGGTAAATTCCTAGCAGTGCTATTGCTGGGTCATAGGATAGGTCTATTTTTACTTTTCTGAGGAACCTCCACACTGCTTTCCAGAGCGGCTGCACCAATTTGCATTCCCACCAACAGTGCAAGAGGGTTCCCGTTTCTCCACATCCTCTCCAGCATCTAGAGTCTCCTGATTTGTTCATTTTGGCCACTCTGACTGGCGTGAGGTGATATCTGAGTGTGGTTTTGATTTGTATTTCCCTGATGAGGAGCGACATTGAGCATCTTTTCATGTGCCTGTTGGCCCTCCGGATGTCTTCTTTAGAGAAGTGTCTATTCATGTTTTCTGCCCATTTCTTCACTGAGTTATTTGTTTTTCGGGTGTGGAGTTTGGTGAGCTCTTTATAGATTTTGGATACTTTCCTTTTGTCCGATATGTCATTTGCAAATATCTTTTCCCATTCCATTGGTTGCCTTTTAGTTTTGTTGGTTGTTTCCTTTGCTGTGCAGAAGCTTTTTATCTTCATAAGGTCCCAGTAGTTCATTTTTGCTTTTAATTCCCTTGCCTTTGGAGATGTGTCAAGTAACAAATTGCTACGGCTGAGGTCAGAGAGGTCTTTTCCTGCTTTCTCCTCTAGGGTTTTGATGGTTTCCTGTCTCACATTCAGGTCCTTTATCCATTTTGAGTTTATTTTTGTGAATGGTGTGAGAAAGTGGTCCAGTTTCAACCTTCTGCATGTTGCTGTCCAGTTCTCCCAGCACCATTTGTTAAAGAGACTGTCTTTTTTCCATTGGATGTTCTTTCCTGCTTTGTCAAAGATGAGTTGGCCATACGTTTGTGGGTCTAGTTCTGGGGTTTCTATTCTATTCCATTGGTCTATGTGTCTGTTTTTGTGCCAATACCATGCTGTCTTGATGATGACAGCTTTGTAGTAGAGGCTAAAGTCTGGGATTGTGATGCCTCCTGCTTTGGTCTTCTTCAAAATTACTTTGACTATTCGGGGCCTTTTGTGGTTCCATATGAATTTTAGGATTGCTTGTTCTAGTGTCAAGAAGAATGCTGGTGCAATTTTGATTGGGATTGCATTGAGTGTGCAGATAGCTTTGGGTAGTATTGACATTTTGACAGTATTTATTCTTCCAACCCATGAGCATGGAATGTTTTTCCATTTCTTTGTATCTTCTTCAATTTCCTTCATAAGCTTTCTATAGTTTTCAGCATACAGATCTTTTACATCTTTGGTTAGATTTATTCCTAGGTATTTTATGCTTCTTGGTGCAATTGTGAATGGGATCAGTTTCTTTATTTGTCTTTCTGTTGCTTCATTATTAGTGTATAAGAATGCAACTGATTTCTGTACATTGATTTTGTATCCTGCAACTTTGCTAAATTCATGTATCAGTTCTAGCAGACTTCTGGTGGAGTCTATCGGATTTTCCATGTATAATATCATGTCATCTGCAAAAAGTGAAAGCTTGACTTCATCTTTGCCAATTTTGATGCCTTCGATTTCCTTTTGTTGTCTGATTGCTGATGCCAGAATTTCCAACACTATGTTAAACAGCAGCGGTGAGAGTGGACATCCCTGTCGTGTTCCTGATCTCAGGGAAAAAGCTCTCAGTTTTTCCCCATTGAGGATGATGGTGGGCTTTTCATAAATGGCTTTTATGATCTTTAAGTATGTTCCTTCTATCCCGACTTTCTCGAGGGTTTTTATTAAGAAAGGTTCCTCAATTTTGTCAAAGGCCTTTTCTGCATCGATTGACAGGATCATATGGTTCTTATCTTTTCTTTTATTAATGTGATGTATCACATTGATTGATTTGCGAATATTGAACCAGCCCTTCATCCCAGGAATGAATCCCACTTGATCATGGTGAATAATTCTTTTTATATGCTGTTGAATTCGATTTGCTAGTATCTTACTGAGAATTTTTGCATCCATATTCATCAGGGATATTGGCCTGTAGTTTTCTTTATTTACTGGGTCTCAGTCTGGTTTAGGAATCAAAGTAATACTGCCTTCATAGAATGAGTCTGGAAGTTTTCCTTCCCTTAAGGATAGGTATTATTTCTGCTTTAAACGTCTGGTAGAACTCCCCAGGGAAGCCATCTGGTCCTGGACTCTTATTTGTTGGGAGATTTTTGATGACTGATTCAATTTCTTTGCTGGTTATGGGTCTGTTCAAGCTTTCTATTTCCTCCTGACTGAGTTTTGGAAGCGTGTGGGTGTTTAGAAATTTGTCCATTTCTTCCAGGTTGTCCAGTTTGTTGGCATATAATTTTTGATAGTATTCCCTGATAATTGTTTGTATCTCTGAGGGATTGGTTGTAATAATTCCATTTTCATTCATGATTTTATCTATTTGGGTCTTCTCCCTTTTCTTTTTGAGAAGCCTGGCTAGAGGTTTATCAATTTTGTTTATTTTTTCAAAAAACCAACTCTTGTTTTCGTTGATCTGCTCTACACGTTCTTTAGATTCTATATCGTTTATTTCTGCTCTGATGTTTATTATTTCTCTTCTTCTGCTGGGTTTGGGATGTCTTTGCTGTTCTGCTTCTATTTCCCTTAGGTGTGCTGTTAGATTTTGTATTTGGGATTTTTCTTGTTTCTTGAGATCAGCCTGGATTGCAATGTATTTTCTCTCAGGACTGCCTTCACTGCATCCCAAAGCATTTGGATTGTCTTTTCATTTTCGTTTGTGTCCATATATTTTTTAATTCCTTCTCGAATTGCCTGGTTGACCCATTCATTCTTTAGTAGGGTGTTCTTTAACGTCCATGCTTTTGGAGGTTTTCCAGACTTTTTCCTGTGGTTGATTTCAAGCTTCATAGCATTGTGGTCTGAAAGTATGCATGGTATGATTTCAATTCTTGTATACTTATGAAGGGCTGTTTTGTGACCCAGTATGTGATCTATCTTGGAGAATGTTCCAGGTGCACTCAAGAAGAAAGTATATTCTGTTGCTTTGGGATGCAGAGTTCTAAATAGTTCTGTCAAGTCCATCTGATCCAATGTATCATTCAGGGCCCTTGTTTCTTTATTGACCGTGTGTCTAGATGATCTATCCATTTCTGTAAGTGGGGTGTTAAAGTCCCCTGCAATTACCACATTCTTGTCAATAAGGTTGCTTATGTTTGTAATTGTTTTTATATATTTGGGGGCTCCTATATTTGGCACATAAACATTTATAATTGTTAGCTCTTCCTGATGGATAGACCCTGTGGTTATTATATAATGACCTTCTTCATCTCTTGTTACAGCCATTAATTTAAAGTCTAGTTTGTCTGATATAAGTATGGCTACTCCAGCTTCTTTTGGCTTCCAGTGGCATGATAAATAGTTCTCCATCCCCTCACTTTCAATCTGAAGGTGTCCTCAGGTCTAAAATGAATCTCTTGTAGACAGCAAATAGATGAGTCTTGTTTTTTTATCCCTTCTAATACCCTATGTCTTTTGGTTGGTGCATTTAGTCCATTTACATTCAATGTTATTATAGAAAGATATGGGTTTAGAGTCATTGTGATGTCTGTAGGTTTCATGCTTGTAGCGATGTCTCTGGTACTTTGTCTCACAGGATCCCCCTTAGGATCTCTTGTAGGGCTGGTTTAGTGGTGACAGATTCCTTCAGTTTCTGTTTGTTTGGGAAGACCTTTATCTCTCCTTCTATTCTAAATGACAGACTTGCTGGATAAAGGATTCTCAGCTGCATATTTTTTTTCTGTTCATCACATTGAAGATCTCCTGCCATTCCTTTCTGGCCTGCCAAGTTTCAGTAGAGAGATCAGTCACGAGTCTTATAGGTCTCCCTTTATATGTTAGAGCACGTTTATCCCTTGCTGCTTTCAGAATTTTCTCTTTATCCTTGTATTTTGCCACTTTCACTATGATATGTCATGCAGAAGATCGATTCAAGTTACGTCTGAAGGGAGTTCTCTGTGCCTCTTGGATTTCAATGCCTTTTTCCTTCCCCAGATCAGGGAAGTTCTCAGCTATTATTTTTTCAAGTACACCTTCAGCACCTTTCCCTCTCTCTTCCTCCTCTGGAATACCAATTATGCGTAGATTAGTTCTCTTTAGTGCATCACTTAGTTCTCTAATTTTCCCCTCATACTCCTGGATTTTTTTATCTCTTTTTCTCAGCTGCTTCTGTTTCCATAATTTTATCTTCTAGTTCACCTATTCTCTCCTCTGCCTCTTCAATCCGAGCCGTGGTTGTCTCCATTTTTATTTTTGCAGCTCATTGATAGCCTTTTTTAGCTCCTCCTGGCTGTTCCTTAGTCCCTTGATCTCTGTAGCAATAGATTCTCTGCTGTCCTTTATACTGTTTTGAAGCCCGGCGATTAATTTTATGACTATTATTCTAAATTCACTTTCTGTTATATTGTTTAAATCCTTTTTGATCAGTTCGTTTGCTGTTGTTATTTCCTGGAGGTTCTTTTGAGGGGAATTCTAACGTTTGGTCATTTTGGATAGTCCCTGGAGTGGTGCGGGCCTGCAGGGCACTTCCCCTGTGCTGTGGTGTATAACTGGAGTTAGTGGGCGGGGCCGCAGTCCGACCCGATGTCTGCCCCCAGCCCACTGCTGGGGCCACAGTCAGAATGGTGTGTGCCTTCTCTTCCCCTCTCCTAGGGGCGGGATTCACTGTGGGGTGGCGTGTCCCGTCTGGGCTACTTGCACACTGCCAGGCTTGTGGTGCTGGGGATCTGGAGTATTAGCTGGGGTGGGTAGGCAAGGTGCCTGGGGGCAGGAGGGGCAGGCTTAGCTCGCTTCTCCTTCGGAGATCCACTTCGGGAGGGGCCCTTTGGCACCAGGAGGGAGTCAGACCCTCTGGAGAGATGGCTCTGCAGAAGCACAGTGTTGGGTGTTTGCACAGTGCCAGCAAGTTCCCTGGCAGGAACCGGTTCCCTTTGGGATTTTGGCTGGGGGATGGGTGAGGGGGATGGCGCTGGCGAGCGCCTTTGTTCCCCGCCAAGCTGTGCTCTGTCTTCCGGGGGCTCAGCAGCTCTCCCTACCGTTGTCCTCCAGCCTTCCGCTTTCCGAGCAGAGCTGTTAACTTACGACCTCCCAGATGTCAAGTCCCGCTCGCTGTCGGAACACACTCCGTCCGGCCCCTCCGCTTTTGCCAGCCAGACTCGGGGGCTCTGCTTGGAGGCGGGCCGCCCCTCTGCCCCGGCTCCCTCCCGCCAGTCCGTGCAGCGCGCACCGCCTCGCCGCCCTTCCTCCCCTCTTCCGTGGGCCTCTCGTCTGCGCTTGGCTCCAGAGACTCCGTTCTGGTAGTCTTCTGACGGTTTTTTGGGTTAGTTAGGCAGGTGTAGGTGGAATCTAAGTGATCAGCAGGACGCGCGGTGAGCCCAGCATCCTCCTACGCCCTGAAATGTTTTTTCTAAAGCATCTGAAATCTTTTAAATCCCCATCAGATTGTGTGAGTATTCTAATTTCTCCACATTCACCAATATGAGTTGTTACGTGTTTTGAATACATTCACAGTAGTAGGTGTGAAGCTATGTCTCACTGTGGTCTTGAGTTTCATTTCTCCAATGATGTGATAGTGAGTATCTTTATGTATGCTTTTGGTCATTTGTATACCTTCTTTGGAGGAATGCCTCGGATTTTATCATTGGGTTGTAAGCAGTCTTTATAAATTCTGAATAAATCCCTTATTAGATATAGGACTTTTGGATATTTTCTTTCTTTCTTTGGATTTTCTTTTTACTTACTTAATAGTGTTATTTATAGCACAAAGACTATTAATGTTTATGAAAGGCAGTTTATGTATTTTTTGTTGATTATAATTTTGGTATTGTGTCTAAAAAACCATTGGCTAACCCAAGGGCATGAAGATATACATCTTTGCTTTCTTACAAGAATTTTATAGTTCAGCTCTTACAGTGAGGTGTATGGTCCATTTTGAGCTAACTCTCGTGTATGATTTGAGAAGCGGTCTCATATTATTTTTATATGTGTGTACCCAGTTATACCAGTACCATTTGTTGAAAGATTTTCTTTGCCCTTTTGTCAAAAACTAATTGGCCATAAACATAATGGTTGTTTATGAATTCTCTATACTATGGTATTGATCTGTATGTCTAGATTTATGACAGCACATCGCTCTTGATTACTATAGCATTGTAATAGTTTTGAAATTAGGAAGTGGAGTTCTTCAACTTTGTTCTCTTTTTTCTTTTTTAATTTTTTTTTTTATCGTTTATTTATTTTTTGAGACAGAGAGAGACAGAGCATGAACGGGGGAGGGTCACAGAGAGAGGGAGACACAGAACCGGAAGCAAGCTCCAGGCTCTGAGCTGTCAGCACAGAGCCCGACGCGGGGCTCGAACCCACGGACTGTGAGATCATGACCGGAGCCGAAGTTGGACGCTTAACCGACCGAGCCACCCAGGCGCCCCTGTTCTCTTTTTTCAAAATGGTATACCTGCTTATAGAAGATTATGTGAAGTAATAATTACAACAAAGTGTTAATAAGTTCTGTGTCTTAGGTTTTCCCTCGTGCATTGGTAACACTTTCTTGCCTTTAAAAATTTATTGTTGAATTAAAAGTAGGTTATATAATTCTTGATACTGACCTTATTCCTACATACACTCCTAGAATGTGGCTGTGGTTGTACACCTGGCCATTTATCTGAGTAGTGACTTAGTGGAACTAGTTTTGGCAGGTGTATTTCCCCTGTCGTGTACCACCTCTGAGCCCTTGCTCACTGGTTTCCTTTATCATCTTTTATACTGGTTGTCTAAAAGTAGCTCCTGGGATGGTACAAGCTATTTATTTGTCCAAGATTGTGCCTAAATCTCTTCAGCCAGTTAATTTGTTCCACCGACCCCTGGATATGTGGGGGATTTGAGGGAGGGGCTGCTTTCGCATCCTGAGTGTGTGTGTTTGGCCCCATGGTTGTTCTGGGACTGGAAGCTTAGACCGTCTCTGAGCATTTCTGGCAGTTTGCAGTTTGGGTCATGGACACACTGCAGCCTGTTCTCCCAGGAGTCACCTGTAGGTTAGAGGCCGGATTGTTAGATCAGCGTAAGGGCAGGGCAGAGCCAGTGAGCCTGGTGCCGTGTACCCCACGCCCTGCCCTCCTCCCCGGGTGGCTCGGCAGGTACGCATGGGGGCATGCGGACCCGGGAGGGTCTAGTTAGCACCCCCACCCCTCCTTAAACCGGCCACTGTGCTGTCGTTGCTCCTGTGTGGGGCTCACATTTCCTCTTCCCGGCTGTCCGCCAGGAGTGGCCCTGGGCGTGCAACTACCCATGTTCTGCTCCAGTAGACACAGTCCTTCCCCCGGGGCTGCCTCTTTCCTTGGCCACCCCTGCAGCCCGCACAAGCCAGGGCTAGGTGGCCGTCCCTGGTGTGGTCCCTGTCCTCGCTCAGCTCACCTAAGGAGCGCCTGGGTGGGCAGGACGCGGCATGTGTACCTGCAGGACCCGGACCCGGACCCGGAACCACAGCAGGTGCAGGGCGACCTGGCCACCTGGCCCCATGCACCTGCAGGCTCCCTGGCTGTCCCCGCCCGCTGTGACCCACGTGTCGCCCCTTGTCACCGTTCCTGATGGAGCTGGCAGCGTCCGGAGGCCACGTTCTTCTCCACATGCTACCTGGCCCATACCCACCGGTTGCCTGTCATTCGGGGGGATATGGTCCTGCCAGGGGCCCCATCCCTGTGGGATGGCCCCTGCCCTGCTGGCCCCGCGTGGTGTGGGGCTCTTACAACAGCCTTCCGCCCCACTATATGAAGTCTTCTCCTGACCTGTCTTCATGGGAGCTTTTTTATGTGTGTCGTCCATGGGCTTCATTGAGCTTTTTGATCATCAGTGTATACTGTTTATCAGATGTGGTAATTCCTCAGCTGTGATTTCTTCCAATATTTTTTTCTATTTCCCACGCATTTCCCTCGAGGCAACACGCTTATACATATGGTAGGCTGATGATACCAGATCAGCTCGCTTTAGTTATATTGTGTTTCGTAGACTTATTCAGGAGAATCAGGAGTCCCTGCCTCTAGGCTGTGTAGCTGCACCGAGGGGACCAGCTTGTCTGGGGTCTCTAGGAAACCCCCCTGCATCTAATGATGTCACTTCTCTGCTCCTGGGTTCTCACGAGATTCTAGCACTTTGTGGGATCTGGAGCGGGGTTGGCTTAGAAGCCCCCTGAGGATTCCCACCCTTGTTTGCTTAGCCCCAGGCAGTTCATGTGCACATGGTCACCTGAGCCCAGACCCCTGGGCAGCCCCGTGGTCCCAAGCTCCTTCTAGAACCTCATCTCTGTACAGCTCCTTTCCCTACAGTTCTCTGTCTTGCAAATCCAGGTCCCTAACTCAGGTCCCTCTCTTCTCCACATGACACACTGCAGTTGTTAAACTGGCAGAATGGGAGAACGTGGAGAACGCACCTGGTTGGTCCCTGCCTACATGGGTCCTCTGCCCTCTGTGACCCAGGGCACAGGAAGAGCAGTTGCATATATATTTTTTTTCTAAGTTTCTGTTTATTTTGAAAGGGCAGGTTTTATAATAGTTGACACTTCATGGGTGAAAGCATATCTTGAAGCAGAAAAGAGAACTGGTAACAAACTCTTAGTTTATTTCTAATCCTAGACACTGCTTCCTAAGTTCCTTTAAATTTTTTTTCTTTTTTCTTTTCTTTTTTTTTTTTTTTTACTAAATGTAAAGGGTAAATGCAAAAGATACAAGGGTTAGTAATTCTTTGCTGTTTAGTGCTTTTAATTTTTCTTTCATCTTTCCCTCATGGTGCTTTCTCTATAGCGACAAGTTAAATTTCTATCTCCTATACTTTTAAGAATTAACTAATTTTTTTTACCTAATTACTTTATGTTAATTGGCTTTATGGTTGTTTGGGCTCGTTTCGGCTCCAGACGGTCAGTTTGATATGAAATCTTCTGGGCGTAAGCCAGATGCTTTGTTTAAGCTACATTTTGTTTTACCCAAGCACACTTTCCAGTGTGCTGACCTTGTTACCAGTCGTCTCCTCTTGTGGTTTTGGTAGTTTGAATAGATTGCCTTTGGGTTTTGTCCCTTGAGGAGGGCGACGGGCAGTGTGTCGTGCTTTGTGGCCCAATTCAACTGACCTCTCTATTCTCAATTGGTTCTTAATTTCATAAGGACTTTCACGGAAATATGTTCTAATGTAGAAAATGTCACCCATTTCTTCCCACCTCATAGGTTACACCTTGACCTAACTTTTTACTCTTTGATTCCTCACGTTTCAGTTAATATGAAAAACAAAAACCTGCTTAGTAACTTGAGTCTTCACTTGTGTAGTTTTAAACTGAGACCAGAATAAACATGTACGTTGACAAATATTTGCTGCCCCAGCCACTGTAATATTTCAATACTTCAGGGGTGGTGAGAAAAAATACAAGCACATGGTTCTATGGTTAAATATGAGCTTTAGGGATTTTGAAAGGAGTATGTGATGTTACCTCCTCCTGTCTCTGATGAGGAGATATAAATGGAACTGTTTCTTGCTTCAGATGTGTGAGAGATTTACTGAGATAACTTTCCATACCAGAATTATTCATGGACTAACAGTGGGAAGTAGATTTCACATTAGGAAGCTAAGTACTGCCTATAAAGTGTAAGAACACATATTTTAAAGTGAAGATATTCTCTGAAAAAGTGAATGTAAAAATGACATTATGGGATTCCATATTTATTCCTTCTCAATGGGTTTTAAATAAAATTTTATGATATATCGAGACAGATAGTTTTGTAACTGCTGGTACGGCAAAGCTAACCGTTTTCTTTCTGCCACATTTCTCACTGGCAGGAACAAAATTCTATAATCACTATGTAGATGACAATTTTTAGAGGATGTTGAAAGATAAGTAATGCATTAACTTCCTGTCTTACAACTACATTCATAAAATTGTTTCAGTAGGTAATTACCTGTCTTCTGAAAGAAAACAAAAATTATTGTGGTTAAAGTATTTCTAGTGCTGTACATTTTTTCTTACTACCTTTTTCTTATTTTAAAGATTTGTATTATACATTTCTGCTTCTCTGTTTGGATAACTGACTTATTATAATCAAAGAATATAAGTATATTCATAAGCATATGGAATACATCAATTATTCCATTATTAAATTATGAGCTTTAATTGGATTTGAATGTATTAATGGTAATGTCTTTCACAAACTAGTCATACCTTGGTGATTCTTAAACTACTTGAAATGCCTTTTTATTTTTTAGGTTTACTTATTTTGAGAGAGAATGTGTGCGTGAGCAGGGGAGGGGCAGAGAGAGAGAGAGAGAGGGAGGGAGGGAGAGAATCCCAAGCAGGCTCCACGCTGTCAGCACAGAGCCCAAGGTTGGGCTTGAACCCATGAAACCATGACATCATGACCTGAGCCAAAACCAAGAGTAGTTGGATGCTTAACTGACTGAGCCACCCAGGCGTCCCTGGAATACAGTAGTATTTGATTTGCGGACATAATTCATTGTGGAAACGTGCTTATAATTCAAAGCACTCTATATCAAAGCGAATTTCAAGAACCATTGGCTCAGTTGTGATCATGTGACATTGGGCATCACATACTGTTTGTATTGCAAGACATTGCTCGTTTATCAAGTTAACATTTATTAGAAATGTTTGCTTGTCTTGCGGAACACTCACAGAACAGGTTACTCACAATCCCAGCCAGGTTTTACTGTATGTTTTTTTAGAAACGGATTACAGCACCTTTTATTGCATTATTTTCTGAATGCTATTCTAGCATATTTATTGACTCATTCCTGCATAATGTTTCAGCTAACAGAAAACAAAAACAAAAACAAAACCCCTTTGTGTGTTTTTTTTTATGAAATTCAATATTTAACTCATAAAAATGGCCTCAAAAGTAGTTTCGTCAAGAAAAATGGACTGCCTAATATTTACCTGAAATGTATAGAATCAAAATCAATAAGTTTTCCTCTGCCTTTAATGAAAATATCCAGTCTAGTCCTTCTGCCCCAGGGACTCCGACATGACTGCCTGACTTGCCACCCATGCACTAAACTTCTGCTAATGTGTGTAATAGCTCTTCTGTTTAGATAATCCCTTAAGGCAATACAATGTAGACGGTCTCATCTGTATGGATCAGTTGTTTCTCAGGGAAAAAGAAAAAGCCTCACCCGTAAGAATATCTTACATTAATTTTAGCCAAAATAATCACATTATGTTAAGAAAGGATGAAGCCACAGTTTGAATTTTGAAAATAAAATTTAAGATTATTCTTTCAGCTGAAAAATGGTGGGTGGGACACTTGTGGCTTGGAGAAAAGTACTTTGCATTTATTACCTAAACATGAATTGGCAGTGATATATTTAGAAATTCTCTTTATCTTTATGTTAACCACCTATAAAACAAATGGCATATTGGATAGGGTCAATCCTCCAAGATCAAACCTATATTTTAAATAATTTTAAACAATTCTGGATGCTAATTCTCCTTCTAAAATTTAATTTTTTATCATTGATCATGACTTTGAATTTACTGAAATAGTATGCACCTCTTTTTAACTTAAGCATTAGCTCACCCATGCAGTTATGAGGATAAGTATCACAGATCGAAATCATAATGTGTTAGGGTTAGTTAGTCTTGCAGAAGAGACTCCAAAAGACTTCAAGGCTGTAGAAATGGACCCTACAGATGTATGTTTGTTGTGCCCAAATGCATGTGGATGATCCATAGGAAAACCAAATAATAAGGAGGCACCTGAAATGAAATGTGATACATTATCGTGGCATCAGGTTGTGAATCTGTCACATCACGCAGGTGAATATGACAGCTCATCTAACCAGTGGATTATCAGAGAGCATTTAACAGAAGGGCAAAGCAGGAAGAGTGTTGTGTGTGCTGGCTGTGGAGTGGTGAGTACTTGTGTCCCGGGAGGTGCTGTGAGAGAAGGAAATGGGAGAAGGGAGGCGAGGTCACCTCCGGGTGTGTGTACATGACTAGCAGGTGCACAGAGGTTCAGAATACCAGGGGCTGGTGGGAAGCATCAGGCCGCGTGCAGATGAGGCAGACGGTAGCCCGTGAGGACAGAGCTCTCGTGTGGTCGTGGAATTGTGTCCCTGAAGGAGGTGACAGTGGACGAGTTCACGGCTGATCTAGAGGAAGGCTGTGAGCTGTTTCACTGCTCTGTTTGAACATGGGTGAATATACCAAAATTTCAGAGTCTGCAGTGAGGACCCGTAAATACCAGAATACTTGATCAAGCGAGGTGACCTACGTGTGGGAGGGTTTGGGCTTATCACAGACTCTCAGTGGTTTATACGACTGCAGGCAAGAGTGAGTAGGCTGTGCTTGCTCACAGAACTCGTACTGTGTGTGGCCTCGGGAAACAGGCCCTGGGCAGAGAGAAAACTCCAGCTGTAAAGCCTGTGTCAGATGTCCTAGGGGCTCCCTCCCGTGGACCCCAGGACACATCAGGGTGAACCACCCGGGCTTCCGCACTTTGCAGCTTCCCTGGACCTGACTTTCGTGGTAGCCTCTGCTCCACTCAGAGGCACCTGCCCACGGCTGGCCTTTTCAGCATGTTAGTGTGTATCTAGGACTGAGATCTCACTGGGCAGAAAAACTCAGCCGTCACCTACAACCTCAACATTTTCACTGAAGATCTGTCCTACATGCTTGACTTCATGGGGCGTGAATTTTCCTTTTCCTCTTCCTCAGAGAACGAAAGTTCTTTTAGCTGAAGAGCTTTGGAGGCCTTGGGCCCTCACCCTGGTATGTTCTCAGTATGATAAAATATATAAATAGATGTAGATGTGACTTCTGAATTTATTTTTTACCTTCTTATATATAATATTGTGTTTTTAATATAAATCCTGACTCATTTCTCCAGAAACAAGTTATTTTTGTCAGACGTGTAGAAGAATAATTTATATTTCTTCCTCTACAAGTCACACAAATGGAATAATTATAGTGTACAGTGTTTTTTATTTGATTTTCTTCACTCTGTATTATCCATTTTAAGCTTTATCCATGTCCCTACGTAGATCAGTATGTTGTCCCTTTATGTCTCTGAACTGGGTAGTGTGGGTAGTCTGCAATTTAGCAGTTGATGCATTTTGAGTTATTTACAGTTTTTAAACTATTTTGGAAAGTCCCACTATGAATATTTGCACACAAGTCTTTTTGTGGATATATGTTGTCATTTCTTTTGGGTAAATATTTCCTAATGGAATTTCTGGGTCATGTGGCAAGTCTGTGTTCAAAATTTCGGGAAACTGTCCGAGGGTTTGTGAGAGTAGTTATGCCATTTTGCATTCTTACTAGCAACGTGTGAGTTAAAGTTGTTCTGTTTCCTTGCTGACACTTGATAATGTCAGTCTCTTTAACTTTAGCCATTCTGGTGTTGTGTGTTTCGTGATTTCTTGTTGCATGCAGTTCCATTTTTTCCATGGAACTTTTTTTTCCTTGTTCCAGTTTTTCCTTGTCCACTCATACATCTTCTTTGTGAAGTATCATTTTAAATATCTTCCCATTATTTAAGTTTGATATTTTATGTTTCTTGAAATGTAAGAGATTTTTAAAATATGTGTTTTACATATTGAACTCCATTGTCACATAATAGGTTTTATGGGTATTTTTTTTTCATGTTGATGAAATACATTTTAGCAGTTTTTCTTTTATGAATTATTATTTTTTCTCTTGAGAAAATCTTTGCCTTATGCAGTGTTACTGTTTTTCCTCCATTTCAATAGATTTAATGCCTACATTTAGTTTTGTAATCTACTGTGTGTGTGTTCAATGTGGTGTGAAGTGAAAGTAAAGTGAAAGTAAAAGTTTATTCTGTTTCCAAACAGACATCCAGTTATTCCAGTACCATGTACTGAAAATAGTATCTTTATCCCATTGGTTTATCTAGACCCCTTGTCAAAAGTCAGTTGACTGTGTAAGTGAGGGTCTATGTCTTGACTCTATTCTATTGAACTATAGGTCTGTCCTCAGGGAAACCAGGCGTTAGGTTGGTTACCACAGCTTTAGAGTAAATCTTAAGATCAGGTAGTGTGAGTACACTAAACTTTTTCTTTATAAGATGGTTCTGGATATTCTGGTTGATTTGCTGTTCCTTTTAAATTTTAGAATCAATTTGTCATTTTGTTCGTAAAGACCCGCTATGATTTTTACTGGGAATGCAATGAATCTATAGATCAATCTTAATAGCATTGCCACCTTAATAAATTAATAAATGCAAAATCAGTGTGTCCAACTGTTATAGGCATGTTTTGGCAGGTAGCTGTCCAGAAGAGTCTTATGTAGTCATTACTAAGAGTGGAAGTCATTATCCATATTATTTTAAAGATAGACATTTTTTTTTTTTGAGTTGTATATGTTTACTGTACATTTGAGTTGTTTGCTTTACTATACGTTTGGGAAAGTACAAACAAAGAGCAAGTGGGAAGTCATCCTAACATACAGCCAGGCGTCATTTAATCATGTTGTCGAGTTAACCTTTACGCTTTCCTTCTCTTAGGTGTGACATCCAAATGATACCTGAACTCACGAGTTTATCCATAAACAATGATCTAAATTTATTTTCATGCACGAATTACGTGGACTCCAAACCCCAGTTTGACTAACGGAGGACATCTGTGCCTCCACTTGATTCTCTCTCTCTTATCTATTTCCGGGAATCAACAAGGAGATTCTTACTCCTACAGTGAAGGGGAGGAAGAGTCATCACGTAGTGCGTTCAGTATTCTCCCTCCCCTGTTGAGGCTTGCACTTCATGCATCCATTCAGCCTACTTTGTATGAAGCGTGGCTCTAGGCCCCTGGGAGGAGCATCAGCACAGTAAGTACGGCCCCTGCCCTCGTAGATACTGAACTCCAGTCAATGTTGGAGGCAGAAGGAGCCATTCTAAGAAGCCTGAATGATGACAGGCTGACGCCATCTCCTGCGAAATCATAGGTGTCAGTGCCAAGCATTTTGTTTCCACCATGCTCCCCACACCTGTAATCCACAGCGCTGATGAGGTTTGGGATGGTGTGGAGAGAATGACCCTTTTCCATCCGCCAGGCTGCACCGTCTGAGCCCTGAAGCAGACCTGCCCACGATCAGAGTCTGGTCTCTTCTGAACGGTCTTTGGCGGGACTCTTGAATCCTTGTCTTTCATCTCATACTTTTTCTCTGCACATGTTGAGGTTGCATTTGGGCCTCATTCATTTGAACATGGTTTTTCAAACCCATCCGAGAAGCCGTGTTAAAAGAGAAGCCACACCATCTGTTCAGGGCTCCACTTCTGCCCCCGTCCCCTGCTGCAGCCACATGGTTTTCTCCTCCCTAGAGTGGGAGACATCCGTGTCCAGCAATGAGTGACAACTTTATTGTAATGTTTGGATCTGTGGGGAAATGGGAAGGGTGTCTAGTTCTCTATCACCCAGTGATACGGGTTCTCTATCACCCAGTGAAAGATATACAGGTATACATACATAATTTGTTGTTTCACATTTAACTGTATTAATATGTCACATAACTTGGCAATTTGCATGCTTTTTTGTTGAATAAGGATTGCATTATAGAGCCAAAAATATCATGAAAGTCAGGAACATAGGGTTGAATTTGTTGCCCTCAGTTTGTAAGGGCAAGGGGGGTTAGACAGCTCAGTAACTGAGGAAATCACAATAAGGGGGCACTTTGTAGAACATTTGTTGCCTTGAGTAAGTACAGTTGCAATTCTCTCTAATTATACTTGAAAGGCAAGATAGCTTAGAAGGAAATCATAAGGTGCTTAACATTGCGATAGGCAAAGCATTAAGCAGATCGAAGAAGGTTGGATTGATTTTCTTCATGTTTAAGCTTTTTTTGGACGAAATAACACATCAGTCAACCTGAAATTTCTTTTTCTATAAGTCTCTTCATTGCCCTTTTGGAACTAGGATTTTCCAAGTATGTAATGATGAGAATGCAGCTCTTGTCATGGCTACATTAGATTTTCTATGCAGGGTCAAGTTTTTCATTCTCCCATTTCATTGTAACCTTTTTAAGTCATGAGGCGATATTCCGGCAGCATTATCGACTTTTTCCAAGCACCACCTTTTCGGAAGACCCTGAACCACTCGGGTTTTGGGAGTGGCTGTGTGATGGAGTGAGAGACCACATAATGGGAATGACTCATGTGACTGGTGTGTGTTCCCTGCTTCACCTGCTTCTGTTCATGGTTTGTCCGTGACTAGAATGAGCTCCGATGCTCCATCCTCCTAGGCGATGACTGAAGGTTGAAAGTATTATTTAGGTCATGGAACACTTAAAAGATTAGGAAATTCATCCCTCTGCAGTATTCCTAGAAACACAATCCACACCCTGGCATGTCCATGGCAGTCAAATTCATTCCGTAATTGTTGCCGCGTACATTAATTTGGCCCCTACGATTTTGCACTGGTTAGGAAACAGTGAACTAAACAACATTCCTGTCTCCATGGAGCCTATCGTAATGGGGTCTTAAAAGCAACAAGCACCTGGATGTCTAAACTGTGAGATGCATTGGGTCCTGAGATAGTGCACCTGAGATGTTTAGCTGGGAGCTGACTCCCGCTGATTGTCTGTCAGTCATCCCTGTTCAGTTCTCCATTATGGGTTGGGCTGGTCAAATTTCTGACCTGCTAAGGGTGGGGAAGGGGTGGGGCAAGTTAGAAAGTTATTGCCTGGTGATTGGGGCTTCCTTATTTCAGAATAGTTTTAACAGTATGGACCAGATCTAAAAATGTTTTTGACAATAGTGTAAGCTTACAATAATGCGATCCCTTAATAATTTAGGATCTTATTTATTATTATTACAAAGTCTTACTAAATAATGCCAGCTGGAGGTGAGTGCTATAGTGAAACAGCACATAAGAATTTAGAAAGTAATATTGGGGGATTACTCATTTTAATAGGATGACCACTAATGACCCCTTTGACAAAATGAATTTGAGCAGACTGCTAAACACCCAGGGAAGCAGATCATGGCTTAAGAGTATTTGGAAGGTAGGGGTGCCTGGGTGGCTCAGTTGGTTAAATGTCTGACTTTGGCTCAGGTTGTGATCTCATGGTTTATGAGTTTGAGCCCCATGTCTGGCTCTGTGCTGACAGCTTAGGACCTGGAGCCTGCTCAGATTCTGTGTCTCCCTCTCTCTCTGCCCTCCTCCACTCACACTCTATTTCTCTCTCTCTCTCTGTCTCTCTCAAAAATAAACAAACATTAAAAAAAAGAATAGTATCAAGGCTTTCAAAAATTTAAACTTTCATTTTATCTTTTAGCATCTGTTAGGAGGATAATTTTAAGTGTTTATTAATTGTGGCCAATAATATGATTCACAGTATTAAACTATGTGATTAATACACTTAAAATAAAAAAAAAATTCTGTCTTTTTAAAATCCTTTTGGGGCTTTTGTCCCTGACTTGAGCCTATGAACCAAAGTTTAGAGGCAGCAAAATGATAGAGTCAACATCTCCTAGCCTATTTGAAAGGATGACACCCTATTATGGTTATTTTTTTTTAAATATTTAACATTGCTTTGAATTATATGATGAAACATTGTGATTTAAATTAAGTGAATTGCAGTAACATATTTCTATAATTTTATGATAAATTAGATTATGTCAAATATCCAAGGCTAGGGATAAGGCTAGATCCCTGTCTCTGAATATCCCTATTAGCTGACTTAGGAAAAAATTTAATATGGTGATAGTCTGACAAATACACATACTTTAGAAAATTGCTAAATAAACTGCTTATTTTTCTCTCTGAAGCCAGTTGTAGTGCTTAGTGTTTCAAAAAATCTGGATTTGGTTTTATGATGGTGTTATTATTGTTATTAATATGATGCTGCTCTCTGCTCTGAATGTCATTACTCTTCCAGTCAATGTAGGGTAGACTTCTGTGGTAAGATCTCCTCCCTCTGAGACATTGTCCATTTCTCTTTGTCTTGATGTTCCTAATACTTTCTATACCTTTTACGTTTTTTATTTATTTGTATCCAGTGTCAAAATTAATGTACACAAAGACGTACATCTTAACTTGAGCTTTGTTAACATTGAAAATAGGGTTAACTCACGTTGGGGCACCTGGGTGGCTCAGTCTGTTAAGTGTTCAGTTCTTGATTTCAGCTCAGGTCATGTTGTCACGGTTCATGGGTTTGAGCCCCGCGTCAGGCTCTGTGCTGACAGCATGGAATCTGCTGAGGATTCTCTCCTCTCCTCTCTCTCTGCCCCTCCCCCACTCATGCACTCGCTCTTTTTCTCAAAATAAAGATTAAAAAAAAAGAAAATAGGTGTAATTCACCTTTTCATTCCTCAGCCCCACGTGAAGACAGTATTGTACCATGGCAGACAGTGTGGTCTGTCGTGCCAGCTCGACTAAGGTACGCATCCTGGTTTTGCACTTTCTGGCCACTGGAGAGATTTGGTTGGGCAACAACTTCCTTAAGCCTCAGTTTTTGCCATTGTTTTAACATATAATTGTCAAAAATAAATAAAATAATGTATAAACGAGAATACAATCTTCTATGTAATGAATAGTTAATAAATGTCAACTATTGGGGCGCCTGGGTGGCTCAGGAAGTTAAGTGTCCGATGCTCAATTTAGGCTCAGGTCATGATCTCACAGTTTGTGAGTTTGAGCCCCATATCAGGTTCTACACTGGCAGTGTGGAGCCTGCTTGGGATTTTCTCTCTCCCTCTCTCTGCCCCTCCCCGACACATGCTCTCTAAATACATAAATACATGATAAACATTAAAAACTAATTTTAAAAAAGTCAACTATTATTGTTTGGCTTGAAAACAATGATGGATAAGTAAATGTTTGACCACAGAACACCCCGGACAGGCAAATCAGTCTTGAAAAGGAAAAACAAGACTGGAGGCATCATTATTCCAGACTCCCAGTTATATTATGAAATTGTCGTGATCAAAACAGTATGGTACTGGCACAAAAGTAGACATGTAGGTCAACAGAAGGGAAACTCAGCCCCACCCAAAACAAAACAAAACAAAAACCCATAAATATACCCATGATTATATGGTCTACTAGTCTTCAACAAAGCAGGAAAAAATATGCAATGGGAAAAGACTGTTCAACCAAATGGTATTGGGGAAACTGGACAACAACATTCAGAAGAATGGACCACTTTCTTACTCACTACACAAAAGCAAAGTCAAAATGGATTGAGGACCTAAATGTGAGATCTGAAACCATAAAAATCCATGAAGAGAGAATAGGCAGCAACTTCTTTGATATCAGCTGTTAACACCTTTCTAGATATTTCTCCTGAGGCAAGAGAAACAAAAGTAAAAATAAACTATTGGGACCAAATCAAAATAAAAAGCTTCTCCATAGCAAAGGAAACAATCAACAAAACTAAAAGGCAGCCTACTGAATGGGAGAAGATATTTGTAAATGACATATCTGGTAAAGGTTTAGTATGAAAAATACTATATAAAGAACCTCTACAACTCAACATGAGAAAAACCTACAAATAATACAGTTAAAAATGGGCAGAAGACATAAACAGACGTTTGTCCAAAGAAGACATCCTCATGGCCACCAGACACATGAAAAGATGCTCAACATCACTCATCATCAGGAAAATACAAATCAAAAGCACAATGAGATACTATCTCATACCTGTCAGAATGGCTAAAATTAACAACTCAGGAAACGAGTGTTGGCGAGGATGCGGAGGAAGGGGAACCCTCTTGCACAGTTGAGGGGAACGCAAACTGTTGCCACCACTGTGGAAGACAGTATGGATGTTCATCAAAAAATGAAAAATAGAACTACCATATGATCCAGTAATTCCAAAACTGGGTATTTCCCTGAAGAATAGAAAAACACTAATTCACAGGGACGTAGGCACCCTTGTTTATCACAGCATTATTTACAGTAGCCAAATTACAGAAGCAGCCCAACTACCCATAGATAGATACATGGATAAAGAAGATGTAGTGTACACACACAATGGAATATTACTCAGGCGTAAAAAAGAATGCAATCTTGCCACGTACAACCATGTGGATGGAGCTGGAGAGCGTAGTGCTAAGCAAATAAGTCAGAAGAAGGCAAATACCGTATGATTTCACTCATATGTGGAATCTAAGGAAAAAATGAACAAAAGAAAAAAGTAGCTAACTCCAAAACAGAGCCTTAACTACACAGAATACACTGATGGTTACCAGAGGGGAGCTGGGTGGGGGATGGGCGAAATAGGTGATGGGGAATGAGGAAGGCACTTGTGATGGGCACCGGGTGATGTATGGAAGTGTTGAATCACTATATTGTGCACCTGAAACTATTATACTGTATGTGAACAATAAAATAAAATAAGATGAGATGAGGTAAAATAAAGTAAAATAATAAATAAAATAAATAAAATAGTTTGGTAATTTACTTCAGAAAAAGCACATTAAGTTTTCCTCCCTCCTAGTGAAGGAAGCAGAATAGTGGTCGTGGAATTATTCATCAAACATTTTCCCATGTAATGAGAGATCTGTTTTTAGGCCCATATTGAATCAGGGTTATTTTTAGCCACAGGAATATAGTTTAGTTAGTATCTACACGAACACAAGCTCAACTTGTCCTAGGTGTAACTGTGTGTTTTAAGTTAGTCTAATCTGTGAACTGTTTTCTATGGGTGCTCATTTCAAAATCAAATGAGACACGTTATCCCACCAGTGTCCAACATTTCATTCAAGGCAACATTCTCATTGCTGAGATGATTGGTTTCATGCATGGTCTTTTTGTTAGAGAAGAGAGTAGCCTCTTTGGGGAATGATCTTTTGTGTTGTTGTTGTTGTTGTTTCCGAATCTACCCTAGTTATGTTGCTATCTCCTGAGACTCTGGATTTCTTCCTGTTAGGGAGTGTGTAAACAGTTCTATTAGGTCAGAATTACATTCTCGTTGATGGTCAGGAAACACGAGTTGCAACAGCTCCACCAATCTGAATTAACAGTGTCCCGTCTACATCACAGATGAGTCAGAGAACAAAAACAGCTCCCAGCTAGTGAGTGTGTTCTTTATTTGCATAAATCCAGACTTACACATCTGTGTTTTAATATTTCTCTTTTCCTTGGGGTGCTTGGGTGGCTCAGTTGCTTGAACGTCCGACTTTGGCTCAGGTCATGATCTTGCAGTTCGTGGGTTCGAGGCCCACATCAGGCTCTGTGCTGACAGCTCGGAGCCTGGAGCCTGCTTCAGATTCTGTGTCTCCCTCTCTGCCCCTCCGTCACTCGTGCTCTTCTTGTCTCTCAAAATAACAAATAAACATTAAATTTTTTTTTAAATATTTGTTTTACTTATCTAAATCAGGACATTCCACTGGGATATTATATGATTAGGTCTTTGTAATGGATAGCAGAGTACTTCTGTAAAGGAGAAGTCCTACAACAGTACATCTGACATTGAGCGTTTCTCAAAATAGCATTATGCATTCTGCCCACTATTAGAACCAAGGTTCTGACACCCATTTTTTTTTAAATTTTTTTTTTTAACATTTATTATTTTTGAGACAGAGAGAGACAGAGCATGAACGGGGGAGGGTCAGAGAGAGAGGGAGACACAGAATCTGAACGTGGACACCCATTTTTTAAGAGAGGGCTGAATCAAAACTGTGATGTACAGAACTATCTTCCAAACACCATAGCAGTAAAATACATTAAATGTAAATTGAAGTTAAAAACTTTAGAAGAAGTAATAAGAAATATAATGACAATAGAAAAACTGTATAGTTTTCAACACATCTCTTTTCAGTAGAGAGCATAGTTAGCATGATACATTAACCTGAAAAATACGATTAATTTGAATGAAATATAAACAGATCTATAGGTTAAATTGGGTGTCCCCCAAAGCACAGATCCAATAACCGTTGGATACGGCTAGTTTATTTCAAGAGTTGTTTCAAGAAGGAGAAGGAGAGGGGAAATGAGGTGGAGAATGGAGAAAACCAGTAGAGTCATTTTAGTGAGCAGGTGACCACTGTGGTCACGTGCATGACCATGCATGACATGCAGAAATCGTGTGGTAGCCAACCTCAGGGTATCTCGCCAGAGGACAGAGGAACTGGATATGGACCCACCAGTCTCCTTCCCTATTGGCTGTGAGTCTC
>NC_064818.1:2124550-2141792 GCF_023721935.1 Panthera uncia
CCCCCCCACTCCCTCCACCCGCCAGTCTCCTTCCATATTGGTTGTGAGTCTCACCCCCCCACTCCCCTCCCCCACCAGTCTCCTTCCATATTGGATGTGAGTCTCACCTCCCACACCCCACCCCACCATGCTCCAGGACCTAGACTCCTCTCATTTGTAGATTGGCTTGTTCAAGCAAGAACACGGAGAAACCCTGTGATTATTGAATACGCACCCCTGCAAGTAAGAAAAACAAATCTTGAGGTAAAAAGTTCTGAATTTGAGGAGAATTATCTCTCAGAGCTGTAAGGGAACACAGTTCATTTGGGTTTCCCCTGCAGTGTTACATTCTGCCATTCAAATAATAATAATAACGGTGATGATGATGATGATGTTGTACCTGCTTTTCATGTGTCCACAAACTAATTACTAAACAGTAGTAGGTAGTGGAGGGGAAAGGAATCCAGGTGGATCTAGGGAAAGCAGAAGTTCCCTCGTACACTTTGGCACCTGCAGGAGTGAACCGGAGCCCTTGGAAAGCCTGGATTTCTGGGCCCCGCCCACAGACATGCTGATCCCTAGATTTGCAGCTCCAGGGTCCAGACAGTGCTCGTGATGCTGGTTATGGAGCGCATTTTGAGCATTGGTACAGATCATATTTTCTGAACATACTGCCTTTTCACAAAAAAAAGTTAACAACAAAAGTAAATGCCAAAACAAAACACAAAAGAGAATTACTTTGAAGAAAGCTAAAGATGCTTTGAAAACATCCCTTGGGTTAAAGATCCATCATTGAATCCTAGGAGCAGAGACAATGAAAACATGACAATCGGTACCGATGGGATGCAGCTGAAACAATGCAAAAAGCCTCGTCTTAAAAACTTACATTATTAACAAAAGCACAGAAGAAAGGATAAGTGGATTTAGCGTTCTGCAAGAGAGTCCACAAAACAAGCGTAAGAAAAATAGGGTAAACATGAATAGAAATAAAAATGGAATATAAGAAGTAAAAATATAATAAATGTGAAGCAAAAATATAGAATTGGCAGTTAGACCTAAGAGGTTTTTTAAAAATCACATGAAATGAACAACTACTTAGGCTAGTAAAGGGTAAAATGAGAAACCACAAGCATATCCTGAACCACAGATAGGAGAATGAATGTAGGAAGAAAGAGAAATACTTCCGTGTCAGTAATAACAAGCAAACGTTTGTGCAGCATATGTGGGTTTAGGAATTCCCACCTCCTAGACTGACCTGAGGTAGAGTAACATAGTCAAAACCAGGAAAGGTTAGGAAGGCGATCTGAGAGCTGTATCCCCTGCAAAGCAACAAACTCCAACAGTGTTGAGAGGAGGACGTGATAATTCATATGCCCCCCACACAGAAAAAGAAACACCACCTCTTTCTTTTTTATAAAGAACTGACAGTAATATGTTCCAAAGGTCATTTGCAGACACACACACACACACACACACACACACGCACACACTGCATTCATATCATCCGTGTGCATGTGTGTTAAAGTAATCGGATTGATCCACTTAGGGAGGGAGAGGCACAGTGGATTGTTACAATATTTTGATATCAAGGAATGTTTTGATATTTGTTACCAAGTTTGATATCAAGGAATCTGTTGATGAATTGGAGACACTAGCAGGTCAAAGGAAGAAGAAAGCCATACTATTTACATGGCGCCTTTTCAGTATGCCAGAAGAATCAAAAATTTTCATGATTTTGTTAAAAAAGAAATAGATGCATATTTCCTTAACATATACATATAGATGCTATCGATATTCACGTGGGTGGGTATGAGTTGTGTCTGTTTCTGCGTATAAATTATAGATGTAGCCGTAGACCCGGGTGTGGCCCATACTTAGTAGCATAGACACCTATCACCATGTGATGACAGCGGGGTGGTGGGAAATGATTGGATTATGATACGTCTTGCGGTGAGTTGACAGAATGTGCCCTGTGTGGAGACATGAATGGAGGGAAAAGAGATGATTGGCTGTTGGCCTGGGTTGTGGTTAAGATGCAGTTGCTTTTAGCTGACACCCTGTGGCACCCTGTGAGCAGCTGGCTGGAAGGGGTACCTCAGAAGCTCAGATCGGGACATACTCATTTACTATAGCTGGACACCTGCAAGGGGGCTGCAGTCGTCAGCTGTCCCTCAGGCTCTCAGTTTGGGGCTGGTCCAGCCTCCACTTGGGTGTCAACAGCACACAGACTGTATATTTTTAAAGCCCAGAGGCGCTCACGGTATGAGGAAATGTGAACAACAGAAGACAAAGTGAGAGAAAAAATGGCCCACCGCGATGGAGTGTGATTGATGGGCAGGAAAAAGAGGCTATCTGGGATCAGAGATCATGGAGTTGAGAAAGTCCAAAGAGAAAGACTCTTTGGCACATTCAATTGGGCAGGTGCACGTGTGGATTTCACCAGAACGTGATCTCACCAGGCCACGGCAGTGATGAACAGTGGCAAAGGTTTCTACATCAATATGTCTACAACAGTGCATGTCGCATGGAAGACGTTCAGTATATATTTGTTGAATTAATCGGGCAAATGAATATTTGCTTCTGTGATTTCTGCAGTCTCAAATCCTCTGGTCCCAAAACAAAGCAAAAGAGCCTACAGACTATAAAGGCAAGGGACAAGAAGATGCCTTCAGTCTCAGCTTTTACCCCAAATTTCTTCTAGTTAAAGAAAAAAAAAAGTATATTAAAAAAAATACTTAAAAAGAAGTTATCATCCTTTTTGTATGAATACAATGGTGAATAATTTAAAATATAGTAAACAGGGGCGCCTGGGTGGCTCAGTCGGTTGAGCGTCCGACTTCAGCTCAGGTCACGATCTCACGGTTCGTGAGCTCGAGCCCCGCGTCGGGCTCTGGGCTGATGGCTCAGAGCCTGGAGCCTGCTTCCGATTCTGTGCCTCCCTCTCTCTCTGCCCCTCCCCCTTTCATGCTCTGTCTCTCTCTGTCTCAAAAATAAATAAACATTAAAAAAATAAAAATAAAATAAAATATAGTAAACAATTGAAATGTTCTTAAATTAGTTTAATAAGTTAATTGGCAACACCATTTCCATATGAGGTGAATATTTTTACAAAGTATAGCCCAATATAAATTTTTAAAAAACCTTTAAAAATATGAATATAGATATGAACTCTCTGAGTGAACTTAATCAGCCATGTTTACTGATGTATGAGGATTAGTATAAAGTATTCCTAGATTATATGATTCTACCAAGTACTATAGGCTGTAGTCTCTCCATTTGAACATGTTGGTTTCTAATAAATTATGTTCACTGAGGCCCTAGTAAACTAACACTACTTTTATTCTCATTAAAATGAAATGAAAGGTGGTTAGAATATATAATCTTATCATGAAACTTTTGGGGGAAAAAAAAGAGTAGAAAAATGAGACCTGGCTTATAAACTGTGAAGACCTATTGTTAAAGTCTGGCGATCAAATAGCATAATAATATCCTGAAGACGGTGAACAGCAGGAAGAAATTGCACAGAGTCCTGTTCCTGTACCAAGCTATTGAGTTAGTTAATAAATCAGTGGACCCAAATAACTACCTGGAGAAAATGAGAGAAGTTGGATTCACCGTTGTGTTGACCCAAAATTATTCTAGACAGATCAACAAATTAATGTGTGTGTGTGTGTGTTTTAAAGATTTTATTGTTTTTAAGTAATCTCCATACCCAACGTGGGGCCTGAACTCACGACCCCAAGATCAAAAGTCACACACTCTTCCAATTGAGCCAGCCAGGCGCCCCAACAAATTAATGTTTTTAAAAAGTGGAAAAAATAAAACCATGCGACATCATTAAAATACCTTAATATCATAATTATCATAATTTTAATATTTTATTTTATATATCATCTTTCCTAACCATGGCATAAATGCCAAGGTGCGTGAATAAAATTTTAAAAATTGAGCAAATGAAAATTAAAAACTTGGGGGAAAACAGTTGTAATATGACAAAGGGCTCATATTCATAAATACATTATTCTTGCAAATTAAGCAGTAAAAAACACAACCTCAGATGTAAAAACAAATTTTGAAAACTTTTTAGTTCACAAAGAAATCTGTAGGAAGATGATACAATTCACAACAGTAATTTTTAGAGGGAAAATTAGGATACAAGTTAAATTTTGTCAATGAGAAATAATTATATATGATGTAGCACTGTCAGTATTAAAATAGCAAAGTATATCTGTGTCGATTGTAATGGAAATGATTCTATGGTACTGGTAAGATAAGACGCACAATAAATGTGTTAATCTGCTTTTCTAAAACTTGTGACGTTTTGTGTTCATATATAAGTAAGCATATATGTATATACATGTATATTTCTAAATACTCACCTAGGAAAACATTTGGAAGATAATTATGAAGCGAATTTTTGCATATTAATTCACTAGAAGAAAAAATATATTGTAATACATAAATGTGGCCAAATCAGGAAAATGCAAATTTTCAGCACAGGTGTTTTCAAGGTCGTTTCTCTCAAGCCATAGGTAACGTGTTTCCTTTCCTCTGGAAGTGTCCTGCACAAGCCATGCTTCTCCTGTGTTTGGATTCTAATCCTCATGTGGCTCCGTGTTATTTTTCTCCTTCATTGTTTCTTTCTCTTTAGTTCCTAAGATGACAGCTGAAAAAAATTAATTTGATTCCAATTTATCTTTTTTTTTAAAATTCTGAAGTGTTTTGATTCACTATCACAGTCGATGAATATAAAGCTAATTTTGATAACTTAGAAGGGGAATCCGAGCACAATTCCCCAAGCATTTGAAGAATTAATTAGGCGACAGTCTGTGAAAATAGGAGATAATTAATATGATTTCTTTTCTTTTTTTTTTTTTTTTTTTTTTTTTTTTTTTGCTTCAAAGCTGGAGATAGTTTGGGTTAGGGTTTTTGCTTACATTGAGCAGGTAAATGGTCCTTAGAGTTTGTTAGTACATCCATTGACTTTATTCTTATTTACAGCATCACAAGTGAAATCCAAATACTTTTAAAAGTGGGCGTTTTATTTTGTAACTAAAAGTTGACCAAACCCTGGATAAAATCTATAGCAGATTTTAACAGTTAACAGGTTATTCGTTTACGTTTAGAGGTTTAATTATATTCTAGTAGGAAAATAAAATATATTTTCATTTTAAAATTAAGATAAATTCCACAGCCTTATGTTTCACAGCGGGGAACATACCTCAAAGTGATTTTCACTTTTCAGTCTCTAGTACACAAGGCAATTTAAACACATAGTGACCTTTTTCTGGAGGGAGGAGGAAGTTTAAGCATTGCTCAGGGATCACCTTCTAGCATAAAATTCCATTCCGAGTTTACATTATGCTTAAAAGGAAATCGAAAATATTTAAATTCCATTTCCTTCTGTCCTTCTGGTGGCCTACTGCCTTTAAAACAGTCGCTAAGCACACCCACCTGGATTCTGTGTTTGGGGACTTTCTGGGTTTGATTTTAGCGTTTTTTTAGGAAGCTCGTCCTCAAGACTCACATTATTTACACATAGTCTATTACTGGTAATTTCCTTGTGCTGTTTTTGAGAAACTGCTTCTTTGGTAACTGACTTCTGACAATAAACATCCACATTTACAGTTTGAGGAAATAACTTCCTTGGTTAAGAAACTGCCATTAGGTGGATGGAAGGTGGGTCTGAAAAACTTGCTCATGTTTAATTCTTAGTGACACCTGTTGTTCTTTTTCTGGGCACTCTCTTTGCCTCTGCTAACTACTGGTGGTCATGGAAAGAGGCTATATTTATTTGAAGAAGACATCCGTGAATTTAGTTTTATAGAAAATGTGAGTTTTTATGTTTATATCTGTAAGTAGATGTTTCTAAACAATTTGCAACAATTTGTGGAAACTGTAGATTAGTGTATGCTTTCTCATAGCTTTAAAATACATTTTGAAATTCTTTTTAAGGGAAAACACAGCACATTTTTTTTTATGACAGCACATTAATTACCACTATTTCCAACTTATAAACTGTGGAAAACCCAAAGGTTGGGACACTAAGGGCTCAAAGGAACAAAATGCTTGAACACAGAGGACTACCTTGGAACTAACAGGACTTCTACAAGCACAGTTTCTCTCCGTGTATGTTTGCTGGGGTAATTTTTGCCCCTTCCTGTTGTTTAGGCCGATCTTACAGCTTTGGAGCAGACACGAACCAGCCTGTATTTAGCTGCCTCGTGGAGTAGCGGTGTGAATTGCCCCTTTCCACACTCACGCTGTGCTCTGTGAGCCCTCACCCCCGGTGGACCCAGGCCGTGTCCTGCCGTTCTGGGAGGTCTGGTTTCCTTAATTCCCCATAACCGCTTCCCCCACTCTCACCATCCACAATGATATTTACATTTTTATTAAACTGCAAAATAACAGTAAAACCCAAAACAGACCCTCAGAGAAAAAAAATGCTCAATCATAACAGCATCGTAGAGACTCTTCATCCTTCTGTGTTTTCTCAGCATTAGTGTTCGGGTGTGTGTTTGTGAATGCGCACTTGGTTTGTAATTATAAAGCTATAAAGCGCATCGCTAGGCTGAGCGACGGGGTGCAGGCCCATTCCCCGCTTTCTTAAACACCTAAAAGTGCTGACTCCACTAAAAGTGAGTTGATAGAGTCACGGGAGTTCTGAGGCTCACAATGCTTACATTCCTGTCTTATGGGAATTTCTGAATGAGCTGAACACACACACAAGCAGTGGCTCTCACCCTTTTTTTCTGTGTATCTCCTCTGGGGAGCTCTGTGTGATTCCCTTACTCCCTGAGTGAGAAGCACACTAACACTGAACACTGCAGCACGGCTTGATCCAGCCCTTTCTCCACCCCAGATGGACTGGGACACACATCATCGCGTGGTAAATATTGACGGGACGATGAACAGGTGTGTGGGGAAACAGGTTCCACTCATGTAAATGGGTTAGAAAAAACGCTTAGGGCAGAAAACCACCACCCCAGGGCAAAGCCCGAGGTGAGCCTGCCTGGGAGGCACTGTCACAGGATCACAAGTGACTCGTTCTGTCACCTGCAGGAAGGTACTTTCCACCTGACGCCCTTGTGCCTTGACCACAAACTCCATTCCCCGCCCCCCCACCCTTTGCTTCTTACACACACAAGTCGATGATTATAGTCTGATTGTTTTCTCCATGTTCACGTGGCTAAACTCCCGTTTTCTCCACGTTCCCCACGTGGGGAGGATCTTGTTTTCTCCACGTTCCCCACGTGGCTAAGCTCTTGTTTTCTCCACGTTCCCTGCGAGGCAAAGCCCGTGTTTTCTCCACGTTCCCCACATGGGGAGGATCTTGTGAGGTCAATAAATACAGAGACGAAGGGCCCGGTAGAGGGCTTGTCTCCTTGTGGGTCTCAGCTTTCCTGGCGGGGCGAACGAGTCCTGCAGACGTGCATTGTGCCACCGGACCAGCTTCCTAGCGGTGTGACCCCACGACCTCCGGTAAGTGCAGTTTGAGAAACTTTGTTCGAGAACGGGGCTGATGCTCTTCAGTTTACGGTTACCAAATCGTACTATAGGTCGTTGGCAACATTCTGTGTTTCTTGTCTTTGCCGGCTTGGGTTTTGCCGCAGGGTCCTGACTCCTTGTCTCCCTTTTTTCAGCTGCCTTTACTCCCTTCTGTTTTCACACGCAGACAGATGAGGTAGCAGATGCACAGGCTCAGGGTTTTGTCTCAGAAGAACGCTTATTACATAAAACGGCCGTGCACTCCTAGATAAAGTCCTATATAAGTCTATTTAAGACAAGCGCTCATTGGAAAGACAACTCAGGTTTGTGATTCTGCAGTTATTACAGATTCACTATGTCTTGCACTCTTTGTGTCTGCTGGGGTTGGTGAAGTTAGCAGCCTTCAAGGTTTATTAAACTCCTCGGAGCCTCAGGAAAAAAAGTGGGTTAAACCACACTTCATGTTAACGATAGAAAACTACAGGGGCAATCAAGCCGGACCTACTGACAAGTAATGCTGGGCTCGCGACTGAATAGGTCTGCTGCGTTTAGCAGTAGGACTTTCTCAAGCACTTCTAGTCTCCTGGCGATGTACGTGGTTTCCTTGGGCTCCTACTGGTTGGCAGTCTGAGGGGACAGTGTCGGTGATCAACTCTGATTATGGATGCCTTAAAACAACATGGAAGTACTGACAAATTTTGCCACATTTGGAAGAATTCCTAAAAACTAGCCAGTAAAAGTTCTTCTAAAAAAAATTTCTTATTCTAGCTACTCTTAAGTTGTTACTTTCTAGAATGAAATTCTCCCTTGTCGTTTGTTGTGATATGTCCTGGGAAGAATCCCAAAGGACTTGTGGCTTAATGACTGTCTATCTCCTTGAAGTAAGAGCAGAGTGTGAGTTATCCTAGGTTATGTTCATATCCTGAGGATCTGAACACTGGTGTCACTATTAAATTCATTGCATTTGGGAGAATGTAAAACTACATAATGTAGCCTCTATATAAAGCATTCTTACAGGCTTAAAATTCGGTGAGTTTTCGATTAACACTACCACATGTGGAACCATTTTGTATTTATGTAAAAGGCTGTGTGTTTACCCTTGTCTCCTAGATCTGGTAAAAACCTTCATGTCTAGTTTTCCGACGTTTAGATGGTAGCCTTGGCCGTTAATTGCTATGCCCGAGTTGTCTAAAGTTGGCAGTGGTGTGGTGATATTTCCTTGGTAAGAGACAGCTTCGTTAACCATAGAAACTTGACCGGAGGTGATCAAAAAGTTATAATATCGTAGCTTTTTTGGCAAGGATTAACGTTTTTGTTACATGTCCAAGTGAGAATTAAAACCTACCAAGAAATCAGTCCTAGGAATCAAAATAAGTATTTGGGTGTTTATATTAAGAACTGTAAAACCTTGGTCATTGTCTTCTCCACTGTTATCCTAAGTTAATAAGTAGGGGGTGCCTGGGTGGCTCAGTTGGTTGAGTATCCTACTCCCAATTTGGGTTCAAGTCATGATCCTAGGGTATTGTAGGATCGAGCCTTTCATTGGACTCTGTGCTGAGTGTGGAGCCTGCTTCGGGTTCTTCTGTCTGCCTCCACCCTCTCCAAAAGTACAACAGGTAATTGAAAGCTTCATATTTAGGGTATTTAGTCACCTACCTCTACCTGCAGGTTAATTATATGTGATTTTTAAAATGAGCCCCAGAAGGCTGTTAAAAATCCACCTTCCGTTGCCTTCTGTGGACATACTAGGAAATCTACAGTAAAACATATTAAAAGACTTCCAAAAGAAAAAGTCTCCGGGTCTCCTCACAACTTAAAGCATTACAAGGGATACAGCGATACTTTAAACCGTCTTGGTGCTAAAGTGTTTTTTGGCTAAACCGTAATGAGGGCTAAATCTACCTTCACACCTGCAGCAGGGTTGATGCCTGAGAGTTAGGGGTGAGCAGAGCTAAACAGACTCCCTGGGCTGAGAAATTGAGGGAGAGCCTAAGGAGATACAGGCAGGATCTTTAACAGTAGGCTTCACAGGCACCTAACTGGTGCTTGCAGAGGGATCTCTGGAGAGCTTGAGAGCCACGTCCGGTATCCAGTCGAGTACTGATCCGTGTGTCTATCTGGGGAGATCATGGTAGCTTAGATCAATCCCAAAGGATCAGAGCTAATCGTGCCTGGTAGTCACAGAGGGCTGAGGATGGTGCCTGTCTGGAACAACCACGCTGGCAACCTTCCAGAAGGCTGTTGCCTCAGCAGGCAGAAATAATTGAGCCCAGATGAACACCACGTGGGTTTTGCCTCCCAAATTTAAGCCTTGAAAGTACCAAAATGTTACCAAGTAACAGAAGTGCCTTCCCTAACAGCGGGCAGGAATAATTTTGAGAACGCAAACCTGCAAGTCCCCCACAAGGTAAAATACACCGTGACAGGCATTCAGCCTAGGACAGGCATACAAAGAGGCAGGTTAACGTGACCCTTGATGTGGTGATCAGTCACACCATCGAAACCAGCCCGGGGCTGGCAGAGATGTTAGCATTAACAAACCTGTTCAAACACTTACCAGAACCATTGTGTTAAAATAACAACAAAACTTGGAGGCATGGCCTACGTTTAAAAGAGCACAACTGGGGGCGCCTGAGTGGCTCAGTCGGTTGAGCGTCTGACTTCGGCTCAGGTCACGATCTCACGGTCCGTGAGTTCGAGCCCTGCGTTGGGCTCTGGGCTGATGGCTCAGAGCCTGGAGCTTGCTTCCGATTCTGTGTCTCCCTCTCTCTCTGACCCTCCCCCGTTCATGCTCTGTCTCAAAAATAAATGTTAAAAAAATAAAATAGCAAAACTGAACTTGTGGATATGAAAAGTTGATCAGGTGAAAATCAGACTGGGATTAATAGCAGTCTTAAATTAGCCAAAGGGAACATTCATGCATTCACGTCCTCTGAACTGCTTACCGTGCCAGGTGGAACTGGGCTGTGGCCGGAGTCCCCTTGCAGAATCCTTGCTCCGGTCTCGTCCCTACCACTGCACTAAAGGTGCTTCCAGAGGCCACCCAAAACCTTTCTTCGTCCTCCTATAAATCCCCCTTGAGCATTTTAAAGGCCTCCCATTCTGCTATAGACCCATCTCTGGTCTAGAAGTGGCACCATCCACCTGGCTTTTCCTCTCCCCTCTAACGTGTGTGTGTGTGTGTGTGTGTGTGTGTGTGTGTGTGTGTGTGTGTTTAAAGCCTCCTGTCTTCCTCCCAGTCTGCGGTTACTGGTGTTATGTGGGATTCTGTTCTGGTCACCCTGCTCTGCCCATGGCCGCCTTCTCTCAAGTTGTTCAGCCATGTCCATGTCGTGCGTAGCACCCGCATGTCTGTGCTCGGTCTCCTGTCTGTGCTGGTCCAGCTGTGGGAGTGCATCCGAGTGAATGCCCCAGCCCACCTGCCTGCCTCTGGCCACTGCGTCCCCAACGCGGAGCAGGGGCTTCCGCTGAACGTGGCTGTCTTCCTCTGCCAGCCGGCAATCCCGGCGTCTTTCTAGTGGACCTGTCTGCTCTTTCCAGTCCCTGCCTTCTTCAGCCTCTCCCCACTCCAGCTAGGACACCCTAGGGCCCTGATCTCTAACTGCTCCGCATCCAGTCTGGCTTTGTGGTGAGCTCTTCAACACGCTCCAGACTTGCTCTCACAGGTCCCAGGGGAGGTGACGCTTTCCCAGTTAAGATCCTTCAAATGTTCCTCCTCTCTCTCCACATACAACTCAAACTATACACAGGGATTAGAAGGCCGTTTAACTTTCTCGCTTCGCCTCTTTGCCATCACACCCACGCTGCAGGCGTACCTCACAGGGAGGAGGAAGCTGTACTTTCCTGACTCTAGCTGAGGATGGAGAACATCCCAGAAGTGGAGGGGCCGCGTACAACCAGGTCCCATGCCGGGAAGCGTTTGCAGGGCTCTCTCCTGGCCCCCAGGCTGTGACGGGCGCTCAGCTGTCCTCAGGCCAGGCTGTACGGGTCCCCTGGAATGAAGAATGGACCCCAGCTCCTGCCTCAGTCCTGCTCAGCTGTGCCTGGGCTGCTCTTCTCCCCCAGGAACTGAAAATCGTAGTCCCCGTGCTCTCCTCTGCTGCTTAAGCCAAACTCTGAACCACTGCACTGGTTCTGCCTTCCTGTGAAAAATCCTGCAGAGTCCCCAAACTGCCCTTCTCAAAACCCCTGCCTCCACTGCGTTCCAGTCCACGTAGCCTGCAAGACTCCAACGTGTCTTCCACGACAGACTTCTGGAAGATGGGCTCTGTGTGCTCCTTCTCTAGTCTTTGAGTCTCCCTGGCCTTTTACTAGACTATCTCCTGTCTGTGACTTAGCAATGAGCCTTTAACACTTGAATGAAGGATGTTATGTGCGTAAGGGACTCTTCCTGTTTATTGTATTCCTTGCTGCCTGGTTCCTTCTGTTTCTCCCCGCCTGCCCGTTGAGTACGATTGACCGTGTTGTTCCTCTCAGGTGTACAACAATGATTGAACCTCTTTCTAGGTCAGCTATGCTCCCAGCAAGGGTAGCTACCACCTGTCTGCACACAACACGCTCGCAGGATCACGGACTGTAGTCCCTGTGCTGACCCTTTCATCCCCGGATCTTCTTCCTTTCACAACTGCAAGCCTGCACCTCCCTCTCCCCATCACCCATTTTTCTCCTCCCCTCCCCCTCTTCTCCTCTGGCAGCCATCTGTCTGTACTCGGTATCTGTGGGTCTAATTCTGCTTCATGTTTGTTTTGTGTTTTAGATTCTACATGTGAGAGAAATCCTGTGATATCTGTTTCTTGACTTAAGTATAATCCCCTCCTGGTTCCCTATTCCTGATCTGTGGCTTACTGACTGTACTTTCTAGGGATCTTGGTCTTCCTGTTCACTGGGTGCTCCTTAGAAATACTGTCTTGATAGTTTCAGGTCTGAATCCCAAGATGTTAGACAGTAGGATTCCTGAATTACCAGCTCTCAAAAGACCCTAATTATATTGAATGGAGGATTAGAGACCCTACCCTAAATTGATAATTCTAAAATCTAAGGTCCTCAATAAGTGGAATAAGCTATTTTATGAACTTATTAAGAAAGTTGTGTTGTAGTTTTTGTTCAAAATCAAATGGCTTATTTACAGAAGAAACCTAGGTGAATCGTGTCCCTGCATCATTGTTTTATGTTCTTATATTCAAGTCCTCAGTGGAAGTTAGGGATGTAGCTTCTAGAAGATCTTCTGGAGTTCTAGGTCTGCTACACTTGAAAGAGAAGGTATTCAGATTAATGACTAGGATTTGGGATCAAGCCATGTAAAAACTTGCCCTGTATGCAATTCCTCTAAATGTTGGAAAATAAATGACTTTGCCACATCTAGGAGATAAGAAAAATCAGACTAATGAACCAAACATAACTTTAGACGTGCTAGATCGTGTTTGCCTGTGTTTCCAAAGATTGTCTCCAGTTATTGCATCACTAGTAATCTAGTAAATCTGTGCTGCTTCTTTTGATCTAAAGAGCTCTTTCTACCTGCTGATCTGTTTTTTAGGCGATTTATTAATAAAGTGACATTCAGTGCACAGACTCCAAATGTAGTTTTTCCTTTGATAATGACTCAAAGGAAATACATAATTTGACTAACTTCAATAGTAGATCTTCGTGTGTAGAACGTGATCTTTCTATGAAAGTTATAAACACATCACAAAGGACCTCTAGTCACTAATAACTAGGACTAAACCGTCGAAAGTCACATTTTTTTACAACCTCATATGCATGACCCACATGGCTTTAATAGAAGCTGACCAATAAAAGTGTGAATGCAGGTGTATGTATTTAAGGACTACAGAGAATTTGGTGCCTCTTCCAAGTCTGGAGAGGTCTCACATTATCACAGTACTTGTAGTTCTCATTTTTAACTTGTAACCTGTTTTCTCATATTCCCGTACCCACGTCATTTTCATAATTCTATAGCCTTTTATTTAAGGAGGATCCCTCCAGGTGGAGGATAGTTGAGATTGTCCAAACCTGAATTTTTCCCTGATGATGCATGTGAGTTGTTGTGTGGTAAACACAGTTATTTAGCTCCGTAATGTCTTCTGCCATTCTTAGAATCCGCGTTCTGCCCCTATCTGGGGATGAAATCCATCTCCTTACATCTACCTTTTGGCCCTTCATTGGCGTTGCGGGTAGATAGGTAACCGAAGCTAGTCCCCAAAACACAAGCGCACGTGTTCTGTGGGCCCTGTGAGGTCAGGACCTAATTGCTTTTGGCCCAGCAGTAGGCGGGACACCTGTCCTTGCCATGAGGCAGCTATGAGATTCAAAAACTCCTTGTGAAGACCCAGGGCATTAGGTATCTTGGGCCACCATAGCTAGGCTGCTAATTTCCAAGCCTCTTAGGTGAACAGATCAGTAAATCTCCATTTGGTTAAGCCAGTGGAGTAGGGTTTCTGTTGAATACCATGAAATTTGCTATTTGGTACAAGCGGCTGATTGACCTATTGGCTTCTGCTTAGTAACTTCAAGATTTTCTTTCATTTGGTCTGCTTTGTGTAGGGTTTCAGTGGACCCAAATCAAGCAAGCTTCTGTTAATTGAATGCAGAACATAATTGCAGGGTAAAGAATTTTGTTGCTGCCCCTTTACTACCTTGAAAGAGAAATGTTTGACTCCCGGAATCCTGTAACCTACTAGCTGTAATGAACCTTCTGAGTCAAGGTTATAACCTGGATTTATTGAAACATTGGCTGGGTTACACAGGGCAAATAAATTGGAGAAGGACTGTAAGATTTAGTTCAAATATGTGACCCTGGAATGCTCTAAAAGTGTTACAGTATAAGGGAGCCGGATGGATATCTTAAAATTACACATTCCATCTCTGCAACTATGGAAAACTAATTCAACAGGGATTAGTGCCATGAGTCAGCTCTGTATATATGATCATTGTTGTATTTTTGTATTTATTGGATTTAATTCTCTACACACGTGTGACTAGAATCCCATTTTCTTGGAAGGAAAGATCATGCCAGATATCTTTCTCCCTGCATTACCAAGTACAGTTGACCTTGAACAAAGTGCAGGTTAGTGGGGTCAACCTGTGTGGTTGAAAAATCTGTGTGTAACTTTGACTCCCCCAAAAACTTAAATAGCAAAACCCTACTGTTGGCCAAAGTCTTCCTGATAACATAATTGGTGATTAGCACCTATTTTTATATGTAGTGTATAGTGTATTCACATAATCTAAAGAATGTTGAGGAAAAAAATATATCCATGGAACTATATCATATTTATCAAATCAGTGTATAAGTGGACCCACACAGTTCAAATTTTGTTGCTCAAAAAGCATTAACATGTTTAGTAAACATTGGCAAACTGCTTTGGCAAAGGCCCAACTGTAATGAAGTTGTCAATATGCCATATGTAATAAAGACCTCTGAATTCTGATGAGAAAAATCTGGGAGATCTAGCTAAGCAGTTAAGTGATGGAATCTCTTACCATAAATACTCTGAGCATCAAGTGATGGGTGAACTCGAGCAAAGTGAAAGAAAACATACATGTGTGTGTATGCATGTGTGCACATGCATGTATCGAACCTGCACGATAAGAGGGAATTGTGTTTTTTTTCAACGGATTTTACGTTAGACCCCTAAAATCCTAAGTCCTTAAGATCTGGAGATCCTGTGAGTTAAAGGCAGCACGTGAGTGAAGACTTGGAAACTGAGTTGGGTGCAGCTCCCCCTAGTCACTGGTGTGGGGACCTTGTCATCCTGTCCTGAAGACGAAAGAATAAGGGGAGTTCAGTGTTCATCTCTAATCCAGGCCAGTGATTTCAAGGTATTGATTGGCTTTAGAAGCATTGGGAAATCACTAGAAACCTAAACACTTCCCCACCCCACCCCCATTTCTGCACCTGCCCTGAGAAGTCAGGTTCCAGGGGCTGTGACGAGGGGTGGGAGACATCTTTGTGTGACAAGCCCCAGGTGACTGAGGAGTACTGAAGTTTGAGGGTCCCTGCTCTGCTCCCTTTCAGTGACCATAGTAGTCCTGGAAGACTGTGTTCAAAGGAGAAGTCCTTAGAAAGAATGAATGTTTTAGCCCAGGGAATAAAGTTCACGTGAACTTCAATAAAGCTTTAATAAAGCTCCCCACCCCCCCCCACACACACACCCGACAACTGTGCCATATGGAAGCACATTTTAACTCCAGGAGATCTTTGAATTGAGTGGTGATTTTCAAACTTTAGCACACATAAAATTCACATCTTTTTAAATAGCTTTGGGGAAGGTTCTGTTAAGGATTTTTCGTAAGAACCAAGTACTTTCAAAACAAGGTGTTGTCCTAAGAACTCTTGAAGAAAGGAAGTAAATGAACTTCTAAAAGAGGTAATACGGTTTTCATCCCTAACTGTTGGGGTGCCAAAGTTCTAGAGGTTTTATGCTGGAAAAAAATTTGTTATATGCTGTGGTTTGTGACTTGGTGTTAAATTATGATTTTTGTGTGGCTTAAGTAAAGTGTTGATCAAATCAATAAAAACAGGCTTGTAGATCTGAGTAAGCAGCTTTTTAACTGAGAGTTGGTGTTTTTGACCAAAGCTTGGTCCAGTTGTGAAGTAGGTACTAACCCTTGTCTACAAAGGTTTCAAAATGTGACCAGATTCAGGAAAGATCCTATCACTTAGGGTAGCAGGTCTCCGGTTCCAGTTCTGACTATGCCTCTTCCTACCACAGGACAAGTAAGGTTTGAATTTTTTCCCCTGTGTTGAATCAAGACCACATACTGCATAATGCCTGCATTCGTATAGTAGTACCTATTAGAGAAGACGCTTTTCAAGGTTCTAGAACTGGGAAATCCTATTTTTTTAATGAAAAGCGTCTCTTGTTATACCCCAGATTTTTTTCCCCTAAATCGGGTGATGCTGGTGTCCTGAGCAAGATGGTATGCTATTATAGAATGAATTTAAGGACGAATGTCATGTTTGACTCAGAATAGTGATCTTCTAGAAAAGGACTGAGGAAGGATGGCTGGTCTGAGCATGTGCAGTCTAGCTCGGGAATGTCTGACCTCTTTCTGTAAGAACCATAATAAAACCCATTAGGCTTATAAGAAGTCTCCGCCCCTCAGCAGGCTCCTGCCAGCCTTTCATCTCCCTATTCATCTGTGTCCTTGACCTCTGCTGGAACTTGGCAAATTAATTGCTGTCTGTCTCCTTAGATTGTTAGGACCTGGCCCTTCTTGGGTACCTGGAGCATACTCGAAATGTTAAACAGAAGACTTTAATTCTGAGTACTCCATGCCTGTTCTCTGATAGCGTTCTCCCGGTGAAAATTGCTTCCTGTCTGCAGCAACGCAAGCTGTGTGTTTTCTCCATCACATGTGGACCTACGAAGAGGACAAGATTGGGTACACACAAAAATGACATAACCTGTGTATCACTGTGGATGTTTGATTGCATGTTAATGCAGAGGGGCACAGGTTACTTCAGATACTGAATTTTAGGTGATTATTTTGACAGGTGCCAAGGATGAGATCATTATTTCTAGCTTATTTTAAAATCCTGGGTTGTCCAAAGTGAATAACTCTAATTGTATTGGTAACATTTGCTTCTCTTAGGCTATTCAAGTGTGAATCTTCCCACCCCAGTCCCTGTCTCCCTTTAAATGGCAAGGTATGATCTGCCTTTCTGTATGTTCTTGGCATCCCCTTGTGTATCATGAACTTCAGGATTTTAGTCTCCAATAGTTGTTCAGAAAACTTTTCCCGTGTGTGTGTGTGTGTGTGTGTGTGTGTGTGT
>NC_064818.1:2141802-2145269 GCF_023721935.1 Panthera uncia
TGTCTGTCTCAGAATTTCACTTTATCCCGGTAGCATACTAGTTTGTAATTCCACTCGGGAAAAATTCCTGTTCGTTCTGGTGTTTGACCCAGCAAGAATAATAAAACTGCATGTGCTAATTAGCAATATACTACCCGTGGTCTTGACCACATGAACTGTTAACAGAACCAGACTTGATAGTATTCCCCTCAGTGGTTTCAGCGTCTCTTGTAAAGATCCAAAAATGAATTCGGCAAAATGCATTCAGAGTCCAGCAAAGCTGACCTCCTGGGTCTGCTGAGGCATACCTGAATTTCCCAGTACCTCCTAATTCAGGTAAATCTCCAGTAATTCTATCTTTATCTTAAATTGTGTGCTTGGTGTTAGATTGGTAAATATTCAAGAACACATTGTTCCAACAAGTCTAAATAGAAGTACTCCGTTCCATCGATGGGTTCATGCTTCCTCAGGATCCTACCTTTTACCAAAAGCAGGGGAGGGTAGGGGAATTTAAAACCAGCACTTACAGGGGCATCTGGGTGGCTTGGTCGATTAAGCATCCGACTTCTGCTCAGGTCATGATCTCACAGTTCATGAGTTTGAGCCCCGTGTCAGGCTGTGTACTGACAGCTCAGAGCCTGGAGCCTGCTTCGGATTCTGTGTGCCCCTCTCTCTGCCCACCTCCTGCTCATGCTGTCTCTCAAAAAGGAATAAAAACTTGTTTCAAGAGTTTTATAAGTGATAGTATTGTCCGTCTTTTGAACCATTAGAGTTCAAGATGATTCAAACCATGTGGATAAAGAATAACATTAACTCTGTCCTGTTCACCTTTCCAGTGCTTCTCTTTATTGGTAACTACTGTCAATATTTTCCTGTTTCACTTCAAGGATGCAAATCCATGCATTTATAGACTTCTACATGTCTACACCAGGATAGCTTTGTTTACACAAAGCCTATCCGGTATATTTCCTATTTTGCCTTCTGTCAGATAAGTTTTTAAAACAGCCCCTCTATTGATAACTTCTAATTCTTTTAGAATATTGTATCTATAAATTAGTCTATGAATATATCAAATCGGTCAATAAGGTCTTAAATTTTTGACATGGGCAAACATACCTCAAAAAGGTACACTAAAATCACACTAACTTCTACGAATTTGAAGGAGTATTAGGTTTAATTCATCGAATAGACAGTAAGCAAAAGTACTGATTTTTAACTCAGGCCTACTGTGGCAATGAAGAATGAGTATATTGACCTTTTCTAAAAGTTGTATAACTGCTAACCTTAATACTCTGTGACTTTGCTAAATGGCAGTATGACTTAACACCATTTTCTAGTATTCTGAGAATGAATTCTAGAATTTGCTTGATTAAAAGAGTTGAACAGTAAGCCTGAAATAAGCTTGAGGATAAACCTAGCCTTAATGCACAAAAACATGAAGATGAACCATGGATATTTCGCACTTGAGTTAGTGAGCGATCAGTCAACGGACCATCTCTGGCTCCATATTTCACAAGACCGTCCTACCTGAGGCTCCTCCCCCAAACTTTCTGGGGTGGTTGTTTTCCAATGAGTCACTACAAGCAAAGGAGTCGGTCTAGCTAGAATACTAAACCCAGAAAACGGCCTATTGGATTTGAAGTGAGATTTCCTGGAAAATCCCTTGCACTTTTACTGCCCCATCCTAAGCAATGCTCAGCATTGACTGAAAATCTAGGGCAAAGTCTTGGTACTACTTGAAAGCACTGTTTAAAGCACAGGAGATGGTCTCTATCTGTGCGTGTATCTCTGTATGTATAGTTATGTGTGAATGTATGTATAAAATCACTATTAGGAGATCCTATATATATGCTCCACAAATTTGGGAAACGCAAAAACTTGGTCAGATTTAATGTTTCAGCATTTATATTTTGCCATTACAGTATATGTATACATAATTCTCAAGCTAAACTTTTAAAACAGGTGTGAAGTTCTCAGATCACTTAAGACCAGTATATAGAACATTATTTGATTTCTGGTCTGGTTTTGCTTTTGTCCATTGCTATAACATGAAATTAACTAAATTAAATTGGGGGAAAGTTGAATATTTTTAAGAGCTGATGCAGCAGTATTTAAGCTGATTAGGAAATAAGGCTAAGCAATTTTTAATTGTGCTAAATTGCTTTGCATGTACTCCAAAAAATTTCCTTTAACACACATGAGCATAAACTTCCTAGCTTTAGATTACCAGTGGAGGTGGTGTTCTGAATATTGAATGAGCCGTATTGTCCTAAATGATTCATATTACCATTGTGTTCTCATCAATAGCATTATATATACGTAATCTTGTCAGTGGCATCATTAAATACACGTGTGCACGTACACACTATCCCGTGGAAGGAGACCGAAGTTTCTCTTCTCTGGCTCTTTATACCATTCATACTAAAGAACCAAACAAGTTAAAGATCCCCCCAACTTAAGGAAAACATGTGTTCCTGCTGTTGACAGCTGGGGTTTTAGTGTGGCGAAGGTGAAAAGTACAACTAGTTGGACGCTGAGTTATCCAGATACGCTAGCCCTCCGTGAGCTTACCACCAACAAACTGTCTTCTCTCAAGATGTAAAAGTACAGTCATGGGAAAAGAGTCTGGCCAAAAAGTGTGATCAGCAATACTATTTCTGGGTATTTATCCAAAGGAAATGAAATCTGTATCTTGAGAGATCTCTGCAGGATGCTACTCCCTGCAGCATTCCTCTCAATGGCCAACATAAGAACACTGCCTAAATGTCTGTCACAGATGGACAAAATGTATGCACATATGGTAAGTACATAAATAAGTGGAGTGTTACTCAGCCTTAAGGAAATCATGTCACTTATGACCACATGGATGAAAATGATGGACCTTCTGGTGAGAAAAGCCAGACAGAAGAACCAAGTTCTATGTAATCTCACACGTGGGGTCTAAAGTGGACTCGGAGGGGAGAGTAGGATGGTGGCTGTGGGCGTACAAGTGGAAAGGGGGAGGCGTCGGGGGGGGGGGAGTACATCCGGGCACCTATTGTGCTGCGTGGGGATGACCAGGATCCCGTGTTGCATACTTGAACTTGCTTGGAAGGCTCCTTCAGCGCTCTTGATGCGTGCACACCCACGTGGTAGCTGGATGAGGTCGTGTGTTAACTAGCTTGTGGTGATAACTTCTCAAAGTATACACTTGTCAAAACCCCAGGCTGGTACCTTAAAAATAATGCCTATTTGTCTGTTATACGTCTAAGTTGGGGGGAAATGATGAAAAGCTATGTAATGCAGGCGTGAGCTCTGGGACTATGTGGCCAGAGCGACCGAGCATGTGGGTTGGCTGGGGACTGCACTTAAGGGATGTTCATCACTTGTGCCAGGTGCCCCCCAGCCTGGGCCACTACCTCACGTTATCGTCCAGAGACGTCCTCAAAGCCGGGGAGATGGGAGTGAAAATCCAACATGATGCCTGGCTGACACCGCCCCCCCCCCCC
>NC_064818.1:2145369-2159832 GCF_023721935.1 Panthera uncia
TTTTTTTTTTTTTTTTTTTTTTTTTTTTTTTTTTTTTTTTTTTTTTAAATCTACAAAAATAGTCTATATGGTAATAAAGAACTGCAACTCTGACCTGTAAACTCTGGCCAAACCTATAGTCCACCAAAAGGACGTTATTTTCTAGAGGAGGAAGAAAATGGGGTTCATAGTTCTGAATGGGAGCCCTTTAGGGAAAAGCAAGGAGGGTGGTGCTGCTTTCATGTCAGCTGAGGTGCAGGGGTAGTAGGCCTCTTCTAGGAGCTGCAGTGCCCACCTTTTCCCGTTGGGGTCTGAGGCTGGCTCCGGGGAAGGGATGGTGCCTCAGCCCTCCCCCGTGTATTGCTGGGGGAACCATGTTCCTGGTGCCCACAGCTGCCAACCTGACTGCTACGTGGGGCTGGGTAGGGGCAGGGGAGTGGGGCCTTGGGAAAGTAGGCGGGAGCAGAACCAAAGTTTTCTGCTCTCCACCCAGCCCTCCCCACTCCTGAGCACGTCCTGTTCCTGGCTTCACCCCAGTAGGACTTTTCATGAGCCCTCTCGGCCTGTGCAGGAGGGAGGCGGTAAGAGCTTAGGGGGTGTGTAGGGAGGGGCGGGGGGGGGGGGGTGAGCGTCTGCCCTCTGTGGAGCCTGGCATTGGAGAAAGCCGCACTTTGCCAACTATCACACTTTCCCTCCACCCTCCCTGGAGAGGCAGCTCCTTCATGCGTTGTCCTCACATGCTTTAGGTTTCTGGAAACTTCATATGGGACTGAGGCACACTCAGTTGCTGACACATCTAGGGGGACAGTCTTTGTGTCCTGTCAGGTTCACTGCAGCAAGGAAATCCTTTCTTGTTCTCCCCTTCTCCACTACGAAACGAGTTAGCATTCGGTGGGCATCTCTCACACTCCTTCCCTGGCTGATGAGCTCCTGCTCTCATGTGAACGGTCCACACAGTCCCAGGACATTGACACTAAAAGTGGACTGAAAGCACAGTGCTAAATACTGTCTGTGACCACACATAAGCTCCCTTAACCCTGGAGCAACTGTAGTAAGAGAGGTCTTCTGTGGTCACGGAAGTAGGTTTATGCGGAGGTATTTGTATTTCTGTAGGTTCTTGAATCTAACTATCAACTTAAATGTGGAAGATGATGGTTTAAATTCTCGGACTCCCTGCTTGTTGCTGGTCTTTGCTCTGTATTCAAGTCCCCTCCCAGGTGAATCCGACTGTACATTTTATTAAAAGAAATCCGTCCCCTCTGCAGTGGGGGTACAGTTGGAGATCTGGGGTTGAGGGCCTCTTGACTCTGGGACTGGGCACTGCTGCTCAGTCGCTGAGTCCCAACATGCGTGTGCCGGCACACGGGGCTGTAAACACACTAAAATTCCAGTGTGAATGCCTTGAATTTTCTTGGGGTGTGTGGGTGAGCTAGTATTTCTGCCTCAAAATTGTCAAAGAGGTGAAATAAAACTTTGAATGCGATAGTTATGGGTTATAGAACTCAAAGGGATAGAACATACTGGTCTGTAAAATGCATTTCAATTATTTGTGAACGCTAGGATAAATTATTCGGTCTCCCCTGTGGGCTTAATGTCAGGCTGAGGACTACAATCTGGGTGTCCCTTCTAAAAATCTGGAACTTGGCTGGGTATTAGAGCAAACCTCCTAGGTGAAGTCACACTGCGATCAGTGATCTGACCTCGGCCCTCATCTGCCCTCAGGGATCCTGTTACTTCCGCACGTTTCTGAATTAGTTTATGGCTCTGGGTCAAGACTGCATGCAGGTCAAAGATGTGGATAATTAGGTTTACGTGAGCCCCACTAGACACAGTAGTGTGTGATGCTGCGGTCTTTGGGTCTTAAGCGATACTCCTAAAATAGTTTCAAAGGTACTTGAAATAAGCAGGTCACTTTTTTTTTTGTTTTTTTTTTTTTTTTGGTGGAGCTCTATGAGCTCCTCCCCAAGGCCCCGAACAACTTTCCTGTAAAGCCAATCGCAAGAACCCAATCCATCCCAGCTGTTGTAAAACGGGCTTACTTTTCTGTGCCTGATAACTGTAGGTGGTGCTGACTTGGCATCTGGTTGGTACAGTTTGGTACGATTAATCTCTTAGATGACGATGATGCTGAGGTTCCAGGAGGTCGGAGTGCTTGCCCCATGTCTCAAGGTTGAAACAGAGACCCTTCCACTTCCACTTGCAATAGGAAGGGGTTGATCATTTTCTCTTGCTGGGGATCTTCATTCCTTTTATTCACTGTAATTTAGATAATCCTCCAGGGATGCAGAAAAGAAGCAAGAAAATCAAGGTGTTCAGGCACCAATTTAGAAACTTAAACAGATTTTTCTGCCTCATTAAGCAAACATTGAAGAAAGAAGAGAAAAAACAAGCCATTGACACTGACGTTTCTATATTCACTATTTCTATAGATGTTCAAACTTAGCCCAATAGGCATGATTGGAACTTTAATTTTCCCCTTTTTGACAGCTTCATTCATATTTAAGCTTTATGTTAATTTTTCCCACTCCCCTGTAGTCACACACCATTAAAGGCTATGCATCCTTGCCTATAGTACAAACAGAATATATTTTAAATATCTTTGGCTTAACTCCTATTCTTTTTTTTCTCCCTCAGTCATAGGATGAATGTGTGTTTAATCATCATTTGTCATAGTTGCAGATGCTTTTCAGTGTTCTCAGCTAAATTTCCAACTGATTTGTTATTCACCACTTTGCCATTTTTGAACAAATTAATGGAACAGCAGTTCCACTTTGGAGGTTTAAGGCGCCAGTCAAATGAGAGACCGACGTTCTGGGCCGTACTGCAGAGAGTTTCTGTCCTTGTCACTTGGGGCCATGGAGGATCTTAGATTTCCTCTCCCTTCCTGTTTCGGCAAGAGATCTTAATGTCCAATAAACTTGGGCGATTTCTGGGTTATTCTTTTACAATCAGCCCGAAGAATGTTTTATTCTTTTACTTAAACATCAATTGGCTTTTACTTTAGTAAGATGAGCTATAGTTAGGAACGTGGAAGGTAATTCTAGAATCAACCATTCACATGCCGATACTCATAACAGGTCCTCACAACTAGTTATTCATAAGAAACAGGTAAGTTGTAAAGACTGATAGCAGCGTATGTGTGTATGCTTACGAGATAAAAAAGCTTTAACAATTAAAAATTACTAGTCCCCCATTATACTTAGCAAAATAACCAGTAAATTCTAAAGTGTTAATTTCTGTTTTGTGTTTTCTCGTTATCCTGGATTTCATGCTGTAACACCAGTGCTGGAATGTTAAATCCACTCCCCTTCTTAATATTGGAGCAAAATGTGATAGAAGATTATCATTACTTTGATATTGTTGAGAATCTGATGAAATTCTACCTAATTTTTGATATTTTCAACCATATGCGAAAGTGGAAAGCATAGTATGAGTCTCTGTACTTACACCATCTAGTCTTAACTATCAATATCATTTGCCATATAATGCATCATCATCTAAAAATGGACCAATGTTTTGGCTGAATTAAAACGTAACAAAGTTAATTTTTGAGTCCTAGAGACCAAGGCTTTCCCCATTCACAGATGATAAAAGTGAGACAAAATGAGTTTATCTCACATTCACCCATGATTTTTTAGTAGTTGTCTTTTCATTTTTATATCTTGGATCCATTTGGGGTTTACTTTCTATATCCTATAGAGAATAACTCAGTGTATTTTATAACCTCTCAAGCTACTGAAAATCACATATGAAAAGACCTGTTTTCATGGTTTAAGTTTCTTCATGCACTGAGATTTATTCCAGACTACTTCTATTCCATTAATAGCTCTTTTGTGTTGACATCACAGTGTTTCAGTTAAAGGGACTTCTGTATAATCTGGTAGGAAAAGCTATCCTTTCTTCTACTTTGTTCTTCTTAAAACTATTTCTGCTCTTATTATTTTTTCAACACAAACTTTATAATCAACTTGTCTAGCTTAAAAAAATGAAGAAGAACAGCAACCACACCCCTACAAAAACTCGATGCCCGTGTTATGGTCATGGAAAAACGTGGGGAGAATTCACATCTTCATGACCTTTTCTAGTTCTCTGTAGAAATGTTTATATGCTATCCTGCTGAAGTCTACTGGTATCATTTGGAACCTAGATCTTTTTTATAGAGATCCTTGTAAGCTTGGGGTACTTTAAAAGTTTGTTTTTTTCCTAGTTACGTGTTGCTGCTTCAGTTACAAATTGCTTCTTCTATTATCTTTTTTATATATGAGAGCTTTTGACTTTGGTATGTTAACTTATCATGCTTCTAGACTGAAATATTTTTCAAAATCGTTTCCTATTTCATTCTTGTGCTTCTCCATATAACCTATCAGATCATCAGCAAATAACCCGATCTTTACCTTTTCCTATCTGTCACTCATATTCTTATAGTTTTCTCTTTTCAGGTTGAATTGAAATAATACCCCAAAGTAACCTATAACTGAGATTGTGAATTTGCTTCATCCTCGCCTTTGACCTGTCTTTTGAGAGTCCTGCTGATCCTGGGGGTTGAAATCTATTATTTCACGTTACAAAATCGGTTTCTCTTTCTGAGTCTGTTAATCCAGAGATCTTAAATGCCTTCTCAGAAGCTCAGGGAAAGAAACCTATGGCTAGATAGAATTTTTCTTCTATATCTCACACAGGGATCAATGGATTTCCTGATGCTGAGCTGTTCATGCAATCCTGGAATAAATCTCAATCATGTTTCTTTTTAATCCGGCACATTGTCTTTCCGACACGATCTAAGGTTTTGCACTGGTCTTGTTCTGTGATTCGCCCTTTCTTCTTGACCATCAGGGTTAAGTGCCAAATCAGTTTCCTGGGCCAGATACCACTGTTGGGTGGCCTGAGATAACAGCCCACAGGCTGCACCCTCATCTACTGTCTTTACCCCCTGTCCTCTGTGTGTCTGATGTCCCTCTGCCTGTCTCCTTTCCCAACTCTTGGAATGGCCTTCAGTGTCTACTGGATATTCCACTATGATCCCCTCATCTCAAAATTCTTAACATAACTACTTGTACAGAGACCCTTTTCCCAAACAAAGTGCTACATCAGGTTCTAGGGTTAGAACATGGACGTACCGTTTTTGAACCAGCATTCATTCCACTACAGGTGCCCCTGTTCTCTCCTCTTGGCTGTGATTTTTTTTTTTTTTTTTTTGAAGCTCATTAGGATTATCTGGTTTTTGAAGTGATAATATCCCTATGAAAACACCAGACTGTGTCTTTGTTGTGTGTGGTAGGATGCAGTTCCTGGATAAATTGCCACCATTTCCTTAGAAATTTTAAATTCCAATTTTCTTGTCTCTACAGGTATCAGTCTGGTGAACCATGTTTTCTCAGAAAAGTAGCTTATTTAGACTCCTTCCTTTTACCTTCCTTCCCCTTTGTCTTTACAAATTAGCCTTGTTAAATTTCCAGCGTATTGATCCCGACTTCCCCTTGCCGTTGGTGGTGTATTACTGCAGCCACGTCATCTTTTATTCTTAGAGATTTTCCCCCAAAGAAACCCCATGCTTACTTAGAACTTTTTTCTACTAAAATACATTATTTCTGCTGTCACTTACGGTGTTGGCTGGCTTTTTCTAAATCTTGCATCAGGTGTTGAATAAAATATCCACAAGAACTACCTTTACCCCAGTAAGTATGTGATTTGGCTTTCCTATATGCTCGTGCATTTTGTATCCACATGACTCGTTTCTGGCACTGAGGGGTGTATAAAAGTTGCCTGTAATTACTTCCCTTCTGTGACTTCCTTTTAAATCTATTTTACTTTATGGAAACTGTTGCTTATTACCTTATAATTTGGTGTCCTGCCTTGTTTCCCCTTATTCTTTGTGAATTCTGACTTCCCAGGTCCTCACATCCCTGACCTAATTTGGTTGCATGTGCCTTGCATGTCATTGATTGGTCATTAACTTTTTAACCATTCTGCTTGTAAATAATCCTTATGTAAAGCAGAAGTGTTTTCTTCTATATACTAAGAAGAAAACACTTTTTTTTTTTTCCAAACACCTACCCCTTGAGGGTTTTTTTTTTTTTTTTTAAGTTTATTTTTGAGACAGAGAGACAGAGCATGAATGGAGGAGGGGCAGAGAGAGAGGGAGACAGAATCTGAAACGGGCTCCAGGCTGAGCTGTCAGCACAGAGCCCAACGCAGGGCTCAAACTCACGGACTGCGAGATCAGGACCTGAGCCGAAGTCAGCTGCTTAACTGACTGAGCCACCCAGGCACCCTAAGAAAACACTTTTAATAGGTGAGCCAAGCCTGTCTGGTTTTGTCAGTACAACTGACCTTTGGTCTCCGTTTTTCACCACTCTGTTACTGTGCATCGTGTTCTTTGCATCGTGAACTGTGTTTTCATTACGATTTTAGGTATTAGTGTTGTGCTCTTTCCCCCTTAAGAATGTCTTTCATTTTAGTGATGCCCTTTATACCAAAAACCTTCGTATAGCCTATTTCCCTTTCTTTATACTCTGCTATCCTGTTGGCCAGCTTTAAATGAGCTCCTGGACTTAGGACCTACCAAGATATCAGGGAGCTTTTTTTGCTTTCCTCTTATTTGTCCTCCATCTTTTTTTTTTTTTTCCATCTTTTAATACATTTTGACTCTTACCCCCACATTTGTTTTAATCTTAAATCTCCAATCTGTTTTTTATTCAATTCAGTTGGGTTTTTGCCTGTGTTTGCTCAGCCATCTTTTATAAAATGAAAGTCACCATTCAGTAGAAGCTAGAGAGTTCAAGCCATCACCCCCTTCAAGGAAGGATTTCTTGAGTTACTGGTTTTAACATTAATGCTGTTCTATTGCCAGACTTCAGGGTTTTTGTTTTTGTTTTTGTTTTCCCCAGTGATCATTTTAAACCTGTGACTTGCCTTCTATTTCCTGGCTCGCTCTTTCTGTATTCAGTGTCCCTTATTGCACTCCTAGTTTGATCTATTTTTTTCTCCAGCATCTTCCAATTTTTCTCCTGTACTGCATCACCTATATTTTACCTCTTCCTATTGTTTGCCCCCTTGAGAATAAGCTTGTAGCCATTTTCTTGAGGCATTGTGACCAATGAGGTGAGGGCAAAAATGCATTCAAAATTACACTTCAGACTAATTATCAGATTCTTAAAGATCTAAAACAATGTAGATACTTAGCTGACTGTTTCTACTTCATACCTACTTATTAAAAAAATCCTCTTTTTATGTACTTTATTTTTTAAATTCTTAATCTAGAGAAATTTTGTATCTTACATGGAACCATGGTAACAGTTGTCTCAGGCTTAGCTGAGATTGGAGTAGTTTTTAATGAGCACTTAAGTATTTTGTGTGAGTATGCAATTGTTTTAATAGCATAGAGAAAAATTATTGGTCTTATTGTACCTCTTAATGATGCTTGATTCTTCACATGTATTCATGTTGGGGTTTTGTTTGTTTTCTGGATTAACAAGAAGTCTTATGGGAGAGGGAATATGTGAAATGCTTAGTTTGGTTCTTGGTTCTGTTATTACCGTGTTTGTTCCTAGGGAGATGTGCAGTTTCTTTATGAATGGTGTTGATCTTCTAAATCTCTAATACTAGCATCAGTAGAGTACTTCCTCTGTTACCCTTCCTTGTCAGAAATAGAGACCTCACCATCCAGGTCCCTCCTTCACAACATTGTCATCTTGAGCTCACACCCTTCCTTCCCAAGTCTCTTCCTTTTAGCTTCCTAATAGCTGTTGTTCTGAGTCTCCAGAGTTGAAATGCACCCTAGCATTTCCCACGTAGGTGTGGGGACCAACCTTCTGCATGCGAACCCGGGATCACCCATACTCACCTGTCTCCCTTGCGGACTGATTCTCTGCTAAGGGGCTGCTTCTGGTCCACATGTTTGTTTCTCCAATGATGGACGTAAGGAAGCTTCAAGTCCTCTTGTCTTCCTATCCTTGATAGGAGTCGAATTCAATTTCATTGTTGATTTGCATGGTTTCAAAAGTAGGTGGAAATACTTAACTACATGGCCTTCACTATCCTCATTAAGTTTTTGTATTGTGATTTTTATCTGCTTGGCCTCACATGTACAAATCACCAAAAAGCCAAATTATTGGAACAAATAATACTTAGGGACGATATAATGTGTAAAATACACATAGAATTGAGAAATTAAGGTGAGACGGAAATTTAAAGGATTGCTTTTTTTTTTTTTTAAACATTAGAAGACCCTTTGCAGAATATTTATTTGCTATAGTAGAGACGGAAGTTTCCTTTTCTTTCCTAGGTGTATGGTGGAATTTTCCTGGTACAGTAAATAGCCCCACTTCTAATGTTTATTTTTGACAGGGCGCATGCGCATGAGTTAGGGAAGGGCAGAGAGAGGGAGACAGAATCCAAAGCATGCTCCAGGCTCTGAGCTGTTACCACAGAGCCCGACACGGGGCTCAAACTCAGACCGCGAGATCATGACCTGAGCCGAAGTCCTATGCTCCACTGACTGAGCCACCCAGGTACCCCAAAATAGACCCACTTCTAATCCCCTGTCTCCACAGTTACCAATTCCAAAATTTAGTTATCTCAACACAACTGGTATTTCAATATTTCGAACTTGACGTGAATGAGTTCTCCTCACGCAAACTTGCAGAGACAATAAATATCTGCAGACTTTATTTTATACGCTTACAGTGTCCTGCAGCATGGGGGCTTTGTGAACTGAGCTCGGACTTCTCACTGACCATGCATCAGATCTCCCAGGGCAATCTCCTCTCCTCTTCCTAAACAATAGAGGATTCTCTGGAAAATTACCTGAAGGCTAAGGACATAAGGTACAAAACTAAGCAAAACAAAGATCAACCTACAGCCTCTTAGACACTAGAAAAGACCTACATGAGTTGTGGGTCTATAATGCTGAAAGTATTGAAAATGCAGCATTGAGATTGCCATTTTAATGAAACTTAAAAGTAGGCATTTAATCTTTTGAAATATTACAAAACCAAGACAACTTGAAATCTGTATACTTAATTTTTTTTAATATTTATTTTTTGAGAGAGAGTGCATGAGCAGGGGACGGGCAGAGAGAGGGAACCACAGAATCGGAAGCAGGCTCCGGGCTCTGAGCTGTCAGCACAGAGCCCGACCTAGGGCTCGAACCCATGAGCCTTCGAGCTGAGAGATCATGACCTGAGCTAAAGTTGGCCTCCCAACTGACTGGGCCACCCAGGCACCCCTGAAATCTGTATATTTTAAAAGCACTGACTCTTAATTTTTGTGTGCTTATTGGGGGTGGGAGGGGAAGGGAGGGTGGGTGAGGAGAATGGAATGGAGGGCACCTGTTGGGATGAGCACTGGGTATTGTATGGAAACCAATTTGTGTGTGTGTGTGTGTGTGTGTGTGTGTGTGTGTGTGTGTGCGCGCGCGCGCGCGCGCGCTTCGAGGACTTTATCCTTGTGTTCATCCTTGTTTATCCTCTGCAATGTATATCTTAATGACTTATCTAAAAGAAGTTTAAAGCAAGGTATTGGAAATCCAAAACCTTTCAAATAGTGTCTTTGTTTTGAGAGACTTGGTTCTCTCTTCACAGCAGTAACACTGAATTTCATTGGACATAACTTCCAAAACTGGGAATTTTCATCTCTTGGTTTAAAAGAACAAATACTTCGTTTAGAAGAAGGAATATTACTCTAATATATTAATACATCACAAATAACTTGATTAAAAGATAACCAGGAGAATGATTTTTGCCATAATCTTGACTGTTTTCATATCAATGTAAAAAAAAAAAAAAAAACAAAACTCAATTGTAGGAAACCAGTTTGCAAAACTCCTTCAGAGTGTTTAAATGTGTAGAACTTCTTTGCCAATGTACTATTTCTAGCTTTTTACAAGTGTTTAGATTCCAAACTTCATAATTCTCTATTTCCTGTCCTTTTTCTTTATCCTACTTGTTTTAATTTGGCCCTGGCTAGATGGTTCTTTTCTCCCCACCTTCATTTCTTCATTTCTTGGGCCGAACTGAGGTTCAGGGTATGAGGTAAAAGCCGTGATCTCTGCATTCCTGATCTGTGTTCTGTGTTTTCGGTAACAAAAGAGGGTTAGAAGCAGCTGAAATCATGGTGAGTATTCCAAAACAGAAGCACCAGACTTGTTAGCTAATGTCCATTTAATTCTGAAGCAGTAAGGACAAACCCCCTTCAAATGGATTCCAAACTTAGGCATTTGTCAAAATGCATAGAACTTTATAGCATAAGGACTGGACTTGAATGTAGACATTACTCATTTTGATTCTTTAATTGGGAGAACATAGAAGTCAAATACCTGCCACTCGAGGAGCAAAGAGTCCCAGAAAAGAAGCTATATTAGCAATAATTTTTGGATTATTTTGAGGATGGTTGGATTTAACAGGATCAAACGGTGAAGTTAATTGGGTTTTATAAAGCTCTTTAATTTTTTGGCTTGATAAAGACCTTTTGAATTTGTTTCATTTACTAGGTGTTAAAACTTAGATGACTAAAGCATGAAACTGAACGTATGCACACACAAATACATAATATATATATTTATGCACATCTCTATCTCAAAAAGTGCTGAAAAGCCTATTTTAAAGAAAAGGTGTATAAAACATGATTTGATACCTGGATAAGTTCAAGTATGTGATCAGTTTTCAGCTTTGGTTTGTACGGGTAGGTGGCAAAGTAAATTTTACACAATAATAAGTGTTAAATTCTGTTAACTTTCAGAGGTGAATAGCCAATATTAACACTTCTTCAAAAGCAGATTATTCTATAAATCCTAAATTCTGCCCCCAAAGTGGTCTGATTTTTTTTTTTTTTTAAATCATGACTAACTTTACTCCCTGCCCCCCCGATTGTATTGATCTCCTTAAAACTCTTGTGAGGTGCTTGTTGTAGGAGTTAAGTCTGTTAGCAACTTATTTCAACATTCATTTTAACATTGACTATCTAATTATAAGCTTCGTTAACCTAGAATAGGCAGTCAAGGTAGGTTACACATAGCTCTATACTTTGTACAAATGCTATCCATCTGAACATGGAGTCAAACATTTAATGATGTTTTAAGTCCAATATATAGACCCATTGGTGAACACAGATTCCTACCACACCATGAATCCCATCATGTGCAATACCAAGCCAAAAAGCCTTTCTATTTCCTTCACAAGCATTGGACATTACACTCAGGTTACTTCTTAGTGTCCTTTTATTCATCTTGGCGGTCAGGTTTCTTCACTTCCACTCTAAGCTCTTGAATGGAGGGGATCTCCATGCCTGTTTGACTCTGTGACCAATACAACTGGTTTAGTAACTGGCAGGGTGCCCGAGTGGCTCAGTTAGGTTGAGTGTCTGACTTCGGCTCAGGTCACAATCTGATGGTTTGTGGGTCAGAGCCTCCTGTCAGACTCTGTGCTGACAGCTCAGAGCCTGGAACCTGCTTCAGATTCTGTGTCTCCCTCTCTGCTCTCTCCTTCAAAAATAAGCATTAAAAAAAAAAAAAAAGGTTTTAGTACCTGGCTCTCCTGCAGCTTTGTGGTGTGTGTGTGTGTGTGTGTGTGTGTGTGTGTGTGTGTGTGTGTCCGTCCAGCATTTTCGTATCTGTATGCTTATGATGCAGGCAGATGCATTAGGCTACTTTGGTTGAGGCTATTTTAAGCTATTACAGTTGCATATTGTAATGAGATTTAAAAAATGAGGTCCCTATTTTACATGTATATTTGAATTATTACTTTTGAATAAGCTGTGCTTGATCTTAAGTCAAGGAGCTAAATACATGCAGGTACTTCAAAGACTCTGGAATAATGCATTTATAGCTTTTGAAGTAGCTTTTATTCTCCCTCTTTTGTCATTTTTTTTCTCCCCTAATGTAAAGTTTGTATTCTTATTAAAGCATAATTGGCATAAAATAGGGTTTTCAGGTGTAGGACATAGTGGTTCTGCATTTGTATTTGTACACATTGTAAGCAGATCACCACAACAAATGTAGTTGTCTGTCGCCATGCAAAGTTAATACGTACGACCATATTTCTTGTGCTATGCATTAGATCCTGTGAGCATCACTTTATAGCTGGAAGCTTGTACCTCTTAATTCCTTCACCTGTTCTGCCACCTTGCTGCTTCCTTCCCTTGTGGAAGACACCACTCTTTCTGTACCTGAGTCTGGATTTGTTATTTACAAGTGGACTCTCAAAACCTAGGTCCTGCGGCGTTTGTCTTTTACTCTAAGCATATCTTTTGCAGTCCATTCATGTTGTGGAAATGGCAAGTTTTCCTTCTCTCTAACGGCTGAGTAGTAATTGCGTGTGTTACACATTCACATGCTATTATGTTTTCTTCATCTGTCAGTTGATGCACAGGTTATTTCCAGGTCTTGGCTATTAGAAACAACGTTGCAGTGAACACAGACATGGATGTATCTTTTTCTTCAGATCGATGCCCAGAAGTAAACTTGCCGGACTGTATGGAAGCTCTTTGTAATTGTCTCTTTTGTTTGTTTACTGTCTTCCCCTAGTGGTGGCACCAATTTATATTCCCACCAAGGGGCATGAGGGATTTATTCCCACATCCACGTCCTCACTAACACTATTGTGCCTTTTTAGTAATAGCCGGTCTGACAGGTGTGAGGTGGCATCTCTTGATGGCTTCAGTTTGCGTCTCCCTGATGAGTGATCTTGAACAACCTCTCCTGTGCCTGTTGGCCATCTGGGTCATCTTTGGAAAAATCTCTATTCAGCCTCTCTGCCCATTTTATTCATTGGATTGCTGCTTTTTTGTTATTGTAGAAGTTCTTTATCTATTTTGGATATTAACCCCTTATGGATGTGATTTGCAAATACCTTCTCCCATTTATTTTATTGATTGATTCCTTCACTGTCCAGAGGCTTCTTAGTTTGCTGTAGTCTCGTTTTTTTTTGCTTGTAACCTTTGCCTTTGGAGGAAAGAAAAAAAAAATCACTAAAATTGATGTCAAGGAACTTGCCACTTTTTTTTTCCCCCAAGAGTTTAATGCTTTCAGGTCTTAAACTCAAGTTTTAATCCATTTTGAGTTAATTAAAAAAAAAAAAAAAAGTCTCTTTCTAATACAAGTAAACTATGTGAGCTGGGAGGAGCAGAGAAAGAATCCAAAGCAGGCTCCAGGCTCTGAGCTGTCAGCACAGAGTCCGACATGGGGCTTGAACTCACCAGCCATGAGATCATGGCCTGAGCCACAGTCAGACACTTAACCAAGTGAGACCCCCCCCCCCCCGCCGGTGCCCCTTTTTTGAGTTAATTTTTGTGTATGATGGACCACTAACTTCTATCTCCATTCTTTTGCATGTAGCTATCCAGTGTCCCCAGAACTATTTAGTGAAGAAACTTTTTTTTCCATTGTCTATGCTGTGGTTCTCCTGAGCATACTTCTTACTGGTTTTCAAAGCCAAATGTTTTGGGGGTTCTTCTCTCTGATGTGGAAGATCAACCCTTTGCTCCTCAGGTAAAAGTCTGTATCTTTGGGAACTTCCCAGTTGTGGGTTTTGGTGTATTTCAACTCCGTTTTTCTCTTTTGTAGCACTAGCAACTCGGATGGTCAATAAAATTTAAAAAATTGAACAATATTTCATACCTGTGTAAGTGCTACTCCTATCATAACTATCTCAAAAAATAAAAAAATAAGTCCATTTTTTTATATATTGGGAGTTTCTCTCTTAAAACTAAAGTCCTTCCAGAATTAAACCTCCTCTACTTGTTTTCTACCCTGAGATTGGAGTTCTTAATACACCTGCTGAATTTCCACAAATATCTTCGATACTTCCAATAATTGGATCTGAATCTTTAAAATCACTTGCATTTATAGCATTTTCATCAGTTTCCAAACCTATATCTATATATTCTATAATAGAACTTTTAAACAAAATTTCCATGTCAGCTGTTAATGATTACTGTGCTTGTTCAAGAAGATCCTTAAAGCCATAATTGAAACGGAACACAAAAGTTGATGTTTGGCACATCATTAGGGAAGAATATATGGAATTCATTTTGAGAGGGAGATTTGGATAAGTCAACTTGCCTTTAAAATCTTTAAAAATATTTACTGAGTGAGACAAAAAGGATGAGTGGGGGAGGGGCAGAGAGAGAAAGAGAATCCGAAGCAGGCTCCCAGGCTCTGCAATGTCAGCACAGAGCCTGACGCAGGGCTTGCACCCACGACCCATGAGATCGTGACCTGAGCCGAAGTCAGAGGTGAGCCAGGCACCCGGTTGTCCAATCTGTGTTGAGCAGGTCTGTAATACCTGAGGCCTTCCAGTGAATGGGGCCCAGAATAGGAGCCACTGTTCTAAGTCTACCGGCAATGCCAGCCGTTGGCCAGCTTCCAACTCATTGTTTTGATCGGAGGAAATACGGAAAGGTCGGATGTCTCAGGAACTAATGGATAACGTGGTGACTACAGGTGAGAGCACTGTGTATGTAACAGAAATTCCCCACGAGCAACACTTC